>NW_028327174.1:125826972-126145264 GCF_987537825.1 Furipterus horrens | reverse complement strand
AATCATTATTTTCAACTATGTTTTGTCAAATCCCCTTTTTCTATATCTTAGCAACAGCTTGATTAGGTCTCATAAATTGTTGATCATTTTAAATTATTAAACATTAACAAACTTTTCATCTTCCATAACAACACAAATTCAAAGTTGTCCTGTTGTTCAATGTATGCCCAATGTGGGGGTTGAGGTGCTTAAACATAGATTTCCTTTTGCATAAATTACTCACTTTCATATTTTAGGCTCTGGAGAGTTTCCAATACTATATGGAGGAGGAGAAAAGGGAGAATTTCTCTTCACAAAAAGGGTGAAGTAGCAATAGATTGTTCTTTGTTTGTCTTGTTCTGTTTTGGTTTATACTTCACTAATGCAACTTTCCTAGCCATAAAAGCTATATTACAGGTGTTCAAGACTGACTTTCTTTTGTGCATAAATATTGGTTCTCTAGAGTATCTTGAAAGACCTCCTTATTGCAAAGTTCTCTGCTATGGGAAGTATATCTTTAGGATCAATCTCTTATATCTCCCCTCATAAATTATATCCAATTGTGCAACATTTATTGTTAGGGTGCTCTACAAAATGACTAAATTACTAAAGCTTACATTTCATGATGGACACTCAGTCTATAGAAATTTTACTAATTCTTGAAACAAAGCATGAACCTTCATGTTACTTCACTTTTAATTCTCCTCTCATTTCACCTCTCTTCAATTACCTTGTATTTGTTCAGGTAGCACACCAAAATTATGAGCATATATAATGCTTAATTAGATGCCCAGTCTGGGAAAGAAATGCCAATCCGTTCCTCTTTCAGACACTTTCTCCAACTTTTGTGAGTACTTCCATTCACTTGGTTCTTGGAAAAGGATATTATTGTTTCCCTGGAGAAACTTTCACCACAAAGATCATTCAATTATCTCTCAATCCACCATTGTCTTAAATATGTACAGAGAAGAGACTTGAAGGCAGTTATGTTGAGTCAGACATGGCAGAGTAAATGCCATTTGGGAAATCTTAGAACCTGCTGTGTTGATTTCTTGAAAATGTGAAGATATATTTCCCCCTGTAGGTCTTAACCAAATTTCTGGGACAGCAGAACAATTTTTACTTATTCTAATATTGTAATGATATTTTTTCAAATTCTCCACTCAGATTATTCTTAATTTTCATATGGGTAGATAGTTCTTCAGGCATATTATTTTTCAAAACCATTGGTTCAAATTTTATTTCTACATTTGATATTAAAATTCCTTTCTAGTAGATTTTCCAACATTCACAATTACTAGATTGTTCCTTGGCATATTGTTTTAAGTTGATTCATTGTCAGTGGAAGTGTCAATATTTAACCTAAAATGAGTTTTATCCTCTAAAAATAATTTTGTATGATTCAAACTAATATTTTGGTGAAATAAAGGAGCCAAATAAAAACAAAGATAGAAAAAATATGTAGTTCATAAACTATCTATGTAGGTGAAATTATGTGTGACAACCATAGTGTGTCTTTAGTTTTTCATATGAAACCTTTGGCTTACCTTTCTCCTGATTTTAAGGAAAATACTTTATATGTATATCATAAACAAAAATACAAACAAACCATACTTGACTATTATGTCTATGCCATTTTTAACTGAGGAAGAGAAGATAAAAACAATAAGAAGGAATTTCAGAGAAAGAATGTAAATAAAGGCTCAGGGTTTATGAAGAAAAAGGCCTGCTAGTCTCTCCTTGTCTCATGTGAATATTTATGTTCAATCTTGATCCTACTCTCTTTTCTAATATCCTTACTCCTCTAAACAAATGGCTATAGCAAGATGTCCAGGACTACCATTCCCAAAATACATCTGACTATCCAAGAGTTTTGAATATATATATTTTTTGATCTCAGAATTTGTAAGACCTATTTTATCTTAACCAAAACAACTTTAATCTTTGGATTAACTTTTCATTGAATCTTAAATATTCTCATATTTATACTTTCAGTTTATTAGGTTAACATTTTCCTCTCTAATCTTTTTGTACCAGCATTTATAGTAAAAGTAACTTTTATTTACAAATTTCTTCTTGGATATATGAAAGAGTTATATGTGTACCACCAGAGCTTTATCAATGCTTTCAGGTGGCATATAGATAAATATATAATGATTAGTTTTACTTACTGTATTTATCTTTGTTTCTTTTTATTACCCATACACATACCATGTAAGACTCTTAGCTGTGTGCAACAAAAATGTACTTCAATTGATTAATGTAAGAAAATATATTACTAAAAATAATTAGAAAAGTCAATGAATTATTAGGATTTTTTAGAAAATCATCTCAGGAAAAAAATGCAAATATAGAGAGACTAGTCACCCAGAATTACCAGCAAAGCCATCAGAACAAATGAATATCTCCAGGATCCTGTTTCTGCTGCTTCTGTAGGTGAAGCACCTGCCACAGTGTCCACTACTGCTCACTCCAACTCAAACTCCAGCTCCTCCTATGGGCAGTTCCATCATCGTTACTCCCAGAGGCTGTCTGTTGCTATTGCCACTGCCTCAAACAAACAAATAAAATTTCTCTGTAGAGAACTAGCTCCAGATTACAAATCAAATCAGGTGCTTCAATCAGCAAGACATTCGATGACTGGGAAAACATTTTCAATTTCTACAGTACAAATTACATTTGATCTACCACTAAGACTCTTACTGAGAAGAATTCCCCTCAAGTTAGAAAGAGATTATATATAACGGACAGACAAAAACTGCAAAATTCCAAATATGCTTATTGTTCATTATGGCACTAAAATAAAATTTCCCTTGTAGATCAATTTATTTGTATTTGAAACATATCTTCACTTATAAAATATAAATTAAATAAGTATCAATTATGATGGTACCCCAATGTGGCAGAATTATAAGGTGCTACTGAAATGCTTTCATTTTAAGTAAAACTGATGTATCACTCTGGCACTCAGTGCTTTCAAGTCTACTATTAGGTCTCTTATAAACACAATAAACACAGGGTTTTTGATGCTGTGCTTGTGATTATACCCTGGTTAACGCTTTTTCATATTTCTTATGGAAATTAATCTAACCAAGGTTAAGATGCTAATTTGAAGAATTCTGTGTTCTGTGTCCTTAAACCTAAGAGTATCACATAGGCAGTATAGTTATGTGATTGGAAGACATGTTGGTCATTGCAAAGAGGTACAAAAGTAATAACTAATATAAAATGGATGACATGGCTTTTAAATATATGTAATGTTGAACATTCCATTTGCTGAACTAAATTTTAGTCCACAAATACTCAGTGGGTGAAAGTAACCACAGGAGTGTCAAATACACAAAAATGATCAGAAGAGCTATACTGTTGCCTTAATTTTCATTGAGAAATGAAAAATGTCATTGATATTGAGTGAAATTTAAGGAATAGGGGAAGGTAAAAATAGTTATCCCTGTGAATATAACTACAAATATTATTTGTTCATGCTACCAATTACAAAAGAATTCTAAAAACACACAAAAAATTGTCAAACAGATGGGAGTTGATTATCAGCATTATACCTAAAAAGATTCTTGTATACGTAACTAACACTAGGCTTTAGTTTATCATATCTTAACGTATCCCAAGAACCAACTGGGGGTAGTGTCTTCTAGAAGACATAATCCAATCAATTGGCAGAATTGTGGCATCACCTTCATCTTTTCCCAGAAGTGAATCAGCTATAGAGAGGTCTCCATTGTTCACTAAGTATGTATATTGTATGAAAGCTATATAAAAGAGGAGAGTGTGTATCCTGTAGGTATCCTATCTTATATAGGAAAATACATATTTTTAGTTTTATATTCATAGACCTTGTTTCCAATATTTTTTGTGACATCAGTGAAACTGCTTCTAATTATGTGCAGTGGAAAACAGGATCAGAAATATAACCCTCATAAACTTTATCTGAAAGTTGATAACCCCTCCTAAATTAGGAGGAAAACAGAATAGCATTATTTTTTATTGAACTTATTGGGGTGATATTTGTTATTAAAATTATATAGATTTCAGCTGTACAATTCTACAATACATCATCTGTATATTGCATTGTGTGCTCACCACCTGAAGTCAACTCTCATTCTGTCATCATATATTTGACCCCTTTCACTGATTACCAATACTCTATCCCCCTTTTCCTTTGGTAACCACCATACTGTTGTTAGTGCCTATTAGTTTATTTATCTTACTTGTTTATTTGTTGCTTTCAGTTTTATATCCCACATATGAGTGAAATCATATGTTCCTTGACTTTTTCCTATGACTTGATATTCTTGAGATCCATCCATGTTGTCACAAATGTCAGTGTTTCATCTGTTCTTTTGGCTGAGTAGTCTTCCATTATATATATGTACCTCATCTTCTTTACCCAATCATCTAGCAAAAATAAGTTGTTTCCATGTCTTGGCTACCATAAATAATGCTGCAATGAACATAGGGGTGCATATATCTTGGAAAATAAATGTTTTCAAACTTTTCAGGTAGATACCCAGAAAAGGGGATTTTGGTCATATGGTAACTTGTGGGCAACCACTCCTTGTGGTTTAAGGAACTGTAGCCCCAGCCTGAGCATGACGAGCCACCAGCTTTCTGGCCATGCTTGTCTCTAAGTCTCAACATAAGGCTGTGTGTGGAACATGACTGACAACCACTCAGAGGGTTGCCGTGGGAATTGGATCAAAGGATGCTCATTATGCTCATTATGCTTTAGAACTTGCTCTGCTTTCCTTATCAATAATGTAACATAAACAATCTCTAGCAAGGAGTATATGAAACCTTGCATCTGGTCAAGATGTTTTATGGACCCTGACACAGACTGGTCACTGTGACCCCTATACTGGTATGTGTAATCTGTTACTGTCAAACGCCTAATGACTATTGACGATTTATGAATTTTAGCCTTGTATCTCTTGTATGTATCCTCCTCAATAAAAGGCATGAGGAAATAAGGTTTGGCTGCTGGTCTCCACTAGAGAGGCAGTAACCTTCCTTCCCCCAGACATAACAAAGTGTCCTGGGTAAAAAGTTTGTTCTGCCTTGGTCACAAAGCCTCTGCTGGACAGAGCAAATTCCAACTGAGCCTAGGGTGTGTGTGGCACCTCCACCATAGTAACTCTATTCTTAATTTTCTGAAGAACTTCCATACTTTTTGCCATAGTGGTTATACCAGTTTATATGCCAACCATCAGTTTTCATCCACAACCTCTCCAACACTTACTGCTTGTCTTGTTGATGATAGCTATTCTGATAGGTGTGAGGTGTAATATCTCATTGTACTTTTGATTTGTAAATTTCTAATAGATAATAAAGTTGAGCATCTTTTCAAATATCTGTTGGCCACTTGCATGTCTTCTTGGGGGAAGTGCCTTTTCAAGGAGGATAGCATCAACACGTTGCATACTGAGGTATTTAAATGTCTTTTAGAAATTACAAGAATTCTCGCCACCCATATGCAATGTGTGAACATTGCCTGGATTTAGTTTTCTAAACACATCAAGTTTAGCAGTTCAGGTTGTTGTTAACCCTGAGGTTTCCTTTTGGAGGAAGAGTGTAGAAATTCAGTGCAAGCTCTCATTTGTATGAGAGCACTCTCAAAAGTCAACCACAATTCTTTCATAAATCTTCTAGAAACCATTGTTTTGCAGTATGATTTTTCTCCTATGGGACTCTGGTATATTAATTAACTTTAGGCCAAGCCGCCTCATGGGATAGGGTTCCATTTCCTCGTCATCTGTTGCTTATTTCAGACTATGCCCAGTAAAATTGTCTGGTAGGAACAAGCAGTACTTGCATATCTTAATACATAGTTTAACCCAGACTCACATTGATTACTATTTTAAATAATGAAATTAAACAAGATACTTAGAAGTTTCTAAGGCACGGAGAAGAGCAGTAAAAACCTTGGAGGAAAATAAATATGTGTGTGTGTGTATATATATATATATATATATATATATATATATATATATATATAGTCTTATCAGCATTCTAGTCTATTGCAATCATCAAAAATCAATGAATCTAGACTTCCGGCCAAGATGGAGGCATAGACAGACATGCTGCATCTCCCTCCGCAACTAAAAAGAAATACAGCTATCTCAAAACTAGAGACAACCAGAAATTCCAGAAAATCAAACCTCATGAAAGTCCAACAAAGATATAAAGAAGATATGCTCATCCAGACAAGTAGGAGGGGCGGAGCTGGGGTGAAGAGGACATGGTGTGGTGGTGGGAGTGGCGGTGGCAGGCCAATGGAAAGCACAGTTAAACATTTTTAAAAGTCAGGAGGGACACCTGGGGAGCATCCCCAGCTCTTCACCAGGCTACTCGTCTCACAGTCCCAGCACTGCTTCTGACTATGCAGATCAGTGGGGGTTGGGGCTGAGGCAGAAACTTCCAATCTCTCAGCAAAGTCCTCTTCTATAAAGGGCCCCTATGGTCCTAGAACATCCACAGACCCATCCACTCTGGGAACAACAGCCAGGGCAAAAGTTAGAGAGGCACCAGTCCCATACAGAAGTGGGAGAAGTTCCTGGAAAAGCGGAGGGTGCTGGGCAAGCGGCATTGCTCCCTCTCAGACCCCTCCCTCACATACAACACCACAACATGGTGAAACAGGTCGCCCTGTACAGATGAATCCCTAAGGCTTTACATCTTACAACATAACAGGTGCGACAGCTTTACCTAAGACACAGAGGCAAACAAATACAGGAGCCTGTCAAGATGAGGAGACAGAGAAGGATTGCCCAAAGGAGGGAATGGATCAAGACTCAAGTGGGAGAACTAAGTGACCAGGAGATAGCCAATTTAACAGATGAGGAGATAGCCAACCTAACAGATGCAGAATTCAAAACACTGGTGATAAAGATGCTCACAGCTTGACAGATATACTGAGTATGGCAAACACATAAGAGAACAAGTGAAGGCTATGCTAAGTGAAACAAAGGAAAATCCACACAAAACCAATGGTGAAGGGAAGAGAACTAGGGCTCAGATCAATGATTTCTAACATAAGGAAGAAAAAAGTCAACCAGTATAGAATGAGGAAACAGAATTGAAAAAAATGAGGAGAGGCTTGGAAACTTCTAGGACAACTTTAAATGTGCCAACATCTGAATTATAAGGGTGCCAGAAGAAGAGGAAGAGCAAGAAATTGAAAACTTATGTGAAAAAATAATGAAGGAAAACTTCCTAAATTTGGCAAAGAAAATAGACATACAAGTTCAGGAAGCACGGAGAGTCCCAGGAAAGCTGGACCCAGGGGAACCACACCAAGACACATCATGATTAAAATGCCAAAGGTGAGAGAGATAAAGAGAGAATCTTATATTTTTTATTATTTTTCATTTTTTTGTTTTTCAATTACAGTTGTCTCATTTTATTTTTTTAAGAGAGAATCTTAAAAGCAGCAAGAGAGAAGCGGAGAGTTGCCTACAAACGGGTGCCTATAAGACTATCAACTGATTTCTCAAAAGACACTTTGCAGGCAAGAAGGGACTGGCAAAAAGTATTCAATGTGATGAAAAGCAAGGACCCATGACCAAAATAACTCTACCCAGCAAAGCTATGATTTAGAATGGAAGGGCAGATGAAGTGCTTTCCCGACAAGGTAAAGCTAAAAGAGTTCATCATCACCAAGCCATTATTATATAAAATATCAAAGGGACTTAGGGACTTACTTAAGAAAAAGAAGATCAAAATTATGAACACTAAAATGACAACAAACACAATTATCAACAACTGAATCTAAAAACAAAACAAAACAAAATCCAACTAAGCAAACAGAATAGAAATAGAATCATAGGTATGGGGATCATTTGGAGGGTTATCAGCTGAGAGAGGGAAGAAGGAGAAATTGGAAAATGGTGCAGGGATTAAGAAGCATAATTGGTTGGTACAAAATAGACAGAGGGAAGTTAAGAATAATATAGAAAAAGATGAAACCAAAAAAATTATATGCACAACCCATGGACATGAACTAAGGGGGGATTGGATTGCTGGAGGGAACAGGGGTACTGGGCATAGGGGAACAAAGGGGAAAAAATTGGAACTACTGTAAACGTGATCAATAAAATACACCAAAAAAATCAGTGAATCTTAATACAGTTTTGAGAAATCACCCATTAAGTGGTTGATTATGGTAATATGATAAATATATCTGAACAAAAGTTTGCCTATATATCCTACCTTCTCTTTAATAGAGAGTAATGTCCAACACAATCTTGCCTTTTTGCAAAAGTTTATAAAAATGCAGTGATGGTTTCCCTTGTCAACTGCTTAAGGGTTGAATCTTCTGCATGGCACATACTTAAAATATTTTATTCATATTCCACCTTTGAGTTATTTTTTGTATATTATAATACTGCATGAAATGTAGACTTTCTTTGGGGCTATTTTTCTCCTCTTTTCCTCTGAGGAGCAGACTATTTTTGGTGCTTATGACTTTGGATTTGCTATTGCATAACTCTTGTTTTTAAATAATATAAAACTCAAAACTTCTTTATTATGGTTTTCTCATTGTGCTCACCTTTCCTTTGGTGGAGAACTACTCATCATAGAATTCTGAACTTAAGCTTCTGATAAAATTGAAGATGGTTTCCTTAGGCTTCTAGTGAGGACAAACATCTCTGCTGTGTGCTTCCCCTCTCCTTGCGCCAAGAACTACAAACTGTTACCTAAGATCATTAATTTTTCCAGAATTGAGTAACTTTTGCTAAACTGAATGACAGCAGAAAAACTTTGCTGTCCAAAATGCATAGTCCTCCTTTGTTACATTTTTCTTCTGTTCCAACCATAGCCTTTTCTAGAAAACTTAATTACATCTCTTAATTTCATAAAGTTCTTAATTTATTCTCTTTTCTACTAAATATAGGGCTGGTACTCTTTATTGGATCTGTGTGCTTGTTTGTTTTCATTTTTCTTTTCCTTCTATTTTTAATCCAGACATTTTTTACTTGCTTACTTTTCTGTGAGTCAAGAGTTTAGGATTTATAAAAATTATCCAGTTTTCAAATGCATTAAACTTCCCTGCTTTATAGAGCCCCAGTGAGGAAATACACCAGACCCCAGATCACAAACAGACCTGGATGTAATGCATTAATATCACCTCTGAGTCATCTCTAGAGTCACATCATGTCATTGCTTCCTGCAGCACTCTAACTCCATATGGTTCTTAGCTAGCCATGGCCACTTTGTACCAGCATGGCCTCCTCTAATGACTGTGTTACCTCAAACCTCAATAATAATGCTTTCAATTCTATCTACATTTTGTTTCTATACTTCGTATAACTTTAAAAATTTTAAAGGGTAAATTTCCCAACTGCTCATATTAGAGATTACCTATTTGTAGCTTTAAAAATGTGCTTTTGTATCCCCATATACCTTCTGAGTTCTCTCTGGGTTCTTTAAATTCCAAATAATTATTGAAACTTATGTATTACAAATCCATCACATATCAGCTAAATATGAATAGTGATCAATGACTTTAAGACTTACAGCCTCTACCCTCTCCCTTAGAAAAATTATATCCGTAGCCTCTTGATCACAGATGTAGTTTAACATAATGTAAAAGAAACAGAATTTGAGGCTGAATTTAATCTGATACCATCCACAACTGGCTACCACTATAAATTTATAGCTAAAAATATCATACACTGTTAATCTGCATCTCGTGTGTAAATTAACTGCTTTGTGCAGTGTAATTCCTTGACTGAAATCCAAGTGGTAAACAACAACACAACATACAGGAAAATTAGGGATTAAAAGACAACTCTTTGCAGACTATTTAAGTCTGTGCTAATTCCAACAGTGAAGGATCAAAAAGGTACCAATGCCCTAAAATAATGTATCAGTCAAAAAATAATTACATGATGATGGAGAAAAGCCTTAGTAAAAGTATTTTTTGTTTGCTTTTCCTGCAGAGAAAGACTTACACTTATTAATGTCTTCTTCATTAATGGGTATACATTGATTTATATATGTTACTCTATTTGCTCTGGTAACTAAATGCAAGTCTCACTGTTTCCCACAATTTTCCAGCTAGAACATCATTTGTGCTGAATAACTAATAATAACTTTTCAATGACTGATACAGCTAGTACAAATGGAGGAAAATTCACACACACACACATAAAATATACATACAGAATCAAAAGAAGTAGATCAACAAATTAGCCTTAGTGTTAATAAAACGTAATTGGTAAAAATATTAAATCTGTGATTGCAAATGATTTACTTAATAGCATCACCATTCTTTGTGGGTGTGCCAGTGCATCACCTGAAGAAGATGATTATGTAGCCATCTAGAGGGATGAGAACGTAATCTAAAGAGCACACTGGTTTATGCTCACCAACCTCCAGTAATCAAGAGTACAGACAGACCTCAATCTCACTAGATGAGTTTACCATGTAGACTCAGGGAAGGAAGGGCAATTTCCACCATTTTGTGTTCAGCTTGGACTGATAGAAAATGGAGCTTAGAGCTGGCAGAAAGTAAAATTTTATCCCATTCCATCAATTAAAGAAAGCAGTTCTCTTTACAAAAAAAAAAAAAAAAGAGGTATAGGTAAATATATGGGTCAGAAGTGTTAATTTAATGACAACATGGGGACATTTTGTGTGTTTGTATATTTGCTTTCTTCCAAGTGTGAAGACTGATGGTTAACTTCCTTTAGCATTCACTTTTGATATGCAGCTTAACAAAAATCTCAGGAGAGGACCATTTTCAAAAATGGGAAGTCTAAGGTTTTGTACCGCCACAAAATCAACTAGTGAGCTGGCAAAACCCAAGAGTCAACTTTTTCTGGAATTAGAAAACCTTACATTAAACAATGAAAGACTGGAAGAAGAAACTGCTGCTTTATAGTAAGACAGTCTGTGGCATTTTTTTTTTTAATTTAAGATTCTTCTTCAATTAGAGTTTACCTTCAGTGTTATTTTGTATTAGTTTTAGGTTAGAAAATCATGTATTAGTTTTAGGTTAGAAAATCATATATTTTACTGATTTTCCAGTAACCAATTGTCACCATACATAGTTACTACAGTATTATTGACTATATTTCCTATACTGGACTTTACATCCCTGTGGCTATTTTGTAACTACCAATCTGAACTTCTTAATTCTTTCACCATTTATACCCAGTCCCCCAACCCTCCTCCCCTCTGGAAACCATTCATTTGTTCTCTGCTTCTTCAAGTGTGTTTCTGTTTCATTTGTTAAATGGCCCATTTGCTGTCCCTCGAGCCTCCTCTGGCAGTGTTCATCAGGATGTCAGCCAGATACCCTGGTACATGCTGATAGCACCAGAATTAGCAACCCAGACCTTATTTCAAGAAAATGTGGTTGTTTATTTTTGACTTGTCTGGTGGCCACCAAAGGAGCTGGTGCAAAGACTTGTCTTTGCTTAGCCTTTGGGTGGCTTTCTGAGTCTCATTTGCCAAAAGTATTGAAGGCACAAATACTGGCCTCAGCAGACTAGGTCATGGAGAAGCAGCCAGGATGAGCAACAGATAGAATGTAAAGAGAAATTTGAAGTAAGTTCAGGAAAGAGCTATAATTGACCAAAACAAACAAACAAACAGCCTCATTGGGCATATTTTGTGATCAAGATCTATAGGTTAGCAGTATACTCTGTTTAGTTGTAATTTCAAATGTAGTAGGCTCCCAATAAATGGTTGTTTGAATTATTAATGAATGGATTTATGCAAGGATGACTGGGTAAATGGATGGAATGAAAATGATCTACATTCACTAGTTCTTGATATAATTTTATTTTTATTTTACTTTTGTTCATATTTCTATGTTTATATACATTTTCATAATTTTACTACTTTTAGACTAGCCAATTAATATAGTGCTATATGTAATATTATATAATGTTATATATATATGTATATATAATTTTAAAAACTGCTTCTTAAGTTGTGATTACATGCACAGTTGAATACCTATTATTACTGAGAAGTCACCATTGATTACAAATATGATTTTATTAACTATAATGACCTATGATGTATGTACTATTAGATATATGCCACTGTTGAGGAAGCTTAAGTTCAAAAAGTATAACTAAAATAAAAATAAACAGGGTCACACACAAAGTAAGGAGTTTCATCAGAATTTAAAAGTAACCCTATTGGAATTCAAAACCAGGTCTGTTTTTCTTTAAGGCCTGAATCTTTGTACACACTATCAACATGCAAAAAATAATAAAGAAGCTTATGAACAAATATAGTACTGGCATTAATGCTTGATATTTAAATAAAATGTTTTTTATTGTACTCTGTTTTCATGCAGTTTTATTTATGTAAAAGATTTAGAGACTAAGTAAAAATTAGAAGAAAAATATGAAATAAAAAAATATTAATACACCTGGGAAGGTTGTTTCTTATGTAACAAAGTAAATCACTCAAATGTGAAAAAAACAAACAGCAATTAAATAGCATTTATTTTGCAAATGCTACATGATATGCTGTTTCAAATGTTTTATTTCATTGTTTTATATTACAACTCTAGCCTATTGAGATCCAAAATCATAAATGATAAAATCAAAGCCCAAAGACTATATACTGAGATGCAGAGATTACATTCAAACGCAGAACATTCATTTCAGAGATTTATTTTATTTAATGATAAATCCTGAATCTGCTCCAAGTGTTAAGTAATATGTCTTTTTATAATACCTTAATGACAAATTTAAATAAATTCAATGTTGGTTCTAATTTTAAAAAATAGTAACCAAAAGAGGAAAAGTGTTAAAAGATTATGTCTATACTCTTAGATTAAATCCTATTTTCATATGAAAAGCATAATATTTCTTCTGATTTTGATTACATTGTTATCTGCTTGATATTGTAGATTTTGTTTTACTTATTATTATTTATAACAATAGTGTCTGTGTGCTTGCATCTAAAGTACTATATGTGAAACAACCAAGTAGGAAAGAACATGTTAGTGAATGCATTAGTTTCTACACATATGTTATTTGATTTTATCCTCATTATAATCCTATGAGGTAGGTATTTAAAATCATATTTAACTAGAAAATATTTATAACTGGGAGATAGAGAAAATATAGATCTATTTACATACATCACGTTTTAATTATGTCCAATTACTCACAAAATATATTGTAAAAGCATCAAAATTTCTCTTCCTATCACCAGTCTCTGAACACTTATACTACCTAAAATCCTAAGGGCTAGAAGAATTTGGGATCTGTGCAGCTGAGGTGCTAGAGACATTAAATGTCAAGAGTTAGCAAGATGAACACAAGAATTTGCATGGTACCAAATCCCATGCCCTGGAAGAAAACCATAACATATATTTCTGCTTGCTTCTATACCATTTTTACAAGCAATCTTTGCAAACAAACAAACAAACCTTCTGCCTATTTGTAAAAATATATGCAAAAAATAATTAATTGAAAAAATCTGAGGAAAGATTGTATTGTTTTTATGTCTGTTATTGGACAGCTTCATGGGGATAATAAAATCTCAAATCACTGCTACCTGTGGTTTGAGTAGAAAAGGTATTATATGATAATATAAATATTTTCTTATTAACCATGTAAATTATCACATTGAACTAAGTCTACATGCTTGCATGTCTGACATTCCCAATACCTGCTAGATTTTAAGTTTCTTAAAAGCAAGAGACAATTCTTACTTTCTTTGTTCCATAGTACTTAACCGAGATCTTATCACATAGAATTTACTCAAATCACTTACTGACCTAAACCACATAAAATTCTTTAGAGAAAAAATAACTTTGCCTTAAAAATAATGAACATATTTTTAAACTATTTTTATTCTTTACTATTTCCTCAGGAGGCTGATTTACAGGTGAGGAATAATTCTGACTATGTGGAAGATTAACTCTGACACACATCATGTAATGGAGGTCAACCTTTTGAATTTCTCCAAATAGAACTCAATTTCTTTTTTGCCAAGAGCAGTTATTCCACTTATCATTAGAACTATGGGAAATCCAGGAGGTGCTAATAATTTCAAAAAATAACATTAAAATTTAAACATGCATAGGAAGTAGTAGGGTATTAACTGAGGTAATTACAATCACTACGACAATTTCATTGGCATAGATAGATGCACAGAGTCTCAGAACACAGAGCTTCTGTTTATATATATATATATATATTTATTCTATTAGAGTTGTCCCAATTTTTCCCCTTTTGTCCTCCTCTGCCCAGACCTCCCCCACTCCCACAATCAGTCCCCACACTGTTGTCCATGTCCATGGGCCATTCATACATGTTCTATGACTAGTTTCTTCCCCTTCTTTCCACCATTATCCCCCTCACCCTGCCCCTCTCATCAGTATTTTCCATGCTACTATGCCTGTGGTTCTATTTTTTTAGTTAGTTTGTTTTGTTCATTAGGTTCCTCTTAAAGGTGACATCATATAGTATTTGTCTTTCGCTGACTGTCTTATTTCACTTAGCATAATATTCTCCAGTTCCATTCAGTTTGCAAAAGGTAGCAGTTCTTTATTTCTGCCGCATAGTATTCTATTGTATAAATGTACCAAAGTTTTTTCATCCACTCAATTACTGATGGGCACTTAGGCTGTTTCCAGCACTTTGCTATTGTAAATAGTGCTGCTATGAACATAGGGGCACATAAGTCCTTTTGAAATGGTGAATTTGAATTCTAAGGGTATATTTCTGGTAGTGGAAACACTAGATCTAAAGGCAGTTTCATTTTAATTTTCCTAAGGAAATTCAATATTGCTTTCCAGAGTGGCTGCGCCAGTCTGCATTACCTATAGAAACTAGGGTTAACTTATATCTGCATTCTCACCAGCACTTGTTTGTTGATTTGTTGATGATGGCAATTCTGACCAATGTGAGGCGGTATCTTCTTGTGGTTTTAATTTGCACCTCTCTTATGGCTAGTGATGTTGAGCATCTTCTCATATCTATGGGACCTCTGTATGTCTTCCTTAGAGCAGTATCTATTCAGATCCTTTGCTTATTTTTTAATCGGTTGTTTTTCTGGTGTTGAGTCATGTGAGTTCTTTATATATTTTGAGATCAAACTCTTGCCTGATGTATCATTGGCAAATATGTTCTCCCATACAGTCAGTTCCTTTTTCATTTTGATGATGGTTTCTTTAGATGCGCAGAAATTTTGTAGTTTGGTGTAGTCCCATTTGTTTATTTTTCTTTATTTCACTTGCCCTAAGAGATATATC
Organism: Furipterus horrens; assembly: GCF_987537825.1. Classification (NCBI taxonomy): domain Eukaryota; kingdom Metazoa; phylum Chordata; class Mammalia; order Chiroptera; family Furipteridae; genus Furipterus; species Furipterus horrens. The sequence continues at coordinate 126,130,038 of NW_028327174.1, read as the reverse complement.
TGCAAAAACATTGCTACATGGAGTATCTGAAATTTTACTGCCTATGTTTTCCAGTGGGACTTCTATGATGTCATAACTTATATTAAAGTTTTTACTGATTTTGAGTTCATTCTGGTGTAAGTTGGTGGATATTTCTTTTCTTTTTTCCCTTTTTTTTTGCAAGTACAAGTCCAGTTCTCCCAGCACCATTTACTGAAGAGGCTATTTTTACTATGTTATATGCTCATGCCCACTTTGTCAAATATTAATTGGCCATAGAGACATGGATTAATTTCTAGGCTCTCTATTCTATTTCATTGATCTATCTGTCCATTCTTATGCCAGTGACAAACTGTTTTGATTACAGTGGCCTTGAAGTATAGTTTGATATCAAATATTGTGACGCTGCCCAACTTTTTTTTTTTTTTCCTAAAGATTGCTGAGGCTATTTGGGGTATTTTTTGGTTCCATATAAAATTTTGGAGTATTTGTTCTAAATCTGTGAAATATGCCATTGGTATTTTAATAAGAATTGCATTGAATGTATAGATTGCTTTGGGTAATATGAACATTTTAATGATGCTAATTCTTCCAATCTATGAATATGGTATATGCTTCTATTTATTTGTATCTTCCTTAATTTATTTCTTCAGTGTCTGTAGTTTTCCAAGTACAAATCTTTTATCTCCTTGGTCAAATTTATTCCTAGGTATTTTTTGTTGTTGTTGCTATAGTAAATGGCCCTGGTTGGTTTAGCTCAGTGGATTGAGCGTCGGCCTGCGAGCTAAGTGTCGCTGGTTCGATCTTCCAGTCAGGGTACATCAGAGAAGGAAAACTCTGACTCCAAAAAACCTCCGCTGCCTTGCGGCATACCTCTTCAGGGGAAAGGCTAAGGGAGTAAACCCCGACAGAAAATCCGGAGCCGGAGTCCCTAAGGCGGTTTGACGTTGTAGTCAACACCGGCAACTCCTGCGGCGCACCTGAACCCAAGCTGTATTGACTCCGTCTTTCCCTTGGACCCTTCAGCTGCGAAGAGAGGGGGGGTCTGCTGCATGGGCAACAGCAGACCCTCCATATTACCCTGCCCAGGCTCTGTAGCTTCAGCGTCATCGCATGATGTCGATTCAACACGGGAGGAGACAGATACCATGTCACTCCCGAGTCGGACTGCACAGCCATTCTCGGCGGTGCAGATAGACTCTTAAGAAGCTACACCATCGTCTCTCGAGACGGACGGCTGCCGACGACGGCTATAGTAAATGGTTTTTTTTTCCCTAATTTCACTTTCTTATATTTCATTTTTGGTGTATAAAAATGTCATTGATTTCTGAATATTGACTTTGTATCCCACTATTTTGCCAGATTCATTTATTAGGTGGAGTAGTCTTTTTGGTGGAGACTATCAGGTTTTATGTATACACTATCATGTCATCTGTGAACAATTACAGTTTTTACTTCCTCATTTCCAGCTTGGATGCATTTTCTTTCTTTTTCTTCCCTGGTTGCTATGGCTAGAAGTTCCAGCACCATGTTGAATAAGAGTGGTGAAAATGGACATCCTTGTCTTATTCCTGATCTTAAGGGAAAGTATTTTAGTTTTTGTCTATTGTGTATGATGTTGGTTGTACATTTCTCATATGTGGCCTTTATTATGTTGAGGTAAGATTCCTTTATATTTACTCAGCTGAGTGTTGAGTTGCTGGATTTTGTGAAATGCTTTTCCAGTATCTGTTAATATGATCATGTGATCTTGTCTTTCCATTTCTTTATGTGGTATGTTACATTTATTGATTTGTGAATATTGTACCATCCTTGCATCCCTGGAATGATTTCCACTGGATCACGGTGCTGATTTTTATAATATATTGCTGGATCTAGATTGCCAATATCTTGTTGAGGATTTTAGCATCTATATTTATCAGAGATATTGGTCTTTAGTCTTCATTCTTCTAGTCTTTACCTGATTTTAGAATTAGGATGATACTGGTCTTGTGAAAGTTTTGGATTTTTCACTGTTCTTGGAATTTTTTTTTTTTTTTGAAATAATTTGAGAACCATAGGAGTTACTGCTTCTTTAAATATTTGGTACAATTTTTCTGTGAAACTGTCCAGTCCAGGGCTTTTGTGGGCCAAGAGTTTGTTTGTTTTTAATCATTGCTTCATTTTCACTCGTTGTTATTAGTCTCTTCAGGCTTCCTGCTTCTTCTTTATTCAATTTTAGCAGATAGTATGTTTCTAGAAATTTGTCTATTTCGACCAGGTTGTCCAATTTCTTGGCATATAGTTGTTCATGGTAATTTCTTACAATCTTTTGTATTTCTGTGGTATCAGCTGTAACTTCTCTTTCATTTCTGATTTTATTTGAGTCTTCTCTCTTTTTTTCTTGATGAGTCTGGTTAAAGGTCTGTCAAATTTGTTTATTTTTTCAAACAACAAACTATTCATTGATCCTTTGAATTTTAAAAAAAATCTCTATTTCATTTAATTCTGCTTTGATCTTGATTATTTTCTTCCTTGTACTCTAGACTTTGTTTGTTATTGTTTCTCTAATTCTTGTAGATGTAGAGTAGGTTGTTTATTTGAGATTTTTAAAAATCTTCTTTATGTAGGCCTGTATTGCTCTGAACTTCCTTCTTAAAACTGCCTTCACTGTGTTGCATAGATTTTGGGCTTCTGTGTGTTCATTTCATTTTTTTCCAAAAACTTTTAAATTTCATCTTTGATCTCATTGTTAACCCATTCATTGTTTAATAACGTGTTATTCACTCTCCTTGTATTTGAATGTTTTTGAGCTTCTTCCTTGAGGTTGGTTTCTAGCTTTAAGCCATTGTAATCTGAGAAGATGCTCGATCTGATTTCAGTTTTCTTGAATCTGTTGAGGCTTTTTTTGTGTCCTACCATGTGGTCTATCTTTGAAAATGTTCCATGTGCATTTGAAAAAAATGCATATTTTACTTCATTGCGGTAATAATGTTCTGTACATATCAGTTATGTCCTTTCAATTTAGATTGTTTTTCGATGCTACAATACTCTTGTTGATTCCTTGTTTGGATGATTATTCATTCTTGACAGTGAGGTGTTAAAATCCACTATGATGACTGTGTTACTGTCAATAACTTTATTAAAGTTCTCCAAGACTGTATTTATATATTTAGGTGCTGCTATGTTGGGTGAATATATGTTTACAAGGGTTATATATCCTCTTATTGGACTACTCCATTAGATATTAGGTAGTGACCTTCTTGGTTTCTTGTCATGGCTTTTGTTTTTAAATCTATTTTGTCTGATATAAGTATTGCTACTCCAGTTTTTTTTGCCATGTACGTTTTCTTGAATATTTTTTACATCCCTTCACAAATGGTCTTCAAGAAATAAGTTTTGCTTGAATCACTATTACATTTTCTGTATTCTGTACAGAGTATCCATTTTTAAAAAAAACTGCTAAGTTGTTTCATAAACCTTTCATTTTTCTTTCTTATGTTAAAATTTGAGTATTAGATTATAAATGAGAGAATGAAAAGATACAAGTCCAAAGTGTCAGACTATTACAACAGAGTTGTTTGATTTCATTTGAGAATATACGTGATCTTAAATTTGTGTGTCCTATTAAATATTTGACTTTATTCAAAAATATCATTGGGAGTAGGTTTGTGTGATGAATCTCAATGTGCAAATAGAATCTTTTGTGGTTTACAAACCTATTTAATATAAAAATCTAAAATAATGTAAAGTCCAAGAGCGTGTGATGATTAAAGCATGAGAGAAATGCTACATTGGTTCATTTCTGGAGATAAGATTTGGCAAAATTCTTCACAGATAAATTTATTACTTTTTCAGCTTAAAATATTTCAAAGGGAACACTATGGTAGACAATGTTTTCAGTAACAAAGTAATTACCTTAAACTCTATTATTATCATTTTTATACTTGATATTAGAAGAACATATGAAAAGGTTGTCTATCCTAAACATAAAATAATATTCTTTTTAGACAAAATATTTAAAACCTTGAGGCCTCGTTTAATTACATATTTATGGTTTCTCATGGGAATTTTTTGTTTTAAACGTTTTAGTCCCTAGCAACTTTGAACTTTATGTTTCTGCTTATTTACATGGTTAAAAAAAAAAAAAGACCAGAGGTATAAAGTCCCCATCCAACCTATTCTTTTCCCTTGTCCATTGGTAACTATTTAAAATTTTTAAAAAGTATTTCATAATTTATTTATACAAAACAAATATAGTGTCTGCAATAAAAAGTACTTACACTGTGGCTCACAGCAAGCTACCAGCATGGCATCATAAGTGGAATTGAGCTCTAGTCCACTATACTATAATAAAGTATTTTCACTTTACAGAAATAAGAGAATAAATGTCATTAATTTTGAGACCATTAATTATAATAAAATGTCATGGATTAATTATAAAATGACAAGGTGCATGTTTAATTTTGTTTTTAATACAATTTAGTTCTAAATTTATGTAATTTAATTTTTTTTTAATGACTTGATTTATTAACCAGCTTACAAAATTCCTGCAAATTTAACAATTGGTCCATGTGAGCTGGTATAATCCGACTCCAGCACACCACTTGGTTCTTAATTATATCTGTAATATTTAGAGTGAGATAATATAATTTGTATAATATAGGACCATTTTAAATTCTGCTAGATGTTGACATTTTGTCTCAAAAATTTATTCAATTAAAATTTCCATCATTGGAATCTGTTTATCAGTGTCCTCTGTAAACAATGTGGTATTTAAATTTTCTATTCTTATTATGATTTCATTGTTATAACTTTCTATTACTTCACTAATTCATAAAGTTTATCAAGATTTATTGATAATTTATGTTTTTACTTTGTACTATATTAGGTTAGAGACTTTATATTTTTTCTTAGGGATTGCTTTATTTTTACATAAAGTGTAAAAGCAATAAATGTGTTCTATCTTTTAAATTAATTTTTGGTAAATACTTTTGGTAATAAGATAAAGTCTGTCAACATTTAACTTAATTTCTAGGTTTTATGCCAGGTATAGAAACAACCTCATCCATCCACTAGATTCTACAATCATTCTCTGCTTTATAATTTTATATTAATTTATGTATAGTAACATTATGTGGATGTTTATCAGTATGTTATAAAAATGGATCTAACTTTATATTATTCTAAAGTAATAATTTTAGTATGTTCTTATTTTCTAGATTTAGGCTATGCCCATATGCTACCTTCTCATAAGAAAGTAAGTAGATTCTAGAGAAATTTTGACCATAGTCAATGGTATTTTTATCATACAGTGAATAACACTGAATATACAATACATTGTGTTAATGCTATTGGTAGTTTAACTGTAGAAAGGACAAAATATAGAAGTATGTGCGCTGCTTTTTTTTATCAGGGTGAAGAAATTATTGGTGAATAAAAGCTGTTTAAGACATGATCATATTATGGACAATAAAATGCCATAATTACCTATCATATATTTATGAATTTCATAGGGTTATTTAAGGGAAACATCAGATGTATAGGTGAATGGATAAATATAAATATAGATAATTTAAGAATGTGATTGAGGGACTTTTTACTTAATTAAAATTGATAATATAAATCTTACTTTACACTTAAATATTTATTGTATAGGGGAAAGATGAGGAAGGGTCTAGTCAAGAGACACATAAATGACCATGGACATGGACAACAGGGTGAGCATTGACTGGGAGAGGGGATGGGGTGGGTGGGCAGGGGAGAACAATGGGGGGGAAATTGGGACAACTGTAAAAGAACAACAATAAAAAATGAAAAGATTAAAAGTAAATATTTATTGTATGTCATATATTCTAACAAAATCTATTCTTGATGACAAAATTATAAGAGGCTCTCCAAGGACACTGAGGCATCCTAACTGGATCTGAGTGAAAGTTGTCAGCTAGTGCCTCAACATAATCTCCCATGTTGTAATAGGGCCCCGGGTTCCTTACATGGTTACAGGAATGATGTTTCAAGTGATCAAACCCCCATGCTCAGGAGCTTATTAAATTTCTGTTTCTATCATGTTTTCTGATTCCCCACTAGCCAACACAATGATACATAACAAAGACCAGAGTAATATGAATGAAACCTAGATGAGCCTGGATACTATCCATGATTCATGTGGAACCTTTAAGGTGACAACCTATCACAGTGTTCATAGTTCAGGTTAGGAGAGCAATGAATTCTTTTTCTTTTTTTTTCTTTTTTGAGTATTTAACATAATTTTATTTATTGAAAGAAAATCCAAGGGAAAATAACATACAGCTATCTGAAACTATTTAGCAGAAGGAAAATATTAAAAGAAAAAGTAAGTTAAATCTAAATTTTGAGAACTAAAATGTAACTGATAGTCAATATAAATTTAACACAATGTATATTTGATTTAACTAACATTTAAATACACAGCAATGAATTCTAAGGAGGTAAAAATCATGTAGCTCTTCTTCTGAGTGATGATATTTCCATATTTGAAACTAATTTAGTTTGTAGTTATTAGTAAATGTCATTGATTTATTGTATAAATACTCTTCCATTTCACAGATATATTTAAATTTATCCTTTGCCTTACTTGAGGTAAATAAGGTAAGATTTGAGATAACTAATCATAGAATTACCCCTACTTCCTGACAGAATCCAGTCCAGAACATAACTCACTTCCTGAAACTCTCCCCCAAACCATCAAACAAAAGGTTGCATCCTATTATAAGACTTTTCTATCACTGTATTTCTGATATATTATGGTTCCATTGGTGTGGATTATCCACTGCAGTGAGGCAAACTTGTTCAATTATTGTTGTGTTCCTTATGGTTGTTGGGAGGAGGGCTTTGAAAAATGAAGAGCCACAAAATGTCAGAACATACTTAAATTATAATAACTGAAAAAGTATTAGAATTAGAATTCTGAATATATACTTAAAAATTGCTACAATACAATAAGAAGGAGGAAAATAATCTAATGCAAAGAATGACAAAGAACTTCACCTTCATACACACACACACACACACACACACACACCAGTGTAATGGTGAACATAATATAAACAGATATGAGTTTATTAGCAATGAAGGAAATATAAATTGAGACCAATATAAATTGTTCTTACAGATTTCCTCTCACTTGACTAGGGGAATTAAGTCTGGCAGCATCAAGCTTGGAAATTTTTTTTTTAATAAATGAAAAGCAACTCATATTGCTGGTGAGAATGAGATTGGTTAATCATATTACAGTACAATAAAAACAGATTGAAATTATCTTGTAAAGCTAAACAGCAATGTTCCCAATAACTTTAAAAAAGAGAACAAAAAAAGAAAACTTCAAATGCCCATTGGAGTAGAAAAAGAATTTTAATTTCAGTTTTTCCATTCCACAGAATATTATTGTAGTAAAAAAATCAATAAACATTAACTACAAAACGGACGGATACAAGTAAAGAAAAAGCAATAATCAGATGACTAGATAGAATATAATACCAGTTTTATAAAGCTCAAAACAGCAAAATAAACAATATAATGTTCTTAAATTTCTTATATGTGTGGTAGACATATACAAAATATTCAGAAAACTGCAGTGTATATCATTTTTATAAACTCCAAAGACTAAATATAACATGTTAAATTATTCTTTTATTTTATTTTTTAATTTTTAAATTAATTAATTAATTGGGGGGGGCTGTTCTGTAACAATCCCCCTGTCTCAGACTTAAGACCATTTAAAATCTTATAAAGGACAATGGGCAAATGTCTCCTACATGTCTAGCTGCTTCAAGATGGATGTGGTTGTCATCCTACCTACCTTTTGGTCCAGAAATCCCTAATAAGTGTGATGTATGAAGGATAGGGTGGCCTTCCCACATAGGGAAGGATCTTTCAGACTCCAGGTCAGTTGGCTGTCCCAGGGCAAGGGCATGCTTGGTTTAACACTCTGGCATCCTTGTTGTATTCTGGGGAAAACAGATTTGGCAACAGGGTTAAAAGGCATCATTAAAACCATAACCATTAGATGACAAAAGGCAGGTATTACCTTTTCAATGTCCCATATTAGGGGGGGAAAAAAGGCTTCTTTGGAAGAAGATATGCAAGGCACGTCAAACCTGTCCAAAGCCCTTTTGCCCACTACACTTAGTTTGGGCTGAGGGAAATATTTTAGGTTTCCCCCCTCAGACCTCTGGGCCCTTTCTGTCCAAGCCATTAGGATAGAAAAGAGAAACCAGTTTTAGAGTGAAACCCCCAGACCACCCCATATTTCACCAACCCAACTACTTAGTTCAGCCAAATCATTGAGTCTCAGGAGGCAACGATGCAGACAGATTTAAGTGAGGCCTATACATACAATCACTCAGATAATGAGATCATAGGCTTATGCTCTATGTAAACAAAACAGATATGTTAATTTATGCAACATAAACCACAAACCAGTCTGTAAATTTGTAAGACTGTCTTATTGGAAAGATATCCAGTTGCAAGGCATTTGACATTCTTTTTGCCTGTAAATTCAGCATCTTTGATGATATCACTGACCTAGTTTAACTTTCAAATGAAAATAAACTTTAAAGACAACTGCACTAGTTTATAGTCTACCACTGAGCATTGTGATTTTTCTTGAATCACAATTTTTCTCCTTAAGATTACCTTCCTTGTCATTAAAGGGACTGCATTAAGTCCAGTTTTAATTTATTCTGTTTTTTCTTTTGCAAAAACACAACAAGGGCAGCGAATGATCACATTTGATTTTTAAATGTGCTTTGCTAGAATTTACACAAGGGACTTTTAGGGTGACCTTCAGTTTGCTCTTCAGGGCACAGAAGCTGATTCACATACCTGCCATTCAGCCTTGCCTGTAAATAAACACCTGTCTTTTCCAAATCATTCAGGTTTTCCATTGTGCCTTAAGGTTCTCTCTAGCCATTTTACAAGAAATCAGCCTTCGTTCCTTCCCTGGGAAGATTGCTATGAACCACACAACCAACCAAGGTACCAGGCCTTTTTTCTCCTGGGCTTTTATTACCTTTGAAAGTCAATGCCAGTTCCTCAGGGCTTTTTGGTAACAACCAGAGCCCAAGCATGTCTCCTTTAGGCATGATATTCCAGTCAAAGTCTTGGTCAACAAAACCTCTATTAACAACTGGTCTTATTAGTTTTATGCAAAGAACCTTATATAATTACTTACTTCTTCAGAATGCCAAATTCTGGAGGGATCAGGTAGGGAGAAAATTATAGTGTGAAGAAAAATCTTTGTCCTTCTAATATTCACTAAACTTGCATTTCCATACTTTACATCTTTTTTTGTTCACTTTCCTATGTGTGAGGGTTTTTTTTGGGGGGATGGGGAGGGCTTGCTGTTTCATTTATTTATTTTGATTTCATTTTTTTTCACTAAAATTTTTTGTTCGTTTGTCTTTCTATTATAGTTGTCCCACATTTTTCCCCATTGCTCCCCCCATCCTGTCAACCTCTTCTCCCACAGTCAATCCCCACCCCTTCGTCAATGTCCATGGGTCATTTATACATATTCTTTTACTAGACCTTTTCCTCCTTACCCTCTTCTCTCTCCCCCTCCCCCCTTGTCACTGTTAGTCTGCTCCTTGTTTACATGCCTCTGGTTCAGTTTTGCTCATTTGTTTGTGTTGTTCATTAGTTTCCTGTAACAGGTGATATCATGTGGTATCTGTCTTTCAGTGCCTGGTTTACTTTGCTAAGTATAATTCTCTCTAGTTCCATCCATGTTGTCGCAGACAGTAGGAGTTCCTTCTTTCTTTCTGCTACATAGTACTCCATTATGTAGATGTACCACAGTTTTTTGATCCAATCATCTATAGATGGGCACTTAGGTTGTTTCCACAATGGCTATTGTAAATAGTGCTGCTATGAACATAGGGGTGCATAAGTTCTTCTGTTATTATTGATAGGTACTTATTCATTGTCATTTTTTCCCTTTGCACTTGTGTTCCTCTCTGGCTCTCTTGGTCTCTTCATCTTCTTAAAGCAGACCCTTTAGCATCTCTTGCAATGCTGGTTTGATGGAGATGTATTCTTTTAGCCTTCTTTTGTCTGGGAAATTTCTTATTTCACCTTCCATTTTGAATGAGAGCCTTGCTGGGCAGAGTGGTCTTGGTTATAGGCCTTTGTTTCATTGCTTGGAATATTTTTTGCCATTCTCTTCTGGCTTGTAGTGTTTCTGCTGAGAAATCTGATGACAGCCTTATCGGAGCTCCCTTGTATGTTATTAGCTATTTCTCTCGCTGCTTTTAGGATTCTCTCTTTGTCTTTCAATGTTGCCATTTTAATTATGATGTGTCTTGGAGTGGGCCTGTTGGGGCTCATCTTCATTGGGAACCTCTGAGTTTCCTGGACTTGCATGACTTTTTTTCTCATCAAGTTAGGGAAGTTTTCTGTCATTACTTTTTCTAACAGGTTTTCTATCCCTTGTTCCTCTTTTTCTCCTTCTGGTATTCCAATGATACAGATATTATTATGTTTCATGTTATCCTACAGCCCCCTTAAAACCTCTTCATTCTTTTTTAAGTCTTTTTTTCGTTTTGTTGCAGTGTATGGGATTTTTTTTCAACATTGTCCTCCAGCTCACTGATCCAATTTTCTGCTTCGTTTAGCCTGCTTTTAATTCCTTCTACTATGTTCTTCAGTTCAGAAGTTGTATTCTTCATTTCCTCCTGGCCCTTATTGATAGGTTCTATGTCATTTTTCTTGCTGGTATAGTACTCAGTAAGTTTCTTGTAGTTTTCCTGGAGTCCTTTGTAGTTCTCTTTGAGCTCCCTGAGCTCATTGAACTTCCCTATAATCCATGTTTTGAATTCCATGTATGATAGTTTGCTTTCCTCTATTTCATTTAGCACTCTCTCCGGGAATTTCTCCTTTCTTTCTGATGGGGGGTTGTTTCTCTCTCTCCCCATTTTTGTAACTCTTCTTATATTGATTTGCACTTCCTGGATCTGCCTCTGGTGGTGTCAGATCATGTACCAGTCTGGGCTTAGGCAGCCTGTTGGAGACTACCAGGGATCTGCTGCCTTTGTCCACCTCTTTTAATTGTTAATCTGTTTGATCTGTGATCAAGCATTAGGTTTAGTCACCAAGGGTGGGGCAGATTAATTCCTGTGGATGGGGCATTTGCTTCCCCTCAGGCTGATGCCACTTGAAGGGGAATCATCTGCCTGCAGTATGGGGAATGGGTCAGCACCAGGACCCAGCCAGCTGCTCCCTCAGTTCTCTCCTCAAAGCCACCACCCCAAACTCTCCCCAAGTGTCCCCAGTCCTTCCTGCCCTCCCCCGCTAGAGCTCAGGGTAAGTGGGTGCCAAAATATTTTTGTACATGATTCATTTAAGAGCTCTTTTTCTCCAGCTGTTTCTTTCAGGCCAGCAAAAACCCTGTGCCTTTTTGCTTTTCACAGCTAGATGCTATTTTACTTTCTGCTCAGTTGCTGTAGGCTTGGAAGCCCAGCTAGGGGCTTAGGCCCCAGCCTTCTCAGAAGGAACCCCCAGTTGCTGAGTTGTTTCTCAGTCTCTTCAGCTCCCACTTGTGAGAGTCCAGCAAGCCCTTTCATATCTCTGCTCTTCCTACGAGTCACATTGTGATGAAGTGGCCTTCTCTGTCTGTCCATGGTTATAAGGCTTCTCTCCAGCTAGTGTTCAGTTGGTTATTCCAGATGATTTCTCCACAATTAAGTTGTAATTCCAGATTTGTCCTGGGAGGAGGTTAGTATAGCTTCAACTTACTCCTCCACAATCTTGGATCCTCCTTAAGTTATTCTTATATGTGGTAAAATTATAAATATTATATATAATATATGTTATATCCCCATATATTATATATTAGGTTCATATATATGCACATATATATGGGAATTATAAAAGCATATCAAGGAATAACACACTGATCTTTGTAATGGCCCTTATTATATCCTATTTTGTAGTGGGGATAGAGTTTGCTTAGCTCGTTATGTTTGATTATATACACACATGTAACAGCCTATTATATATGACATATTCAATTATATGTACAAATATTTGGGATTTAAAATATAATCTAATTTGGAGCCAGCCTCCTCCTTAGCTAACATTTTAAGGAATGTCAGTACTATGAAGCTTTTCTTTAACTCTAACTCCTGTTCAAAATTTAAAACCATTGACATTAATTTAGTATTGCCATTTCCTGATTCCAGTATTTCTATTTTCAAAGGTCTTTCCAAATTTCCCCTATAGGATTAACCTCTTGCAAAAGAGCCACATCATTTATTTAGCTGCTCTTGTATTTGCTCTAGCCTTTCTCTCCTTCTTGACCTACTTGATTGAGGAATGTGACCTCAGACACAAGCAATGTGACTAAGAGAACGTGCTAGATAGTCTAACCCTCAGGCTTGTGAATTATTTTACTCTTATGGGAGACTGTCGTATTTCCTGGCTCATAATATTTACCTTCAGGTATTCTTTTCATTCTTTTTTCCCCTCATTATCAAGGGTCCATATGTTTTAGAATAGATATTTGGATACTTAAAAAAAAAAAAAGCTTTCTGATTTTACAGTATAGCTTAATTCTGATGCTCTTATCTTAAATTATAGTCTTTTGTCTGATCTGCATCTTCTACTGAAATATTATCTCCTTGATGATACCTGTCTCTCTATATTTTCCTAGGCTATCACTAAATACATACATTGATATATAATGACAACTTAATGCAGCCAAAACCCATTTTGGTTTCAATATTAACATCTTTTTGAATTAAGAAAATTACTGACCTGGTTTTAAACTTACCAAGATTTAAATAAATTGACTATACTGATCCAATACAAATTAGATCATAAAAAAATCTTTGAAAGTTTTGCAATATATTTAAAGATTTCTACAGAGGTTCTATTTTTAAAAGATGAAACATTGCCCAAGATAAGAGTAAATTTAAAAAATCAAAGTAGCATACTTCTTTTAAATTATCCTACTGGCACTTAACAGCTGATGTATGTATATTAGAATAATGATTTTCAACTTTCATAATAAAAAGACCTGTTAACCTTATCATTATTTGTTTTACAATTGAATCATTTTAGTGAGAAGAAAATGAACAGACTTAATAAGCTTAATGGGATGCTGTATTAATCAGAAATAATTATAGCAGTCAATTCAGATGTTTCAATTTTAAAAGGTCTATGGAGATATCTTTTTAAAAAAGCATATAAAAATATAAGAGCAAAGAAACTGAAGAAATGGCAGAAATAAAGTACAACTTTTGCAGTGTTACCTTGCCCCACACTGCTTTAGATATAGCCATATTTTGTTCTGACACAGTGCTATTTTGAAGTTAGGAGATAAGCAAAAAAAGGAGATGAAGTGGACCAAGTGTTTAGAAAAATATGAAACAGAAAACTTACCTATGATCCTAACAGTTTTCAGATAATCAACAGAAATCAAGAAGCAAAATACAGAAATTTAGTCTTAACTTTAGTGCATCTACCTGGTTAACCAACCATATGCTACAATATTCTTTCAGTGACTATCTGTTGTTTCTTAGAGAATTATCTGATGTTTTTGAGAAATGCCATTCCTTTCTCTCCTATAATTGATTGTGAATGGAACATGGAATAAAATAAAGACAAGATATTAAATATCTGCTAGATATAAAAGAAAATAACACCAAATGGAGTTATTCTAGGTTTGCATTTATGGACACTCATTTTTCTCTGTCTAAACATTATCCCTGAGTAATTTTTTTCATTTCATATGGGCAATTATATCTGCATATTGATGAATCTCAAATCTTTATCATATACTTCTCTCCTCAACTTCAGACCCATGTGGCTGAGTAGCTACTATATTTTTTACTTAGACACCTTATAGGTACCTCAATTTCAAGTATATCTAAATAAATCAATTATATTTCTTCACATACATGATCAGTTCTTGCTGATTATCTTAGCATCTGAACAGGCCATTTGTTATATTTCTGAAACTGTTACCCAGGTCAGAACCATTTACACCTCTTTACCCTCTCATTCCCACCTTTGCCCAGATCCTTCTTATTCTGAATATTGCAATGCACCATCCAGTTAGCTCTTTGGGACTGAAGGATCTAGATTCTAAAAGTGCTGTCAGTTGACAGTCATCAGCTGTAATCAATAGCTCTCTTCAGAGATTGCTCTCAGCTGAGATCTTCCCAACTCATCCCTTCCTGGGGACATCCTGCTCTCTCAGGAATGCTCAGTGCAGAGACATAAAGGTCAGGTGCTTCCACTCCAGCCCAGGATGTCTCTGAAGGCTCAACTCAGTTGCAGTTAAATCATGTCTTGATTCTGCATTACGGCCTAACTTACCCTCTGCTCAAACTTTACCCTATTCATCTCTTTCTCTTATGTCATAGTTGTTATTTATTCTCAAAAGCACTCCCTAATCACCTAACTGAATATTCATTGCCATCTCAGAGACAGCTTCCTAGGAAAATCAATCTTCAGTTCCTTCCAATTCAATTTCCCAACTAAATTTCAAACACATCCAGTTAACTCCCAATCCACTATCATCAACCAAGTATATCACATTCATCTCTCATCTCAGTCTTTGCTCTAACTTCCCACCTCCTCCAATCAATGCTGCTTTCCTGAAACAAGAACTTTCAAAAATAGTAATCTAATAATGTTAGCTCCATTACAACTTGTTTTCAGCTTTCCATTGCATGTAAGATAATGTCCAAACTCTCTAACATGGCTTGTCACAGTCTGCTCACTGATTACCTTTCAAGGCTTTTCTGAACCCTCTCCTTATCTCACAGACCCTCATCCCCTGCTTTGAACCCTTTATATATATTTGTTTCAGATATAAACTTTCAAAGTTCTTTTTATAAAGTGATATAATATAGAAAAATAATGTACTATACTGTAATGTTTAAGGACCCCTCTGACTCAGGAGGCTTTCGATCTGAGATTCACACCTAAGTAAACAACTTAATCTGCATGACTTCAAGCAAGTTATTTACCTCCTTATACCACACTATTTGTATTTCTAAAATGACAATAATAAAAATTACTTTAGAGAGTTATTGATGATTATATTTAATTAGAAAGTACAAATATTAAGTTGAATGTCAGTTAAGTGTTTGGCAAACTGCCCGGCACAAATTCAATAATAAATACATGTCAGCTCCATCATCATCACCTGCAGAAATTGACTTTCCAACTCAGAAAGGTCACAGCCTTTGATTGCTAGGTTTGTTACAGAAAGGGGATGTCCAAAAACCCCCAGAGCTTGTGGCTGGGGGATGGGGAGAATGAAGCAACTTTCAGGATGCCTTCACATGCCTGAGGGTAGGGGATAGTGCCTTTGTTATGCAAATGGTTTAATGCATCCAAGGCCCAGGAAGATGGGAGGAATCTTGGACCAGGAGATGTTATGGTAAAAGCACACAGAGCCTGCATGAGGTTCTGTGAATGGTCAGAACTGGGTGCCATGCCCACTGCATCACAGGATGCAGTCGGGGACTTAAAAATAAGTGGCAGACTTTTTTAAAATATGTTTTATTGATTATGCTGTTACAGTTGTCCCAATTTCCCTTCCCTCTGCTCCCCTCCACTCGGCGGACCCTCCCTCCAGTTGTCCCACCCCCCTTTTAGTCCATGTCCATTGGTTGTGCATATCGTTCTTCTCAACCTCTTCCTGTCTATTTCATTCCCTTCTACTACACTTCTTAATTCCTATACCATCTCCCTCCCTCTCCCCCTTCCCCCTCCCTGATGACCTCCCCCCAGTATGTTCCCCATACATAAAGTTCTTTTTCCACTCTCGTTGTCTATTTAGTTTGCCTTTGTTTCAATTTCCTAGCTTCTGTTGTTGGTTGTTGTGATGCAGTTTTCATTTTAATGTTCATACTTTTGATCCTCCTTCTTCTAAACCAGTCCCTTTAACATCTCATATAATAGTGGTTTGGATCTAATGAACTTCTTCAGTTTTATTTTGTCCTGGAAGCACTTTCTCTGCCCTTCTATTCTGAATGACAGCTTCACTGGATAGAGTATTCGTGGTTGTAGGTTTTTGCTTTTCATTACTTTGAATATTTCTTGCCAGTCCCTTCTTGCCTACAGGGTCTCCCTTGAGAAGTCAGCTGATAGTCTAATTGGGACCTCTTGGTACATGATTCTTTTCTTCTGTCTTGCTGCTTTTAAGGTTCTCTCTTTGTCTTTAATTTTTGACAATTTGATTATAATGTGTCTTGGAGTAGTTCTCCCTGGATCCAGTTTTTCTGGAACTCTCTGTGCTTCCTGGACCTATAAGTCTATTTCCTTCCCCAAGTTCGAGAAGTTCTGCTTCATTATTTTTTCACATAATTTTTCAATTTCTAGTTCTTCCTCTTCGCCCTCTGGCAATCCTATAATCTGAATGTTCGATCTCTTATAGCTGTCCCAGAGGTTTCTGATCCTCTCCTCACTTTCCTTACTTTTTGTTTCCTCTCTCTGCACTGGTTGACTGTTTGTTCCTTCTCTATGTTCCAGTTTGTTGATTTGATCTCTGGATTTTATTTCCTCACCACTTGTCTCATATGTGTTTTTGTTCTTTTCAGTATGAGTGGTTTTCTTTCCTTCCCTGTCCTGCTCCAAATCTTTTGTTAATTCTGTAAGCCACCTTATAACAACAGCTCTGAACTGAGCCTCTGACAGGTTTCTTATTTGTTTATCTGTCAGGTTCTTCATCTGCTGCCTGGTGAGCTGCATCACTGGGATTTCAATCGTTGTCACCTTCATTTTGACAGATTTGTGTCTTGCTTTGCTTCCTGGGCAGGCTGTGCGGGGTGGAGTCCCGTGTACTCATCACTGCCCGGTGACCGGTGGCTATCCTGACCTTTTCTACTGTGCTGCAGCGCTTTGTGTGGGGGCGGGGGTCCAAGATGGATTCCTGCTGTTATTCTCCGGTGGGAGATCAGGATCTGTCCTCCTGCCCTCTGGGCCTCACCATCTGATGCAATGGGGGGACTGCCTTTTCCCTTGCTGGGGTTGCGAGTTGCTGGGCCTCGACTGCAGCCATGATTGCTCCCCCTGCCACTCTCCCCGCTGCTATTGCAAACAGCACCACCCGACATTTTCATTCGAGTTCAGATTTCACCCCTCCTACCCATCTAGGCTAGCGCTGCTGGTTTATAATTTCATATATTGGGCTTCCATGTAGTTTTGTTTCCTGGAATTCCTGGTTATATTTTGTTTTGAGGTAGTTGTATTCTTTTCTAGTTGTAGAGGGAGACCAAGCATGTCCATCTAAGCCTCCATCTTGGCTGGTAGTCCCAGTGGCAGACATTTTTTAAGGACACACACCATGCTGCTTTGAAAAGAAGGGGTCTGACCATGTGGTTTTGAGGAGGGGACTGACCATGCTGCTTTAAGAAGAGACAACTCCATGCAGCTTACAAGGAGGCTGGGAATTCACACGGTTCTGGATTGGAAGCTGGTGGGCACCATAACACGGAAAGACCTCCCCAATCAGAATTGAATGATTGGCAGCTACCAGTAAAGCTGAACTGTGTTTAGGAAGTAGAGAAATGGTATCTCTAACTTTTCTAAAACTAGCCTGGTTTGGTAGGGGGAGGCAGAAATATGTGTTTGTGGGTGTTTTAAGTAAAATAAGACCTAACGGCAGAAATTCGCGAATAATCTAAATCTATATAACTATTAAATAAACAATTCTTTTTCTTTTCACCAAACTCTGGTATTGAGAGTTATAATTTTGGTGGCGGGCAATCGGGCCTCTAACTAAACAGACCGTGGGTTCTCTTTCAATTGGAGCAGCCCAAGGGTTCTGTAACTGGTTCACGTAATCTGCTAAACTCATGTTACGTGGCAATTCTCTGGGAAGACTTTTTTGGCTCACACAAGTTAGTTGTAGTTAGTTGCAGTCACATTTCATATTTTCCTCATGTTAATAGTTAAAATTGTTCATTAAATAATCTTCACAAGATCCACAACTGCTTTTGCTTTGTATATAAGAGCTAGCATATGACTGTTGTATATTTGACATTTAACAAATTTTTTTTTTCAGTGACTGAATGATTGACATAATGTATTATCCCATAGATGTTTTCATTCCAATGGCCTTTCTGAATTAGAATTCAATAATATATTGAGTGTCCTGAAATAAATATAATTTAATGATATCGTTCATTAGCAGGACACAACAAAATACAATAACATTAATAATATGAAGTGAATGGTATTCATTTTAAACCACCATGCTACCTTTTAAGTAGAAAATATAACACATATTGAAGAAGAATCACTGGAACAAAGAACACATATATATTGAATAACATAAGCAGATAAATGCTTTGTAATCCAGATCATTAAGACAGTAATTCTCACATGGAGAAATGGGGAAAGTGGAGGATACTTGACTGTCAGATCATGTACACCTGGACTTTGGTATATGCTAATCAACCTGGCCCTGGACTTAGCAGTTCTCAAAAGATATGTTGATGGACTGAAACTTTCCCATAGGAAATGCTAATGGACTTAGCCATTCCCAAAGGATATGTTGATAGACTGTACCGGTTTCCAGAGGAAATGGCAATAAACTTAGCCTGATATGTTAACTAAGCTGGTGTGGGAGGGGGGAAGCAATGAGATATAAATGACTTACTGAATATGTTAATCAGCAAACTCCCCCTTATTGAAAGGTGTATAAAAAAGGTACCTGCAGAAGTGCTGGTGGCGATTCCTATGGGCCCATGAGGAGGACTGGGAATTACCCCTCCCCTATTCCCTTGCTCCTACAGGCCCACGAGGAGGACCGGGGGCTACCCTCCTCCTCCGCCACCGATTCCCTTGCTCCTATGGGCCGTTGAGTCAGTCCGGGAATTGCCTCTCCCCTTTCCCCCTTCCCCCCTTCCTTTGATCCCTCAATAAACCAGTTATTTGCTCCCACAGCAGTCTCTAGGCGATTTCTCCCAGCAGGGCTGCCCTGACACTGACGATGTCTGAAAACATTTTTGGGAGGGAGCAGATACTACTAGTGTTTAGAGGGCAGAGGCCAAGGATGGTACTAAACAGCCTACAATAAGCAGGACAGCCCCTTACAACAAAGAATTATCTGATCCAAAATAGCAATAGTACCAAAGTTGAGCAACTCCTTTCTAGAGTAAAGAAGACAGCATTTTAAGAAAGACAGGATAAAATTCAAAATGTCTAGAGAATATTGTAAAGTGACAGAGTTTGTAGTGAGATAGTTTGAAAACAGGGATGGTTAACCTCTTTCTGAGTGATTAAAGGAAAGGGCTTATGCCTTGATTTAAGGACATTGCTTATTGACCTTGGGAAAGGAATTCTGGTATCTAAATTTAAAATTAAATGTGAAAATTAATGTATATGCATGTATTTTAAAGAAGGAAAATGTGAATAAAATTATTAAGTTATAATAACTGACAAGGCAAATGAATAAATGTGGTCATATTATATATTATACATTACTTTTACAAGAAAAACTCGTATGAATCATCAAATGTCTTACCATGTCTTAACTGGGAGAATAAACTATTGCCTCCATATCATTTCAGAGAAAGTACTGCAAAGTAATGAAATAACAGGGCAATTTTCTCAATGGAGTAATTACAAAGAAAATTTAAAAAATGTAGAGATGGGCTAGTTCTATTTTTAGAAAGCTCTTTTATAACACTGACTATATATAACCAGATTGAACAAGTGCTTGTGTAGGTTGATAGCTGACATGAATTCCTATGTTAGGTAGCAGAAGCAGTATTTCAGGACTTTAATGTTTTCCCACTCATGCTAATGAATAATTCACATAAGGCTCTTTTCAGATCACTGACAGAGCACATGGCTTAGTTAAGTCCAAATGAAATGGAGAGTTAATAAAAAGATAGATCCATGTACAAATTGAACTAAACCAGATTTTCCCTATCAAAGCAGAGTGGATATTTGATGCATTTATCATAAATGTGTTTATTTATTACCAAATTATTATATCGAGGTTCAGCATTCACGTTACCCAATGTCTTTGTTCCTCAAATGTAAAATATGGATATTAATATATTTTATGATCATTGGTAATTTTTGTTTAAAAACATATAGAAACTTAGTGCTTCCTAATGATACAGATGATCAATAAAAGCTAAAACTTATAAGACCTATTGGAGCACTCTCAAATTATTAAAATTAAAGGCTAACACTTATATTTGTTTATTTTACTTATATAACCATCATGCTCTTATGAATTACTTAAAAATGCCCCTGGATTAATCAGTATAAAAATATAAGTACTTAATTTCCGTCGTCGGCAGCCGTCCGTCTCGAGAGACGATGGTGTAGCTTCTTAAGAGTCTATCTGCACCGCCGAGAATGGTTGTGCAGTCCGACTCGGGAGTGACACGGTATCTGTCTCCTCCCGTGTTGAATCGACATCTTGCGATGACGCTGGAGTGTCCTCTCCAGTGAAGCTGAAGCTACAGAGCCTGGGCAGGGTGATATGGAGGGTCTGCTGTTGCCCATGCAGCAGACCCCCCCTCTCTTCGCAGCTGAAGGGTCCAAGGGAAAGACGGAGTCAATACAGCTTGGCTTCAGGTGCGCCGCAGGAGTTGCCGGTGTTGACTACAACGTCAAACCGCCTTAGGGACTCCGGCTCCGGATTTTCTGTCGGGGTTTACTCCCTTAGCCTTTCCCCTGAAGAGGTATGCCGCAAGGCAGCGGAGGTTTTTTGGAGTCAGAGTTTTCCTTCTCTGATGTGCCCTGACTGGAAGATCGAACCAGCGACACTTAGCTCGCAGGCCGACGCTCAATCCACTGAGCCAAACCAGCCAGGGACAGTACTTAATTTAAAGAATAGGAAATGTGTACTTTTTATTGAGACACATGAATGTTTGTTGCTATACCTCTTAGCAGAACTATCCAAACCAGTTCACATTTCTTTCTTTTTTTTCCTCCTCCTCCTCCTCCTCTTACTCCTCCTCCTTCTTCTTTCTTCCTTTCTTTTCACATTTCTGAAACATCTGAGGGTTCTTATATGTTGTCTTTGTCCATTTGGGCCGCTGTAACAAAATAGTACAGATTGGGTGGCTTGCAAGCAACAGAAATTATTCCTTATAGTTCTGGATTCTGGAAGTCCAAGATCAGAGCCCCTGCAGATGCAGTTTCTAGTAAGGGCTCACTTTCTAGTTCATGATGGTGGCTTCTTGCTATGTCTTCACATGGTGGAAGAAAGCTAGAAATCTCTCTGGACTCTTTTTTTTAAGGGTACCAATCCAATTACTGAGG
This sequence comes from Furipterus horrens, assembly GCF_987537825.1. Lineage (NCBI taxonomy): Eukaryota > Metazoa > Chordata > Mammalia > Chiroptera > Furipteridae > Furipterus > Furipterus horrens. The sequence goes on along the minus strand of NW_028327174.1, from coordinate 126,108,795 downwards.
ACTTCACCCCCATGACTTAAGCACCCTTGAAAAGCTCCACCTCCTAACATCATCATCTTTGGGGGTTAGAATTTCAAAGTATGAATTTTGTGAGAACACAAACATTCATGCAATAGCATGTGTACACGGTGTAAATAGAATTCTTCTTAATAAAAGGATACAAATAACAGGGTTATTTTGTATTCAGTTTACTTTAGAAAGATTCAACTGAGAAAGGGAATTGTACTTTGGGGAAGCAGCCAGAAACAATGTTGTAGGACCTAGGCCACAGGAAATCTTCCGTATTCTCATGAAGTCTAGTCAGATCCGCCATAGAATCTTTAGTGTTGTCATTGTTGTATGTCCTCTCTCCTACTTTTCTGCTTCAACTGATCTCTAGCTTTCAGATCATCACATACCACCACACTTTAGATGCTACCTCTGTTACTTAGAGTTGATCCTGCAGTTTTTGAATGACACAGATGCTTCTGCCAGGTACCACTACCACTTCTCCTCAATTTAGCTCATCCACTTAAGCCTCATTGTTTATGCTCAATAGTGTTACTTTCTTAAGCAATGTCATCCCACCCAGGCCCCTCTGTTGATCATCTTTTCTGCTACACTGATGCTTGCACTTAACTTCTGCCAGTGATGCCTTTCAAGTTTTGTAGTTGTACAGCTCTGCTGTGTACTATAGTGAAGTTGGAGAAATAGCTCTGTCTTTCCCTACCACTGTTTTTGTTTGTTTGTTTGTTTGTTTTTAAGTATATTTTATTGATTATGTTGTTACAGTAGTTCCAATTTTTTCCCCTTTACTCCCCTCTGCACAGTACCACCCTTCCCTCCAGCAATCCCACCCCCCTTAGTTCATGCCCATGGGTCATGCATATAAGTTCTTTGGCTTCACTCTTTCCTATATTATTCTTAACTTCCCCCTGTCTATTTTGAACCAATCGATTGTGCCTCTTAGTCCCTGCACCATTTCCCCATTTCTCCCCCTCCCCCTCTCAGCTGATAACCCTCCAAATGATCCCCATACCTATGATTCTGTTCCTATTCTGGTTTGCTTAGTTTGATTTTGTTTTTATTTTTTAGATTTAGTTGTTGATAGTTGTGAGTTTGTTGTCATTTTAGTGTTCATAGTTTTGATCTTCTTTTTCTTAAGGAAGTCCCTTTGACATTTCATATAATAATGGCTTGGTGATGATGAACTCCTTTAGCTTCACTTTGTCTGGGAAGCACTTCATCTGCCCTTCCATTCCAAATGATAGCTTTGCTGGGTAGAGTAATCTTGCTTGTAGGTTGATTTTCATCACATTGAATACTGCTTGCCAGTCCCTTCCTGCCTGCAAAGTGTCCTCTGAGAACTCAGCTGATATTCCTAGAGGCACCCCCCTGTAGACAACACTCTGCCTCTCTCTTGCTGCCCCCGGGACTCTGTCTTTATCTTTCACCTTTGGCATCTCAGTCATGATGTGTCCTGGTGTGGTCTCCTCTGGGTCCAGCATGCCCAGGACTCTCCATGCTTCCTAGACCTGTATGTCCATCTACCTTGCACAATTTGGGAAGTTTTTCTCATTTTTTTCAATTCTTGCTTTCTCATTCTGGTTGACTGTTTTTTTTTTTTTTCCTTATGTTTGAGATCATTTATTTGAACCCAAATTTCCTTCCTTTCACCATTGGTTTTGTGCGGATTTTCCTTCGTTTCACTTAGCATAGCCGTTATTTCTTCTCTTATGTGTTTGCTGTACTCAAGCATATCTGTCAAGCCTGTGAGCACCTTTATCACCAGTGTTTTGAATTCTGCATCTGTTAGGTTGTCTGTGTCCTCATTTGTTAGGTTGGCTATCTCCTCATCACTTAGTTCTCCCACTGGAACCTTGATCTGTTTCCCCTTTTGGGCCATACTTCTCTGTATCCTCATTCTGATAGGCTCCTGTGTTTGTTTGCCTCCACATCCCAGGTAGAGCTGTCACTGCTTTTACATTGTAAGGGGCGGAGTCTTAGGGACTCATCAGTACAGGGCAACGTGTTTCCACCACATTGTGGCACTGTATGTGGGGGAGGGGTCTGAGAAGAAATAACGCAGCCTGCCTACTACTCGCCCCTTTACCAGGCACTTCTCCCACTTCCACACCAGACTGGTGCCCCTCTAGCTGCTGCCCTGGCTGTCGTTCCCAGAGTGGATGAGTCTGCAGATGCTCTAGGACTGTAGGAGCCCTTTAAACAAGTAGACTCTGCTCAGACTGGCAGTTACTGCCTTCACCCCAACCCCCACTGGTCTGTACAGACAAAAGCAATGAGGCTTGATTTTCCCTGGTTCTGGAACCATGAGCTGTGAGGTCCGGTGAGGATCTGGGAATGCTTCCCAGGTGTCCCTCCTGACTTTTTAAAATGTGGGACTGCGCTTTCTACTGGCCTGCAGCTGCCGTCACTGCTGCTGCCACCACACCACATCCTCTCTGCCCCGGCTCCACCCCTCCTTCCTGTCTGAATGAGTATTTCTTCTTTATATCTTTGTTTGCTGGACTTCCATGCTGTTTGATTTTTTTGGAATTTCAGGTTGTTTCTAGTTTTGAGGTAGTTGTATTCCTTCTTAGTTGTGGGGGGAGATGCAGCATGTCTGTTTATACCTCCATCTTGGCCAGAAGTCCCTACCACTGTTTTAATTCTATTTTACTTCCTGTCAGGGAGTAACATGGCAGAACTTCCCTGTATCCAAAATTAGTGAAACTACACTTTGCATATTTACAAACAAACCCTTCCACCCATAGAATAATTGTTTCCCAAGACCTAGACATGTGTTCCTTAGAAGTTAAACAGGCAAATGAGTGTTGGGTCTCAAGTGGTAACCCAGTTGACATAGTAACATGTAGCATGCCTATATGGCACAGCATGCCTCTGTTGCCTGCACATCAGGGACTATTTTCCAGGCAGGGGCAATTCTGCTGAACTGCTTTTTACTGTGTCTTCAGAAATGAATCACATGAGCCTTTTAATTTTAGAAAAATTATACTTGCTGTTTTCAAACATTGCAGAACCTGATATAAAGAAAGATGATAGGGTGTTACCTTGACGCTGAAGTTTTCTTTTTCTCTTCTTCTTTTTTTTTTTTTTTTGTACTTTCTTATTGAATTTGTTGGGGTGACATAAGTTAATACAAGTATATATGTTTCAGGGAAACAATTCTATAATAATCATCTGTATATTGTATGTATGTTCACCACTCCAAGTCAAGTTTCCTTCTATCACCATTTATCCCCCCTTTACCCTCTTCTTCATTTCCCCCAAATTAAAAATATATGCTAAACTTGTCTCCTTAGGCTAGACCATGTGACTGAATCCCTTTTTCCTACCATCTCCAGAAAGAAAGCAGAACCATAACAGAGTCTGCCTGAACTTAGATATCCTGATATTCATCACTCTGTCTCTCTACTAATATACTGTCAGTGGGAAGAATGATAAAATTAGACACATAGGCTTTTGAGATTTAGTACATCAGCTTTGAAGGCTCACTCCTGGGATTTAGGCAGGGTCTTAAAGTTAGGCAGCCTTCATATTTTCACTGCCCCACTAAATTTTTTTTATGTCTCTTATGGCTAGGAACAGATATTGATGACTGGGTCAGGCTTATTAAATGACTTTTCCTTTAGGATGAATTTTCTTCCTGTTTCTTTAGGATATTGTTATTTCTAAATTCAAGTGACTCTCTGAGATCTACTGATGCTGGGATCTTCTTTGAGTATGGCCATTAAAGATAAATAATTCTTCTAATGCTGTTTATGCTTCTCTACTTTTATAATAGAAAAAAAGTAATAAAATCCACTAATAAATTTTACTCAGATTGTTTCAAATGAACTAGAAGATGATTCTTCAGTATGATTTTTATTTCTTTAGCAAACTAACTTAGAAAAGAACATCATAGAAGACCTGAAATGTCAATTCAATTGGGATATATAATAGAGAATTGTAATTGTGGTGAGACTAGTCATATTTTCAAATAGAAAAACTAAAGCTTCAGGATATTATATACTGTTCTTATTTAAAATTGATAGCTACCTAGAGAATCTTATGCATTTTTAAAATGACACGTATTGGCTCATTTCACACCAGAAAGTCAATGTTTCTTAAATTATTAAGAAAAGACATCATATAATGATATGGGTCAAGTTTCTTTATAAAATGTCTTTACAATCAAAAGCTCACTGCAATGACTATATTTTAAAGGTACAAATTAATCAACTATAAAGCTTTGGGGTCAAAATAAAATCAAGAAACTGGTAAGTCAATATGACAAATACTTCTAACAGACTGCTAAAATGTCTCATCATATCTAATTTTTATTCTCACCTTTATTAACCTTTGTTAAAATCTAAAAGTATAGCATAGAAAACATACCTTAAGAGAAACACTCTTACCTTTCTGAAAATTTAACTAATCATACTCTCTTATTGCCCAATTAAGTAATTATTTTTCTGGTAGTATTATAATGACATCATCACCTCTTTAAAGTCTCCAGGAGAAAATCCATAGCTGAAACACTTCCTTCAAATAAACAGATATCAACCTCAGCCTGAAAATATCTATTCCAGTACATCTTTGATACTCTATAAATAAGCTTTCAAAAGATTATGTATAAAATTGAAATATTAAATATGTTAAAAGCTAAGTCACCTTAAATCCAGAATTTTTACTTGGTATCCATATGTAACTTTGAAATAGCACATATTTCGTGGGAATGTATGCATCTGAAATTTTTGATGGAAATAATTCCTAATTAATCAAATTATCAAAACAGTTAAGTGTCACAAGGCTTAAGAATGATGTCCTTGCCCTGACCAGTGTGACTCAGTTGTTGAGGAGTTGTCCCACAAAGCAAAAGTTCTCTGTTTGATTCCTGGTCAGAGCACATGCTTAAGTTGCAGGTTCAGTCCTATGTTGGGGTGCATAACAAAGGCAGCTAGCTGATCAATGCTTCTCTCTCACATCGATGTTTCTCTTCCTTTCTTTCTCCCTCCCTTCCCTCTCTCTAAAACTAAATAAATAAAATTTGTAAAAAACTTTGTTTAAATAATGATGTTCTCAACAATTTCTGGATTAAAGCACTGCAATGTTCACTCTGATCAAATATTAGCTGAGGTTTTGAGAGTTATAATAAAACTCATGACAAAATATTTCAAGAAGCATTAGGTTTATTCAACACAGCATGAATGATACACCTGCATAGCAGTGGTCTTATGATTCCTGAGTACCATTTTTGACATTCCAGCCCCTCTAGACTCAAGGCAATGGTAGTCATAAGAGATGAGAATGAACGAGCGTGGACCAGCTCAGCCCAGAAGAGCCATCAGCTACGGCGTTCCCCAGGAAGACGTGACTCACTCCCATTCTCTGCTACAGCTTCTTCACAAGAGTTCTGATTATTCTTCATCTGGTAAATAGTACCTACAATAAGATTATGCTGCCTAGCTCAGTACACGGTCCTTAGCTAGATTCGCGTTTATCTTAAAGTCCATGTACTCTTATATTTTTTTTGAAATAGGAATGCAAGGAGGATTCACCAAGTTATTGGCACATTAGCCAGGAGAGGGAATGAAAACAGATCTCAAAAAGTTTATGTTGTCTGGTTTGCAGCAAACTTCTGCATTGCTCTCCAACCACGATGGAGGAATAGACCACTTTTGCGTTCTTAGATACCCCATATTAAATAATTTCAGATGGATAAACTCATATATCCTTGTCTCATGCATAGAGTTTTTCCCCTTCTCTAATCTGGGTGCTTTCCTGACCATTGCATACCTGTCAAGATTAAGAATGTAATTGTAAAGTGGAAAATTGTAACAGTGTGAAATTGTAGCCCACCCCACCATTCTTCTGACATTGTTTCTTTAAGTGCTGACTCTGACTAACACATAGCTTGTAGATGAACAGCATGTTTGTGTAAGAATCCTGAGGATTAACTTCAGATGATACAGACTCTGACCTTCAGGCATCTCAGTTCCAGGAGATTTGTTGAGCTGACTTTCATCCATGAAGCCAGGATGATGTGAACCCATGATAACTAAATCAGGATGAAGCACACCAGACCATCACTTGCCTTACCAGAATGGACTTTGCTCATTTGCATGCAGAGAACTTTCAATCCCCTCCTTTTATCTATTTGTTCTGTTCCCCTCTCTCTACTTATAAAACCTCTGCCTCCACTGAGAGGTGGAGGTGGACTTTGTGACATGAGCCCCTCATCTTCCAGGTGGTTGGCAACTGAAAATAGACCACTTTCCTTTTACATCAGCACCTGCCTCTTAAATATTGGTGTTCATAGCAGCAGGCAGCCAGACCTGCTTTCAGTTACATAATGTTTGTTGGAGCTTTTATACACTTATGTGTAAGTTCTGGACCACTGAACATATCCTGATCTCTAGCACAGGGGTGCTCTGATCTCTTTATATGTCCCACAAAAATGTCCATTGGCTTTCATCCTATACTTTTAATTGATAATTAATCACTTTCTATGTTTTATCATCTCCCTTCAGAACATCAATTGCCCCATCAACAGCCATACATATTTTATTTTTAATCACTGCATCTCCTAAATGTTTCAAATGTTACTACATTGAGTGAATTACTGGAGTGTTTCCCTAATATAATAGTCACTTCATGACTAGTGAAAGTTTGAACAAGCACCTTGATACATTAGGCTATTTTCTATTCATGTTCAAAACAAGCACTAGTGACTGGACTCTCATTGCCAGCATCTGGCTGGTGATACAGTTCCAAAATTCTAGCATTAGAAGTTGCCTATTTTCTTAATGTTTAGTTTTAAGATTTCTCTGTAGATCTTGAATTTTGCTATACTTTCTATACAATCTTGATTTTTAATCCTTTGGGAAGCATTTTTTTCTACACATTTTAATTTAAAACAAAACTAAGTTACTGAGAATCCCATCACCATAAAATACTATATTTACATATTTGTCTTACCAGGATGGTTACAAGAAGAAAGATTAATAAGCTCCTAAAAGCAGAGTTTCTAGACTAACCACTGTGGTCTATGTACCATGGAAGTTGATGAAACAAAGAAGTACATTAATTTAATGACCCAAATGATTTCACCAAGTGTATGGAAATGTAAACAACATTGATGGTATTAAATATTTTAATTCTTCCCTTCCTTTTTCTCCATATATTTTCCCCCAGAGCTCCTTCTTTTTCCACAGAATTAACAACAATGTTATCGAACTGTAATCATGGTATTTTGCAAATGCTACCTTATTCTCTCTGAGTGACTTATGCCTGATTTCCTACTCTCTGTTTCATTATTTTTCCATGTACACATCAGTAGCAATAACAGTTTTGAATTCCAAAGAACTCTTTTGATTACCATAGATACCAGAAGCTTCCTTAGTTTAATTTTTATATTAAGCATTTAAGTCAGAATTACCAACAAAGATTAACTGCTGCTTGGAAGAGCAGTCATGCAAGAGGTCTTCATCAGATACAGAAAAACTATATATGTTTGAAATATTTTAGTGGTTCTAAATATTATTTTAAGAGATGTGTAAAGAAACTGCATGTCTTATATAATTGGATTTTAAGATCAGTAGTTATTTCTGCAAACTATATTGAACTGTCAAAGACCTCATGATGACCTTAGAAATTATTGAAAGTGTGTTCTTAGATCTAAGCTGAAATTAAAATAAAATCCACCTATTATTACCCAAAGTTTAGCTTAGTACACTGAAGTTTTGTGTACAGAAAAAATGTAACAGAGAATCAACTTACCAAGAGGCATTGGATATAGTCCAGAAATGTGTCAAGTTATTATTAATTTAGAAATAAACAATAATTATAACAATATGTAAGTAGATATATAATTATCTGAGATAAATTATTATAATTTAATATCTTTGTTGAGGCTTATGCATAAATTATGATTTTGAAAGTATATTTCAAAAATTGCTATATGAAACACTGGTATAAGTCAATATGTAGTTGCATATACTTTAATATTTTTACAACCAAAGAGCAAGTGAACATGTTTTATGGAAAGATTTCATTGAATCACAAATTTAGTCAACATTAAAAATTACTGTGAGATCAAAAGTTGATTTAACTATTTTAAAATATGATAGTATATGCTGTTTTTAAGAACCATGAATTATTGACTATATTTTGTTATATTAGATATTGAAAATCAATATAAAACATTTTAATAATATATCATTAAGTATCATATAAAATAGACTTCTTCTGTAGATATATTTTCCCTTGTTCTTTTCCACTAAATACAACTAAAATCCCTTGATATTAAATATAAGACAATCATACATAAACTCTGAAACATGGAGAGAAGGCAGACAGGCGAGGAAACTTGGACTCCAAGGAACAACACATTGGTAAGGTCCATACATATCTTTTTTTTTAAGTTTTTTAAATTTATTTTTATTTTGCAATTACAGTGGACCTCTGTTTCTTTTTTGCTTCTCATATCTTAGACATATTGTTGGGAAAGACAGTATTCTGGAAACCACAGACAGCACAGTCAAAAAAGCCCCAAGAAAGTTTTCTCGTTTTGGTCAAAACACCACGAAAAAGCCAGTGTAGATTTAGAACACAAAAGTTTCAGTCAATAACTACTGTATTCTAGTCAAACACAAAGCTATTCATGTCACATAAGGCTCCCAAGATTTCCATGACTGCCAGCTCTTCTGCAGGTATTACAACCTCCACTTTCTCCACTAAGTTGGTCAGAGAAGGCTAAGGAGGCAGACAGAACTTAGCTGGTAACAAACTTTGTCCCCTCTGTGTGATCAGTGGAGACTGCATGGGGAGCCTGCATTTCTAGACCCAACTGGCAGTAATGAGGTTAGATTACACAATGTGAAATATAAAACAATTTAAAATTTTAGACAAGCCATTGGAGAAATTCTTTGGGATATCAGATTAGGCAGAAATTTCATAGATCTGATACCAAAAACTCAACCTAGAAAATAAAAAATATATTTAAATTGGACTTTATTAAAATTTAAAACTTGCTCTGTGAAATAATCTGTTGAGGGTAAAATACCAGCTAAACAGTAGGAGAAAATTATTTGTAAACTACATGTTTGTAAAAGAAGTGGTATGTAGAATACATAAACAATACTCCAAACACAACAGCAAAAAAAAAAAAAAAGTCTGATTAGAAAAATTGGCAAAAACATTTCACAGATGAGAGCATCTGGGTGGCGAATAACCAATCAATGATATCTCCAGAAATATTTGTTCTTAAGGAAATATGAATTATAATGAAAATAAAATATAACTGCACATCTATCAGAATGTCTAAAATTAGTGACAAAACCAAATGCTGAAAACAGTTCAGAGAAACTGTGTTACCACTCATGTATTGCTGGTGAAAATGTTAAATGGTTCAGACACTTTAGATAAAAACATAGATGTATTTTGAAAAGCAAAATGTAGATTTATCATCTGATCCAGGAATTTTAAACTTGAGTACTTATCCTAGAGAAATAAAAACTTATTCACACCAAAACTCTTACAGGAATGTGTAAGTCAGATTTATTTGTAAGTGCCAGAACCTGGAAATAATCTTCTCTACAACAATGTGTGAATGGTTAAACAAACTTGGGACATTTGTAACATGGAATACTACTCAATAATAAAATAAACAAAATCTTGACATGCACAATGACTTGGTAGATTCCATAAGAATTATGCTTAGTGGAAAGTCAATCTCAAAACATTGCATACTCTAGGATTCAACTTATATAACATTATTGAAATAACAAAACTTAAAAAAAAAAAGAACACTAGGTTGCTTAGTGGTTGGCAGTGTTCGAGAATTTAGGAGGGAAGTTCCAGTTTAACGTATTAACACAGAAGGATCATGATCTTACATCTTCTCACAGTCACGATGAATCTGAAGCTAAATATAGAGCCACTTCCTCTGAAAAAAAAATGTAAAAGATGTCTGAGCAACTCCTACACATATGACAAATGAGAGAAGGCCCACAACCAAGTGTGTAGGTGAGACTGGAACACAATCTCACCAGAAATCCACCTCCCCACCCCCATGTCACAACCCAGAGATGAAAGGAAACACAGGCCCCGAAACTTCTCCATGAGGAACAAAGGGTTTGAACCCTACATTGGGCACCCCGACTTTTAAGGCCTTCACCTGAGAGAGGAGCCCTCAAAACCAGTGGAGGAGGGCTCATGTCCCGGAGACTTACAAGGCTCATTCAAATGAAGACACAGTTCTTAATGGGCTTGCCCATGGGCCCACGTCTGCCAGGGCTCAGCTCTGAAGAAGCCAATGGAAAGGTGCCCGAACTTTGTGAGGTAAGTTCATTTACTGGTCTAGAAGCATCAGCCTGCAGGGAGAAATCTAGTTTGGCACACATCTAGATGTCTGCTGGCTGGAGGGCTCTCTCCACATATCTCCATCAAATGAATGACATTATCCTTGTGCCCTTCCTCAGCCTCCTCCAGATCTCCAACTTCTCTCCTAGAGAAACCCTGATTTTTGCAGCTGCTTCCCAGGTGATACCCTTTGATAGCCTGGTTTAGGCAGCACGTGTGTTGTCCTATAATTTTTAACTATTTAGCAAAAGGATAAGTTAATTTCAGTTGATGAACTGGGGACAAGTTTTGCAGAATTATTTACTTTTAAGCATTTATTTATATGAAATTATTTTTTATTGATTTGAGAGAGATATATATTTGTTGTTTCACTTATTTATGCATTTATTGGTTGCTTCTTGTATGTGCTCTGACCAAAGATTGAACCCACAAACTTTTATCTGGACAATGCTCTCTAACCAACTGAGCTACCCAGCTAGGACCTGAAAGTGTTTCTTAACTGCAAAATGTTAAGTGGGCATGAACACATGACTTTAACCCAATTTTTATCCTGCTTTAATCAACTGATGAAAAGCCTCATTGTGGAACAAAAAAAGAAACAAACATGGCCAAAAATTTAATTACCAGAAATGATTGTATTTCTATACCTGTGCTGTTATTTAAATACATATAGCTAGCATATGATATTTTATAAATACATTATTGATTTAAATTTTCTTTTGATAAACAGACAGATGTTCACAAAAAAGATACTGCAGCTATTTTATAGAAAACAGAAGAAAGTAACTATTACAAAGGAGTTGAGAAAGTTATCCTTCATCAGCCTAATAGTTCATGGGCTTTTAATCTTTGTCTCTTATGATAGCTTTGCCAGAATGATGAATCAACAGGAGAGAGTTCATTCTTCTCCCAGTTTATTTGAAACAACCTTGTAAGTTGACTATGAAGTAAAAAAAAAATTGAGTGAATTCAGCTAGTCCTGTGCACAGTAACTTCAGTATTATTTACAGCAGGATCTATAAACATATAAATCCTAACTTAAAAAAACAAAAACATCATAAACAAAAGCAGTCTCAATGATACTCTCAGAAATATGCACATTAAAATGATACTTTCTTTCTAATTGTGACAGAAAGTATCAGGGATGTAATAGATTCAAAGCTAATGGAGAGTTAATGTAGATATCAAAAATTAATTCAGTCATTATTTTGCCTACTGTGATTTTTTAAAACTTGGATTTATAAAAATTGGAAAGTTAAAAACAGGTTGCTGAATTTAAAAGCATGGATTTGTAGGGATATCAATAGATTGAAATATAATCCATATTGTTTTTCTAAATACAAAATATTTAAAATCTGTTTACAATTCTACTTTAAAATAATACATATCAGTTTTCCTTTATATTTTTTGATTCCTCCAAATAAGATGTACTCTATTTTCTCTTTCATCTCCAATTTGCCATTTAATCAGAATAGTCTACACTTTTATGTTTCCTTTCCCCAGAATTCCATGTATTAAGTCAATGCTTTCTAAATCTCTGTTCACCAACAGCTCCTAAAAGGTTTGTTAAAAATTCATGTTCCCAAGCACCCCAATGTGTATCCTGAATCAAAATCATAGTAATTGAACCTGAAAATCTGAATTATTAAAGGAATTTTTCTAGGTTACAAAGTAAATGTGGAAATACAGACCAAAGACTAAACTTTCAATAGGAGCCATTTCTGTGTGCTGCTGGTCTGCTTGTGAAAAGACCACGTGGGAGGAAAGATGCATGTGGCAGGGTCTCAACTCCCAGTCTTCATGGAAACTGTTTTTCATCCCCTTCGTGTGCTTTAGTGAAGTGTGTGATCATAGAGGTTTCTCCTTTCCTGAAGACCTTTCTTTTATCGTCTTGCCTTTGAGAATTTCTTTTGAACAAAAAATAATGGGCAGAAATAGCCCATGTACATGAAGTGAGAGCTCTGGGGCACATCTGGGACGGGAGCGCTCATGCACATTCAGACACCAGATTTTGCAGATATTGACTTTGGTTATTTTTCCTTTACTTAAGTTATCTGGGAATTTAGACTTAGCTTTCACTTACTTTCACTTTCACCTTAGAGGCCCCAGTCCACATTAACAGGTTTTTATAGTCATACATCCAACCATCACTAGTTCAGGACCTGCCTACTCCTGGACACAGTGTTTGAGTAAGTTTCAGATATCACTATTAATAGAAATTTCAACCTTCAGTTTACCTGTGTATCTCCAAAGAACTCATCCAATCCCCAACACCCAATTTTTTTCCTGAAAAGGATGTAGTTATGTAATCCTCAAATATGTAAGATCTATGCTCTCATAGCTTTTAGGTAATCTAAACTACTCCCTTTAATGGACCTCAAATTTAAAATGTCCAGAGATTTTCTCAGAGTTGTGTCCTGTGCCAACCTGTCTCACCCCCAACTTGACAAATTCTCCTCACTCTTTTTGAGATGCACACATTCATACACAGAGATGACAGAGATAGTTTCCACATCCTGTGGGGCTGAAGAATATGGAGAAGAAAAACTATTAGGTGCAAAAGCATATAGATTCAGTTTTCCCCTGTAAATCTATGGCAGAAAGATCACACATATACATGCATGTGTATGCCAATGAAGATTTTCTCAATAATGTACTCCTGCACTCTATCTTTCTAATGTGTGCTAATTGCAAGTCTTGGCACAGATCAAGGACTGAAATTCTAAGACATGCTTATCATAGTCCACAAAAGTAAAAAATATAACATGACAGAGCTATAGCAAGCTAAGAACTAGGCAATTTAGTGTGGGCATCATTCCACATTCTGTCAGCACAAACTTTCTCTCCTCACACTCCTTTGAAGACAAGTCACACATTCCTACTTCTTCACTCATCTATTTCAGTACTCAGTTCCAGCTGCCTCACTATTCACTATTATTTCCTGCTAGGAGAAGATAGATTAATAGGTGCTGACATTCCAGAATATACACATTTTAAATGGAGACGCTTTAAGGACATGTGTGGGTTCGGGGTTTGGCAAAAAGCCAAACCAAACAACTTCATAGATAATGTACTTTCCCCACCCACTTTTTGCAGTATGGTAGTTTCTTCTTTGAGCATGAGTGTGCTCTCTTACATGTTCATCTGATCCCTCACTAGCATCTAATACAAAAAGTATCTTCACTTTCATGCTCATGAGACTGTGAACCTGTCAAATTTTGCCATGATCTGACTGTTAAAGGAATGGCTATTATGTAAGCAATGAATACAGATCCTGGTACTGACACTGGTTGGGATCAAACAGATGAAACATGTCTGTTACATTAAGACTCTGTTCTGCTAAGGATAGAAAATTCATCCCATTTGTCCAATGTACAACTGAATTTATTTGTTCAAATAACTGAGATTTATATGGGTATCTACCTTTGTGCTTAGCTTTTTCTAATTTATGTAATCAGAAATTAGTTTTGTTCCATTTTTTCATTACTTTTACAAATTGCCTTTATTCTAGGATTCTATGGGTCATTTTTTGTAGCTATAGGTGCACATTCTAACAAGTTTATTTTATGCAAAAAGGTAAAAAGCCTCTTTTTTAAAAGACCAAGCTAAAATCTAATGTAGGTCTTACTGTCATCCATTAGGTCAAACGCTCATGCCTGACTGATCTCCCGTACCAAAGGAAATAATGTTCTGTTTCTTTTATCAAGCCCATGGTCCTTGCCAATTTTTGAAGTTTGGAATTTGAGTCAACTATACATAAAACTCATAAAGTAACTACGAAGGATGAGTTGGTAAGCACAGAAGAATCCACATACTGTTTACTAGGGAAAGAGTGATTGAATGTCAAACAGAAAAATTAATAGCCTCCATACTAGCACTAGTCCAGATTCATCCATGGCAATTTTATTAATCTTGGACCCATTCCTATTGTAATTGCAATCTGTCCCATAATTCTCCTCAACACACTCTCCAGGAAACCACTAGCAGTTCAACAGAGCAAACTATGTGACACCCTTTGTTCTGCTACACATGATAATATAATTTATGACTGTGAATAAAGCTCCAAATATGTGTTGATACACATAGATACACATCTTCAAGTGTATCTAAATCCTTCTTAAGTCTACTTATACATTTTTTACTTTTTCCCCTATTAGGATAATTAGTTATCTTCATGCCTCTATTTCTAGAGGCATGTCAAGTAGTTTAGTCTCTTCACTTTTACACCTGCTCTTAGATCTTCAGTTTAAGATTGAATTTTCAGTGAGCTAATAGAAGCATTCAGATGTTAAAGAGCCAAGTGTCAGAAAGATACAGGCAAAAACAGAAACTTAATTTTCATCTCCAATGATATGTGACTAATAATAAAAAAGGCCAAGTTACATGTGTTTAGCTACAAATGTAACAGGAAAAAATTATCTCACATGATAGAAAATGATTTCTGAATATTTGAATTGTTACACACCTCATATTATCATGTACATCCATGTAATTTAACTTTTTAACTTCAATAAAAAGTGTCATCTACTCACTTAGAAGAATATATTTGAAAATTTAAATTTCTGTACTTTATTCCAAATGAAGGAGGTATGCATACATCTCTATTATCATTTAAACACATCATTATTTTATTAAACATCACATTTTGCTCCAAAACCATAAAAGTTGACTTATTGGAATACATTCCAAATAAAATTCACATCAAATAAATTATGTTAGTAGTAGTAGAAAAAATTATAAAATGACCAATTTCTTTTACAAGCTTCTGATTATATAAGTTCTTGGGTAATGTGTGTGTGCACGTGCATGTGTACAGTATGTATATACAGAGAACACAAGGGAAAAATGTATTAGCTAGATTTCTTAGAAATTTGTAAGTGATATATGAAGTAATTGTGACAAGAATCATTTTATGGTAATGTTTGGCATTAAGTGCTACTAGTAATAAATATAAATATATTGTGAATCTCTCATAAAATGTTATGACTTGTTTTTGAAGGTTACAGTTAGTTTTTTTACATATCTTTATACTGGGGCTTGTTAGTGTTATCTAATTAGTTGACTATACTTAACTACATACAGGGCTGGGCAGAAATAGGTTTGCAGTTCTGAGTACATGAAATATAGTTTATTTTTGCATTATTTATTTATTAAATATTGTATTATTTATTTGTATTATTATTTTATATCTTACTTATGATTTTTCTTTTAAGTAATGATGAATGGCAATTTAACCTACTTTTTCCCACCCCTGTATATAATCATGTACCTCAGTAATATCACTTGTTTATTAAAATTGCCTATCACTTTCAGGTTAGAAACCACAGTATAACAGCTATCAAACAATCAACAGTTTAATACTTAACATTAGTAAATACAGAAAAGATTATTATATTTCCTTCAGACAACAGACTATTACTCTTTTTAATTATATTGTTTAAAGTAGTAAGTATCCAGGTCCTGGCTGGGTAGCTCAGTCAGGTAGACTGTCAGCCCAATATGCCAAGGTTGTGGACATATGTTGTCGGCATATATAAGAATCAACCAATAAATGCATAAATATTTGGAAGAATAAATCAGTGTCTTTCTCTCTCTCCTTTTCTCTCTTTCTCTAAAATCAATAAATATAATTAAAAATGTTAAGTTGTAAGCATCCAAATGACAAATACAGAATTTGATTTCTGTTTAAAAGTGCCAGCTTCTTTCTGATGTCTCCAGACAAAAATCAGTAACTCCAACATCTGTATTCCTGGAACAATTTAAACAGTTTATACAGGGATCTCATAAGATATTTATTAGATTTATGGTAAATGTACAAATTTATGTGTGTATTCACCCAATATCTTTTTTCACAATTTTTAATTATATTTTTCTATTACCATTTAGTCCCCTTACACCCTCCACCACCTTGCAACCACCACACTGCTGTCCATGTCCGTGAGTCCTTTATCCTTTTTGCTCAACCCCTCCACACTCTAACTCCCCCCCCTCCAATAGCTGTCAGCCTGCTCTCTATCTATGAGCCTGTTCCTGTTTGGCTTGTTAGTTCAGTTTCCCTTTTATCCTTTTCTTTATTCGCAGTATGATTCAGGTCATAACAGATGTTCAAATAACATTATTCACTTGATTTGAAATTTAAAAATAGGGTGTTTTGTACACATATGACAATAAATAGGGTTGTAAACAAAAACATCCCAAATAAAGCTGAATGATTACAGTCAGAGTTTATACTCAAAAATGTAAATTTTTGTGCATGGCATCAAGGTCTCTGTTCTCTATGGATAAAAACTTAGTATTAGCTTTCACTATTTCACCCTCTTCATTCATTCCCAGTAGGTCACTAAATTCTGTTCTACTTTCCTTTATAACAGTTGCCAAATTTGGCCTTTTCAAGCACCTGATTTTTTTTTTTTTTCTGGCTCCCTGATTTAATATCAATTATACCACATTAGCTTGGTTTTATCTAAATGTTTTCTACAAACTTTTATGACCACATACTACTGTTATTAAATGTTTCATTGATCAACTATTTCATATGTGTATATTTATTTATAAAATGTAAGCATGTGTTAATATGTAAAACATTCAAAAGAAAGGTAATTATTAAAAATATGAATATAAAATAAATATAACACATTTTTTCTGCATCTTAATTAATTGAAATATGCAACTCATGGGGATATTACATAGTTTACAAGGTAAAAGATTAAATAAGTAATTTCATGGTTTCTTTTCCTGCCAACCTCCTGTGCATTTAGCTCTCGATATCTTTATTAAATTATTTTCATTTTTATTTATTTTTATTACCATTTATCCCCTTTATACTTCCCTTTTCACTGCAATAACTACACTGTTGTCTATGTACACGAGTCCCTTTTTCTTTTTGCTTGATCCCTGAACCCCCAACCCGCACCCCCATAGCTATTAGCCTGCTCTCTATGGGTTTGTCTCTATTTTGCTTGTTACTTTAGTTTATTCATTAGATTCTACATAAAAGTGAAATCACATAGTATTTCTCTTTCTTTGGTTGGCTTATTTCACTTAGTAAAATGTTCCCCAGGTCCATCCATGCTGTCACAAAGGGTAAAATTTTCTTCCTTTTTACGGCTGAGTAGTATTCCACTATATACCAAATAATGGAAGCAGCCCAAGTGTCCATTGGTAGGTGAGTCGGTATCGTCTGAAAACACTATTTTCCGCATGATGATGTACTGACCAGAAATCTGTAATGGTTAAGCTTAATTTAGATTCAACAGTGTATCCATTTAAACATTTCTATATCTAAGTCCTTCTTTGTTAATCAAAATCTATTTACTGCTCCATACTCCCAAGCAACACACATATTACTTCTATGTTACTCAACTCCTCTATTTACTACACTGGGTAACACTATTTTTATTGATCTGATCCTTGTTTTTGACTAACTTTTGGCATCTAAATCCAAAAATTACCCAGTTATTCTCTATCACATCAACTTTTTAAGGTACAGGATACCCTCCCTTTGTCCCACAAATCATACAAAATGTACACACAAAGGAAAATAAAGAAAATAAATTACCTGAATATATTGTTTATTTAGAGTTATTTTATTCATATAAAGGCTGTATACTGTTACTGTAAGTCAAATTGTGTACAAATAGTAAAGTTTTGCTACCAGACATATGTATTAAAGTATTTTATCTTTTCAAATGACAGACAGGAAATGCCAAAATGAGATATTTGAAACAGTCTCCTTCAGTTGGCAAAGCTTTAACAAATTGCTTCATGAGACCCAGTTTTATGGGCAGAGGTGGGAATATAATGTTCTTTCTGTCAATAAGTGACTCATGTAGAATGTTTGGATCACCAGGTTTGAGGTCGGATTTTGAAAGCCAATTTGACTCCACCCAAAGCTTCTCACAAGCTCTGCTGTCCCACATACACAGAAAACAGGGATACTTGGTGTATCTGCATTGCTGACTAAGAAGGAAGTGGATCATTTTAAGGTCAACACAGATGATCCAATTGTGCTTGTGATATTGCAACAGATCAGTGACTCTTTATGTCTTCATATTCTTCATAAAAACTGAATGGCCAATTGGGACTGCACCAAATAAATTGCCCTTGTGGAGAAGGACACATTACAAGCTCCACTTTGAGCTATCGATGAACAGTCACCATTCAGTTGCATTATAGATTGAAATTCCCAATTTCTCCATTAAACCATATATGTTATGGCAATACACAAAGCCACCATCACTTCAAAAGTACGGCAGAAATGCACTTTCTCTTAATCAAAATTAGGGTACCTTCGCTCCTTTTTCAAGCAAGTTTTTCTCATGCAGTTTTGATGCTAAGAGTTCTAAAGCATTTTTGGATAGTCCCAAATCTCATGCCAAATAATTCAACTCATGCTGATCAAATCCCTCATGAACTGAGTCATCTTCAATTTCAAAATCTTCATTGTTGCTGCCACTTAGTTCTTCACCATACTCCTGTTTTTCAAAAGAGGGTAGTTCAGTGAAAACTGGCACCGGCATTTCAGCTGAATGAGGCACTGGGCATATAGCTGATGGTGAACTGGGATACCCTATTTTATATTTGTTTTTCTTGTTCTATTCTGACATTTTCACTATACAAAAGTAATAGTCACTTGAATGATCTCTGGGCTCTCACCAAACCATAGGTATACCAAATGGCAATTTATCATGTGTTCCCTTCATCCACATTCATAAGCTCTTCACACACTGCTTGCACACCTTGTGGGGGGGCCCAAGACTTATTTGATCACCAAGTTTTACTTTAAAATATGCAAAATTGGCTTGCCTGACAAATGTGCTAATGTTTGTCCTTTGACTGGAAATGGTGAAACTGCCACAGATATTTCAAAATGAATCAGGGTTGTTTAGGCACTTACAATGAAAAATAGCAGAGGCAGACATGATCTGAAGGGAAGAAAATGAGAATGTATGTAAATAAAAAAATAAATTCTGCTAACTCCTTGTATACAGGCAAGAACTCAGATACACTTCGTAATATGATTCACTATATAGAGCGGCACACAACCTATCACCACACTGTCTCATGTGTAACTGAATAGCCTAGACAAGTAAGAACCTGTCGCTGGTCTCCAAGGTCATCCCCCACCCCTCCCCACTTGAGGGAGGTTTGCTCTCATCCAATAGGAGAGCAATAGTGCTTCCCTCAATCCAGGCTCAATATGGCCTAGAGGGGTCACATTAAGATAAGTTGTACAGAAAATCTTGAGGTGATAGAAGAAAGCTAACTGCAGTTTTGAAATCAGCATGCCTATTTAAGTCTAAAACAGCTGAAAAATTGAACTCAACAGGAATTATATTAAAAATTATTCCCCTGTGTTATCTTTCTTATATGGTTTGCCTATTTTCTCCACTGTACTTTACCAATACCATTTATTTTGTCTATGTCAAAATGCTCACACCAGCCCTAACCCAACCCTGTACCATATACTCTTCTCATCAGTTATATCATTCTCAAAGCCCCATTTCAGAAACAGTTGTTCAATGAAATTTTCCTCAGGTAAGTTGATTCAATTCAACCATGCATTTAAAATAAGGGTACTTTAAGGATATATTCTATCATAGACGGATGCATCCTTAATTCTGTTTCATAAATACATCTACCAGAGTTAAACAACTGTCAATCATTTAATAATACACACAAACACACATGCACAATTTAACCTGTAAGTTTCAGATAGCAGTGGTGTCAGAGTAAGAGTATGTCTATTATAATTAACTTCTAGATCAATGAACTTACAGACAGATCTTTCATAAATATTTATTCTTAATGGTGAAATTTAATTTCCTAAGATACATCCTTGTTTCTAACTTCATTACAAGTCTAGTAGGGTCTTACACAAGGATCCTCAAACTAGTATGTTCTCTGTAAATTTAGGTGCCAGTCAAGTTTCTCATTGTAGAGTAAACAAATAATTCTATAATTTTTGGCCATCAGATCACTTGTATACAGCCAAATGTTGGTAGCTGGGAGTATTTTAATGCTTTGTTGGGACTCTGTACTTTCTGAAATACTCATAGACAGTTTGATATCTGAAAGTAACCCCAGTATATGTTTTTGTAGTGTTTTGTGGAAAATTACAGAATTAGCTAAAATTTTATTTTGAATATCAATGACAATAAGAAAAGGCCAAATCTTTTTAGTATTAACACACATAACCTTATTCTGGATTTTAATGAATAATTTTATATCAAGTTGAAATGGATAAAAATAGAGAAACCAGATTCTTCTGATTTATAATTACACATAGAAAAGGTACCTTTTTTTGTTTGTTTGTTTTTCTGAATTTTCTTCTTCCCATGAACATTATGCCAGTTGGCATGATTTCCCAAATTTTATTTTTAAAGAAGTGGTGTCACTGGAAAACATAACTATTAGTCTGCCTGCCTTTAAAAATAGGACAAGAAAATAACACTTTAGAAATGTGTAAAGCATTTTGTTAAATAATTCCTTTTGCTAATGTCACCAATATGCCTAATCAAGTGTCAACACATAAGAACCTCTTCTTCTGTTTTAGAACTTTCTGAAAGTTTCTAGGATATTAACCTCTTAGCAAGGCTTTTAAGCACACTTGTTCAACATAGGCGTCCCTCCAGGAGTCACTCTGATGTCCTTTGTCTTCAGTCAAACCTTTACTTGGCTGCTTTTATTGAAATGATCATTGATTTCCAGTTGGAATCTCAGATTTGGCCTTTTAACAGGACACTATCTTTATTTTTGCTCTTAGAATTATTTATTTATTCATTTAAAATTTTAAACTTTTAGCCAACATCAGAAAACTTCCGTTTGCAGGAGCATCTTGAATCTTGGCCTGTAAAGTGATCATTCGGTCTCTGCTCATTGAAGAGGGGAGTTAGGCTTTAATCCAGAGAGTTTTCATTAAGTCGATTAATGATAAACATAATTTTAAAAACTTCCTATTACTGTTTTCTTCATTTTAGTAGTTTATTTTCTGCATTGTAAACAAAAGTGTGACACATTCTAAGCCTATTAGTTTTCAAGTGCTAGTTGATGATATTACAGTTCAGTAGTTCCCATACTGAGACTAAGACCACATTGAAGGGGTCAGTGAGGTTAAATATCTGTATCATAATTGTATGGAGATAATATTTTCTATTTTTATTCTCATTCTTTTACAACTGTACAAGTTTTCCAAAGGCTAAATAATATATAATATTACAACAGATTGAATAGAAAATTTTACATGATAATAGAATATTAAAGGAATATCAAACAATACCATTCTGTTTACTAAATTTCACATTTTGATGAATATATAAAAAAACTGTGGTACATTTACACAATGGAATACTATGCAGTCATAAAAAAACCTTACCTTTTGTGACAGTTTGAAAATACCTAAAGATTATTAGGTTAAGTTAAATAAGCCAGTCAAAGAAAGACAAATACCATATGACCTCACTTATATGTGGAACTTAGTGAACAAAATAAAGTGATAAACAAGATAGAAACAAAGGCATAGAGGCATGGATACATGAAACAGATGGGCAGCTGTCAGAAGGGAGAGGGGAAGGGGGGAACTGGATGAAAGAAGCTGAAGGAATTAGCCAAAGAACATATATGTATAACCTATAGACACAGACGATAGTGTGGTGATGATCTGAGGGAAAACAGTTGGGGCTGGGGGAAAGTAGGCAAAAGGGGGGCAAATGGGCACATCTGTAATAGTGTCAACAATAAAAATAATGTTAAAAATAAATAAAATATATTTTATAAAAATTGTATGTATGTTAATATGTAATAAACATGTTATTAAAAGAAGTATTATAAATTATCAATATTTTTAAATTTTCTGGTTCTAATTTTGATTACAGTAAATAACAATAGATATAGCACATATAAACAAATGATGTTGGGTTCTCAATCATTTTAAAAATTGTAAAAGTGTTCTGAAAACAACATTTTAGCCCTGTTTTTCTTGTCTGTAAATAATCTTAATTACATCCCAAGTTGATATATACATCTATTAATCAATATTTATTCATTGAAAATAAATTAACATTTATTTCTTGAAAATGACTAGTGTTCGGTTTGACATATAACCCAGGAATCTAATTGTAGCTTAGATCTTTGCCCCAGAAAATTACAATGCATTAGTAACAGAGTATACATTATAGTTTAATAAAA
Organism: Furipterus horrens; assembly: GCF_987537825.1. Classification (NCBI taxonomy): domain Eukaryota; kingdom Metazoa; phylum Chordata; class Mammalia; order Chiroptera; family Furipteridae; genus Furipterus; species Furipterus horrens. Next base: position 126,086,265 of record NW_028327174.1, on the reverse strand, counting down.
AAAGAGTGGCATGAAAATCAGGATAGGTGTATAATCTTCGAAGATTCTACTGGAAAAGAGGTGATAAAGAAGACTTAGAATTTAAAACTTACCTTTGATATCATCTGTGTGAGCAAAGTCAACCTACATAACTACCTCTAGTTCTTTGGATTGAAGACATCTAGGACTGCATAGTTATTCATAAGTAAGTCTGTTGTACTTTGCTTAATTTATTGCTTTATTTAGAAACATGCTCATTTAGGAGCCTGCTGATTGAGGTGACTCATACTTGTTTTCAGAGTATAGCAAAACTGCTATTTAAAACTCAATTTTATTTATTTTATTTCTATGCCAGCATCTAAATAAAGCAGTCAAGAATCAACTTCTTATAAATTTGTTAATCTATTTCCTGACAGTCTCATCCTGGAGCTCAGTTCCTGGACTGGGAGAATCCTAGGCCAGTGTAGGTGTTCAGTCTTATACATGTCATTATTATTCTAGGAATGTTTCTTATAAACCTAAATTCTCATGTGAATAAGGTACTGGACATTTGTGAGAAATTTGCATGAGTCCGTTTTTAAATCTCAGTAATGCAGCAAGTAAGAGCTGAAAATATTATGGTGAAAAAAGTTTAAAGTTAGATAAAAACGCATATACATAACATGGCTATGATTCAATATGATTTATGTGCAAGGAAATTCAAAAGCAGTAATGAGAATTGTTTAGAAAGACAAAGTAGGTCTGTGGCATTGATGGAAATTAAGTTTGTATTTTAAAGAAATGCAGTTCTGGAAGGATTTCATCAAACTTAGAGCTCAATGCTTTGGGTTGAATATATATGAGAATTAGATTATTTTAGGTGAAATTCTCAGGTTTGTCATGTTTACAAGTTCAAATAATATGATCACACATTATTTATTATGGCTATTTCCTTCTTTCCTTTCTTCCTTCCTTCTTTTCTTGTTTCTCACCCTTCCTCCCTGCCTCCTTCCCTCTTCTCTCATTTTAAAAAAATTCTCACACTGGTTTGCAGAATTGAATTAACCATAATCTTTTCTGCATGAAATAATTTCATTATTTGTTCATGAAAACTTCATTCTCTTTTTCCCTTCCTACCTTCAATCCTTCCCTCCCCTATTCTTTCTTCCTTCTCTTTAATTATATAACATTACACTAATTTACCCTCCTCATTTTCATTTCCTCGATTTTTAAAAATCAAAATACTAACATCTACTTTGTTGAAGTGCTATGAATATTTTGCTGGCTAAGTGAAAATTTACTTACTGGATTCTTGTGAACTGCCTCATGTGACTGGGACAAATGTCAGAGCCAGCAGATTTGGGTGTTGTGAATGACATTACCATTCTCTATGCCACCTTTGCAGTGGGTCACTGGTCTTTCTTTGATCAGGCTTTAATAGCCGATTTGCTTAAGTAATTTTAAATTTAATAGCAAAACAATTATCTTTGGGGAAAGATGGCTAAAATAAAATTTGGAATAGGAATATATAATTTTTTGCCCACCTAGACATCTGTTTCCCATTAACCACATATTATGTCTATGATATAAAGCAGTCCCTTAATACAGTTCTCTAAATTATCACAAAATTCAAATTATCATGGCCTGCATTATTATTATAACTACATAGATTATCTATATATAATGGGGAAATCAACATAAAGATATAATGAATATTATATGTGTTGCAATGGGGGCTTATCATGACCAAAAACCCCTTTTGATTATTATTTTTTTGTTCTTGAAATGTATCCAGGTATGCTTTTTCATCATGTTATTTAATATTTTGTGGGGACTTTAAAAAATTAACTTCAGAGTTTATGAGTATACAGGTTACAATCTGATGTGACTCGCACTCTCCCCCTGGCACTGGTCCAGGAGCTGGTATGAGCGTCATTGCCAGACCCCAAAGTGCCATCGTCACGTCTCCCTTCTCCTGACTGAGCCAGCAGCGGCAAGCTGTGTAGGCAGTGACGCTGAGAATAGCCGCCCTTATCCTCAAGCCCCAGGGAGGTGTGAACAAGGTAGGGTGCTTTCACTGAGCACACATGCCCATACACACCTTCTATTCAAGTGGTTATTATTCACCTACTTGGACAAGATTAGAAATGAAATTTGAAATGCAAAAACACCTGAAAATGCTTTTATTGTATATAAATTCATTTGGAAATGTTCAGTAATAGCAAGTCTCTAAGACATATCAGATATGTAGATAATGTGACTAGGGATAATGTGACTAGGGATGGGAAAAAGAATTGTTTGCATATGAGACAGAGGACTTTGTGGTGTGAGGGACATGTTATAAAACTTGCCATGATGGTGACTGTAGACCTGAATACATTTACTAAAACTAATTAAATCACACACTTAGTTTGGGTGAATTTAATGGCTTATAAATTATTTCTTTTTTTGGATACTTGGATGAAGATTTATTATTATATAAAAGTGATTATATCTATTTCTCTGTGTTGTTGTTTTTAAATTAAATTTATTTGCATGCCTTTGGTTAATAACATTACATAGGATTAAAATGTACAATTCTATGATATATAATATGTATATTGCATTGTATGCTCAGCATCCAAAGGCAAACCTTTTGTCACCATATATTTGACTCCTTTTACCTTTTATTACCCACCTCCTCTTTTCTCTCTGGTAACCACCATACAGTTATCTGTGTCTACAAGTTTTTGTTTGTTTTTCTTTTTTGTTCATTTGTTGTTTTCAGTTTTATATCCCTCATATGAGTGAAATCATATGGTTCTTGACTTTTTCTGACATTTCATTTAGCATGATATCCTCAAGATCTATCTATGTTGTTGCAAATGGCAGTTTTTCATCTTTTCTTATGGCTGAGTAGTATTCCTTTGTGTACCCGTAACACATCTTCATTAAGGACCCTTCATTCACTGCTGGTGTGAATGTAAACTGGTACAGCAACAATGAAAAACAATATGGATGTTCCTAAAAAAATTAAGACTAGAGAAACATATGACCCAGTAACCGCTCTTCTGGGTGTCTACTTGAAAAACTGGAAAACATTTATTTCTCAAGATGTAAGTACCCCTGTTTATAGCAGCATTATTCAGTGACCAAGACTTAGAAACAAGAAAAGTGCACTTTGATAAATTGATAAATTATTTCAATAAGCAATATAAATAACTGGAAGACTCATGCATTAAAAAAAAAACTTTTTAAAGCAAATAGTCTCAGAAATATGAATTAAAAATATAGTATCCTGGAAAAATATTTTAAATATGTTATAAAAATGGTAAGTATCCTTAGTATATAAAGTTAATAAAACATATGTGATAGCCAATATATAAATATATGTAGAGGTGATATCCAAACAGTTATCTTATAGATCCAAGGAAATAAGAAACTTCAAACATTGTTCTATGTCACTTTTTTCTCTTCTCTATATTTTAGCCTGGAAATAAACATGAATTGAAGTTAGTAAACTACACTTAATAAATCTCTTTATGCATCAGACCATATTCTATATACTTAGGATAAAAAAAAATAGCAAAATATAAGGGGTCCATTCTCTAGAAAAAAATTACATTTACATTTCATGTGTTCTCAACAAACACAATAAATAGATAAATCAATAAAGAAAGTAATCGTAGTTATTAACTGACACTGTGAATGGAAGTCAATGGGATAATGTTACGGAAAATCACCATATGTGTTGCTTTTAAGCAGGGTGGTTAGAAAAGGCTTCAGTAGAAGTAAATATAAGAATCGAAGAACAGTGTCAAATATGGAGAAATTAGACTTCCAAAAAGAAGAAAAGTGAATGCAAAGTTCTTTAGAAACAACTGTATTTGGTAAATGTCAAGTGTCTGAAATAACTGAATAAGGGGTGAAATGAAGGAGATGATTAGGAGCAAGCATGTGAAGAGCAACACATTTATTACAAATGAGACGTTGAAAGATATTTTATTCTGAATTTTTGAAGGGAGTCAAAGAAAATTATCAAAACAGAAGTATCTTTTTATTCCATAGTCAAAAGTTCTCTCCTTTCCTTCCTTATTAATTGACACATCATTCAGTAGGCTAACATCAGGAAAGAGTTATAAAGTTCTGTTTAGCTCTTAGTCATCAGGGGCATTGACTGAAAAAGGATTTAGAATTTTTGGATGTTGGTTTTGGTATGCAAGATATATATGAGGTCTGTCTGGAAAATGTTCAGTCATTTTATGAACAATGACAACTTCACTGTATTAGTCAGTGGGGGTGGAGATGCTATTGAGTGAGCATGTGTACTGTGTGGCTGTTGTATTCAAAATGACTGAGCAAGTTGAACAATGAATCTGCATCAGATTTTGCTTTAAGCTTGAACATTCCTCCACTGAAACTATTGAGATTACTCAGAAGGCCGCGGCTATGGGCAGTTGGTGATTGGCAGCTTCATCATGATAACACATTTACTCATGTATCACACCTCATGCAGAGATTTTTGGTGAAACATCAAGTAACCCAGGTGACTCAGCTCTTCTACAGCCCAGATGTGGCACACTGAGAATTCTGGGTTTTCCCAAAACTGAAAGCACCTTTAAAAGGGGAAGATTTTCAAATGATTGATGACATTCAGGAAAATACGAAGGGGTAGCTGATGGCAATTAAAACTGTGTGAGGTCCCAAGGTGCCTACTTTGAAGGGACCTGATGTGTCATTGTTCTATGTACAATATTTCTTGTATTTTGTTTAAAAAAAATCTCTATTTTTCATATTACATGGATGGATACTTTCTGGACAGACCTTGTACATATGAAAGATATATATTCAAGATAAACACACATAAATAAGTGAGAGGATAGCCAACTTTTATAGAATGAAATATAGCTTCCTGTCTCACTCTCTGTGCTTTGTATTTTATACTAAAACTGTAATGAATTTAAATTAATTTCTATTATGCCTGCACTATGCTATTATGGGCCTGTATGGCCTTTATATTCTTGTGCTGTATGCTGAATAGATTGACTGTCCACCTTCTGCTGCTCCTAGCCAACTTCTGGCACAGTGGAGCTGCCTCCTCAATGTTGGAAAGATAAACAAAAACTGAATGAACACATAAAGAAACGATACCAGGAAATGGATAAACAGGCAATGACAAATGGCATTTCTATCTAAAAGGAAGAAAATGATCTGCAGTCTTAAGAAAACCAAACATTATAATATTATCTGCATTAATTTCCCAGAAGAGTTATTTCATTTATATGGACATAAGAAAGTTAGCAAAGTGACCTAGAAAGACAATTTTGTGCATTGGCAAAATGCGTCATAGCTCAATTACAAACTCTTCTTTTTTTCTCCCTATTTATATGCTGGATTTAATGTAAGTACACAAATTATAAATACAAATATTTTTGGGCATCAAGCGTTTGCATGTTTTTTCTCCTGATAGTTATAGCCAACAAAACTAGAAAATTTCTAAATCTTTTAAGAGAAAAAGAAAACTGTCATTACCAACTATTTAATTTTTTTAAAATTTACAATTTACTTTTAATGTTATGTTTCTTTTATTTATTTATTTATTTTGGTTTTTCAGTTACAGTTGTCCCATTTTTCCCCCATTGCTCCCCCCAAGCCAACCCACCCCTTCTCCCGCTATCATATCCCTCCCCGTTGTCCATGTCCATGAGTCATTTATACACGTTCCTTGACTAAACGCTTCCCTTACTTATCCCCCTTCGCTCCCTCCCCCTCACCCCTATTGACTGGTATTCTGCTCTTTATCCTATTTAGTTCATTTGTTTGTGTTGTCCTTTAGTTTCCTGTATTAGGTGATATCATATGGTATTTTTCTTTCTTCGCCTGGCTTATTTCACTAAGCATAATTCTCTCTAGTTCCATCCATGTTGGCACAAATGGCAGGAGTTCCTTCTTTCTCTCTGCTGCATAGTATTCCATTGTGTAAATGTACCACTGTTTTTTGATCCACTCATTTACAGATGGGCACTTAGGCTGTTTCCAGCACTTAGCTATTGTAAACAGTGCTGCTATGAACATAGGGGTTCATAAGTTCTTTTGAATTAGTGTTTTAGGATTTTTCAGATATAGTCCTAGCAGTGGAATCACTGGTTCAAAAAAGGCAGTTCCATTTTTAGTTTTTTGAGATAATTCCATACTGTTTTCCATAGTGGCTGCACCAGTCTGCGTTCCCCCCAACAATGCAGTAGGGTTCCCTTTTCTCCACATCCTCGCCAGCACTTGTTGTTTGTTGATTTGTTGATGATGGCCATTCTGACTGGTGTAAAGTGGTATCTCATTGTGGTTTTTATTTGCATCTCTCTGATGGTCAATGATGTTGAGCATTTTTTCATGTGTCTATGGACCTTCTGTATGTCCTCTTCGGAGAAGTGTTTGTTCAGGTCCTTTGCCCATTTTTTAATTGGGTTGTTTGTTTTCTTGATGTTGAGTCATATAGGCTCTTTATATATTTTAGAGATCAGTTCTCTGTCTGTGATGTCATTGGCAAATATGTTTTCCCATATGGTTGGTTTCTTTTTCATCTTTCTGATGTTTTCTTTTGCTGAGCAGAAAATCTTTAGTTGGATGTAGTCCCATTTGTTTATTTTTTTCCTTTATTTCTCTTGCCTTAGGAGATGTATCCGGGAAGATATTGTTACGTGGGATATCTGAAATTTTGCTGCCTATGTTTTCCTCTAGGACTTTTATGGTGTCATGGCTTACATTTAAGTCTTTGATCCATCTTGAGTTTAATCTCGTGTGTGGTGTAAGTTGGTGGTCTAGTTTCATTTTTTTTGCACATCCCTGTCCAGTTCTCCCAGCACCATTTGTTAAAGAAGCTCTTCTCACTTCATGTTATGTTCCTTCCTCCTTTATTAAATATTAGTTGACCATAGAGGCCTGGGTTTATTTTTGGACTCTCTATTCTGTTCCACTGATCTATATGTCTGTTCTTATGCCAGTACCAAACTGTTTTGATCACAGTGGCTTTGCAGTATTGTTTGATATCTGGTATTGTGATTTCTCCTGCTGTGTTCTTCTGTCTCAAGATTGCTTTTGCTATTCCAGGTCTTTTTTGGTTCCATATGAATTTTTGGAGTATTTGTTCTAGGTCTATGAAATATGTCATTGGCATTTTAATAGGGATTGCATTAAATCTGTAAATTGCTTTGGGTAGTATGGCCATTTTGATGATGTTGATTCTTCCCATCCAAGAACATAGTATTTGCTTCCATTTATTTGTATCTTCCTTAATTTCTTAATCCCACTTGATCGTGATGTATGATCTTTTTGATGTATTGCTGGATTTTGTTTGCCAATATTTTATTGAGGATTTTAGCATCTATGTTTATCAGTCATATTGGCCTGTAATTTTCTTTCTTTGTTGTGTCTTGACCTTATGCACCCCTATGTTCATAGCAGCCCTGTTTACAATAGCTAAGTACTGGAAACAGCCTAACAGATCTTCTTGTTCTCAGGATTCCATGACTCAGTGGCCTGTACAGCCTAAAGCCACAGGCAGAGACAAGGCCAGTTTATCTCCTGAGCCACAGGACACCTGGATGGAGGAGCATGTAAACATGTCCCTAACCAGAGATCTGAGTTCCTGCAACAACCAGCTTCTAGTTTTGTTGATCTTTTGGAGTCTTTGTTTAGTCTTTATGTCACTTAATTCTGCTCTGATCTTGATGATTTTCTTCCTTCTTCTTGCCCTAGGCTTTGTTTGTTGTTGTTGTTCTAGTTCTTGTAGCTTTAGGGTTAGATTTTTATTTGAGATTCTTTTATCCTTTTCAGATATGCCTGTATTGCTATGAACTTCCCCCTTAGGACTGCTTTTTCTGTGTCCCGTAGGTTTTGGGCTGTTGTGTGTTCATTATGAGTAGTTTATAGAAATTTCTTGATTTTTTCTTTGATGTCATTGTTAACCTATTCATTATTTAATAGCATGTTATTCATTCTCCATGAGTTTGGGTGTCTTTGATTTTTTTCTCTGAGGTTGATTTTTAGTTTCAAGGCATTGTGATCTGAAAAGATGCTTGATATGATTTCAATTTTCTTGAATTTGTTGAGGCTTGTTTTGTGTTCTATCATGTGGTCTATCTTTGAAAATGTCCCATGTGCATTTGAAAAGAATGTATATTTTGCTTCTTTGGGGTGGAAAGTTCTATATATATCAGTTAAGTCCATGTGGTTTAGTGTGTTGTTCAATGCCTGTATATCTTTGGTGTTTCTTTGCTTTGAAGATCTGTCTATTGTTGATAATGGAGTGTTAAAGTCCCCTACTATGAGTGTGTTGTTGTTAATATCCTTCTTGTGGTCTTCTAGTATTTGCTCTATATATTTGGGTGCTCCTATGTTGGGTGCATATACGTTTATCAGTGTTCTATCTTCTTGATGGATTGTTCCTTTAAGTATTATGAAATGTTCTTCTTTGTCTCTTTTTATTGCCCTTGCTTTGAAATCCATTTTGTCTGATATGAGGACTGCTACCCCAGCTTTTTTTCAGGTCCGTTTGCTTCAAATATTTTTTTATATCCCTTTACTTTCAGTCTATGTAAATCTTTTGTTTTGAGGTGTGTTCCTTGTACACAGTAAATATGTGGGTCCTGTTTTCTTATCCATTCCGTTACTCAATGTCTTTTAATTGAAGCATTTAATCCATTTACATTTAAGTTTATTATTGACATGTATTTATTCATTTCCCTTTGTACCTGTGTTCCTCTCGTCTTTTTTTTTTTTTTCTTCTTCTTTTTTCTTAGAACATTCCCTTTAGCATCTCTCGCAATGCTGGTTTGGTGGAGATGTATTCTTTTAGTCTTCCTTTGTCTGAGAAACTCCTTATTTCACCTTCCATTTTGAATGAGAGCCTTGCCGGGTAGAGTATTCTTGTTTGTAGGCCTTTGCTTTTCATTGCTTGAAATATTTTTGACCATTCCCTTCTGGCTTGCAGTGTTTCTGTTGAGAAATTGGTCGATAGCCTTATCGGAGCTCTCTTGTATGTTATTTGCTGTTTTTCTTTTGCTGCTTTCAGGATTCTCTCTTTGTCTTTGAATATTGCCATTTTAATTATGATGTGCCTTGGAGTGGGTTTTTGGGGGTTCCTCTTCATTGAAACTCTCTGTGCTTCCTGAACTTGCATAACTTATTCTCTTATGAGGTTGGGAAGATTTTCTGTCACTATTTCTCCTATCAGTTTTTCTATTCCTTGTTCTTCTGATCCCTCTTTAATTCCAATGATTCTGATATTGTTTTTTCTTATGCTGTCCTGTAATTCCCTTACTTCTTCTTTGTATTTTTTTGATCTTCTTTTATTTTGCTGTATTGTCTGGGAATTTTTTTCTACATTATCTTCTAGCTCACTAATCCAATCCTCTGCTTTGTTTAGCCCGCTTTTGACTGATTTTACTGTGTTTTCCAGGTCAGAGATTGAATTCTTCATTTCTTCCTGGTTTTTGTTAATAGTTTCTATGTCTTTTTGTATGCTGGCGTAGTTCTCTGCCAGTTCTCTATAATTTTATTGGAGCTGTTGGTAACTTCCTTGGAGGTTGTCATAGTTGTTTTTAAGGTTTTTGAGCATATTGAGATTCTTCACCACCATTGTTTTGAATTCCATGTCTGACATTTGGGCTATGTCTATTCCATTTACCTCTCTTTCTGGGGATTCCTCTTTTCTTTTCATTGAGAGGTTGTTTCTGCGTCTTACCATGTTGGATTCTTCTTATTTGTTTTTGTTTTTTGGGTTTTTCTGCTTTGACTTCCCACCTTTGTGGTATGAGATTCCTTATAGGAGATCTGGGGGTTTCAGTGGTGCAGTCTCTTTGATCTCCTGAGCCTGATGTTCTTGGATTACCCTTTATGTTGTTTCTTTATGCTGTCTGGTTATATTTCAGATGCTCTTTGGTAGGATCTTCCTTCTGGCTAGTTGACTGAGAGTCACTCTATCCACTTTGTCTTGAGTTCTTTTGTGGAGATGCTGTTAAAAGCATAAACACACAGCCCAGGCAGGATACCCACACCCTCAAAAATATTCCCCACCATCTATCCCGCTATTGTCAGCCAAGGAGCCAGTATTAATATAAGTGTAGAGAGATTAGAGCTTTTATACTATAGGAAGAATAGATAAGAGTTGTTTTTAGGGAGGAAAAATATGATTTTTGAGAGAGGGAATGATAGATTAATAATAGTTGAGACTATGCAAGACAGTAAATAATATTTACATTGTATGTTAATAATAATAGAAGAAAAGGAGGGAAGAATGCAGAATATAGTAAGACTGTTGGATTGTATAGTATTGGACCTATATAGTAGTTATATTCTATTTATTTACAGTGAAAGGGAGGCTAAACTAGACACACAAACAAATAAATCATAATTAAAGAGGAAGGATGAGAAGGAGAGATTGTATGAAACAAATTAGAGATATAGTTCCCTCCTCTTAGGAAAGAAAAAAAAAGTAAGAATTATAAGTAAAATTAAATTTAGAATTAAAAATAAGAAATGAAAAAAATTAAAGTAAAATAAAATGCAAATAAAAAAACTGAGATAGAAATAGAAATTTAAAAAGTATATAAAAGGAATGTTTTTACTCAGTTCAGCCTTTGTGTGTCATCTTCTTTTTCTGCATTCATACCTGGTCTAATGAGGTGGGTCAGAGGTTCTTGTTCCTTGCAACAGCGATGTGCGCCTGCAGTGGCCTGAACGGCATGTTCCTTTGGCGCCTGCTGGAGCTGTCTGAGGTGCCCCTGACCATGCAAGGCTGCCGGAGAGCTTACCTCAGACCTGAGGAGCCCAGCCGCATTCTGGGAGTTGGTCTCTGACCTCTTAGGGCGGGGCCCCAGACACTTCAGCATTGTGGAAGTGAGTGACTGGTGCCTATTGGAGCCAACCGAAGTGCTTTTGTGCTCACGTGCGTGCGCGAACGAAAGGCTGCCCGAGAGCTAGCCTCAGGCTTGCTGAGCAGCGCTCAGGGAGTTTGTCTCTGGCCTCTTAGGGCAGGGTCCCGGACACTTGTGCTCAGTGGAAGTGAGCATCTGTTAGTCGCTGTGGCCCCCTGTTCCCTCGTTGCAGCCTGGGTGGGCATGAGCAGAGCCTGAGCAAGTGGTCTGCGCTCCAGCCTGACGCCCACTGGAGCTGGCCAGGGGCGACTGTGCATGGTCTTCTGCATGTCCAGTGGGCCCTCTCTGCACCCGTTGGGCCACTGATCTTATGTCTGTTGGGGTATGTCTGAGGGGCACCTGGACATGCAGCCCTACGCACCTGGGCCAGTGAATGAGGGCACCTCCCTATGCGCACCTGTGTGACCCAAGGGGAGGGTTGGGGAGTGGATGAGTGCACTTCTGTGCCTGCGCTCCTCAAGAATGTCCTATCACCCTTAAACCTTCCACTCCTTTCTGCAGTTCACAAGGGAAAAATATAAAGAAAAATTATGTTCTCACTTGCACAGCAGTACGCTGTTTCTTGTCTTTCAGTGCCAATGCCACCTGGTCGAGTCCTGTCTCTGCCAGCGGTCAGAGATCCTCTCTCCTCCCGATTCCTCTCTGAGGAAGCCTGTGGTCCCCAAAAAGTCTTTGTGTCCTTCCAGCTGCAGCTCGGGTAGCCACCCCAGTCAGGAACCCCGTCTTGTCCCTTATTTTTCCGCTATTGTCACTAAACAGGTCATTCCCAGATGGTTTTCTCTAATCCAGCAGTGCCAAGGCTTGACTCCTGCCAGTGTCCAGTTGCTCACTGAGATGTTCTGTCTGCAATTAGCCCAAACTACAGATGGGTCTTGGGAGCCAGAAAGCGCAGCCTCCCCTCACTCCTCCACCATCTTCTACAAGTCACCAACTATTTAATTTACTACGTCCTCCCACACCAAAAATTACTACTGCTTAATAATTTTTTAAAAAGAAACAAAATTAAATGATAATACAAAAAGAATTCTGCCATAATGTTTTGTAATTTTAATCACTAGGTATTAAATTAGGCTTGCTGCAAATTCTTCAAAAATAAAATTATAAAATATAAGTAAAATTATTAATAATATAAAGAGTAGCAATATTATGATCTATTAATTTTATTGTATATCCACTACAATTTTCAGCAAAGGCAAAATCTAATTTATGTGCTCTCTGAGATGCATGAAGTAAATGGTGCATTTTATTTCATCAATAGACAATTCCTTCATTTTTTTAATACTTGAAGAAACTTATTTATAAAATATTAACAATAGAATGCAATCATCAAATGCATTTTTAAAAACAATATTTTAATATTTTAGGCTCAAAGTTGCATTTTGCATTAAATGTTAAAATTGTAATGCCACAATTACTTAAGCAATAGTATTATAAGTTTACACACACATATGGATGAATTATTTTTGTATAATGTGTAGCTTTTCATTTTATATCATCAAGTCCTCTATTTTTTCTATACCCATGAATTATGTTAAATAAAATGCTTAATATGTTAAGTGAAAATTACCTGAATTTAGAAAATCTACTCACACAAAGCATCGGTTTCAAAAAAATTATTTTGTTAAGGTTATGGGCTATAATAACTTTCTGGACCATATTGCCAGACAAAAAATAGTCTTTCACTATATATATATATATATATATATATATAGTACCTTTTCCTTTATCATTTATCCCCTTATACCTCCACCTACCTGAAGTAACCACTCTGTTGTCCATGTTCATGGGTTCTTCTTCCATTTTTCATTGAGTTCTTCACCCCTAAATGAACCCCACTTAGCTGTCATTCTGCTTTCTATGAATCTGTCTCTGTTTTGCTTGTTAGTTCATTTTGTTCATTAGATTCCACATATGAATAAGATTAAATGGTATTTGAGTTTTTTCTGACTGGCTTATTTCACTTAGCATAATGTTCTCCAGGACCATCAATGCTGTCACAAAGGGTAAATTTTTCTTCTTCTTTTTTATGACTGTGTAGTATTACTTTATGTATGTGTACCATAGTTGTTTTATTCACTCATCTACTGGTGGACACTTAGGCCGCTTCCATATCATGGCAATTGTAAATAACACTGCTATGAACAAAGAGGTGCGTATGTTCTTTCAAATCAGTGTTTTTTCGGTTATATTCTCAGAAGTGGGATCAATGAGTCATAAGGTAGATATATTTTTAATTTTTGAGGTGTCACCATATTGCTTTGCACAGTGGTTGCACCAATTTGCGTTACCACCAATATTGCAAAAGTGTTCCCCTTTCTCCACATCCTTGCCAACAATTGTTGTTTGTTGATATATTGATGACAGCCATTTTGATTGATATGAAGTGATATCTCATTGTGGTTTTAATTTGTATTTCTCTGATGGTTAGTGACATTGAACATTTTTTTTCACTTATCTATTGGCCATCTGTATGTCCTCTTTGGAGATATGTCTATTCAGAACCAACACACACAATTTCATTTGCAGCCACTTACTCCAGGCTCCAACAAAAGTGGGGAAGAGCAGACTAGAGATGTGTGAAGAGAGTCTAGGGTTGGTGACTCTGGGAAGAGAGCTGAATGATCAGCCACAAGGATCCCTGTGCTGAGTCATTCCCCATACTACAGAAGCCACTTTTCTCAGGCAGAGCATTCCCCTCCATGAGGCATCAGCCTGAGGGGAAATGATAGCTCCAACTGCAGGTATCACTCTTGCTCTGTCCTGTGCAGTTTACCAGGCTTTCTGACTACAGCTGGAGGTTATATCAAGGATTAAATCTAACAGTGAAGGTAGATGTCAGGGAGCTCTTAAACTTTTGCTGACTCTCCCCAGGACACAGAACTGGTAAAAGCTGGCTTGGATGAACAGCCTGCTTCTTTATGCACACACCCAGGCCCAGCAGAGGAAGCCACAAGTTGTGAATTCCTGATAGCTTCTACAGGTTGCCCAGACTCAGTCACAGACAGCATCTGACATAGGGCTACAATAGAGTCTTTGAGATCTACCTAATATTTAGACACAAATATAGAGAAAAAGCCAAAATGGTACAACAAAGAAACAGATCACAAATGAAAGAACAAGAGATTTCCCCAGAAAAAGAAATACATGAAATGAAAGCAAGCAATTTATCAGATATAGAGTTTAGAGTAATGATTATAAGGATACACAACAACATGAAAAAGGGACCAGTCAGAAATAAGGATGTAATATCTGAAATAAAGAATGCACTGGAAAGAAAAAAATAGTAAGTTATATGTAGCAGAGGATTGAATAAGTGATTTGGAAAACAAGGTAAAAAAACCACCCATGAAATGCAGGAATTTTTTTTTTCTTTATGAGGAGAGTTTAATAAACATTTGGGACAATATGAAGAGTAGCAACATTCACATCATGGGAATACTATAAGTAGAAGAACGTGAACAAGAGATCAAGAACTTATTTGAAGAAATAATAATTGAACACTTCCATAATTTGATGAAGAAAAAGATACACAAGTCCTGAAATTGCAGAGAGTTCCAAACATGATGGTCCCAAAGAGACCTACACTAAGACACATCATAAAATGGCAAAGCTCAAAGACACAGAGATAATTTTAAAAGCCACAAAGTTACCTGCAAGGGAGTTCCAATTAGATGTCATCTTATTTTTCAACAGAAACATTTTCAGCCAGAAATGATTGGCACAAAATATTCTAGGTGATGAAAAGCAAGGACCTACAACGAAGGCTACTTCACCCAGCAAGGCTATCATTTAAAATTGAAGGAGAAATAAAGAACTTCCAGGTGAGATAAAGTAGTTTGTTAACACTAAAACAGTACTGCAACCAATGTTAATGGGCTTACTTTAAGAAGAAGAAGAAAAAATAAAACAAAAATAGTGAAAAATAAAATGGCAATAAATATATATCTATCAATAGTTTTAATATATATTTAGATTCAAAACAGATCAAAGAAAAATTTGTTCTACAAATTATGTCTCATCTTTGCAGAAAAACTGGAAGAAACTTGATTTAAGTGAGAAATAGAAATGCATGTTCTATTTTCTTAAAATCCTGGTTATTCTTTAAAATATTTAATTGATTAAACTAATAAGTATTAACAGTTACAGATATATTGTAAAAATCCAGAAAAATACAACTTGATTTAAAAGCAACAATTTGAATAGATGTTTGGGAAACAGCTTTGTATAACTTATTATCATTTTCTTCCTCATCTGCTAGAAACACAAGGAAATGTTTCTCTAATATTTACTGTGAGAACCAGGTCCAGATTGTGGTGGTAAAATTCACAAAAATGTAAGACACCCCTAGTTATAACTGGGTTCCCCTGTAGTTTTGAAATCTCAGAGGAGGCCACAGTGAGCTTCCAGCAATTCCTCTATTATCGTTCAAATCTCCTTATCATGGCACTTTTTCCTGCAGAAGGTGTTCACTCCTGGCAGTTGTAATTTTCTGTATTAGCTTGTAGTTCTCTCCAAGAAAGGGCAATTCTCTTTGCACTGTGACTTCACTTCTCTTATGGATCTCAAAAGTTGCTGATTTCTCAGTTTGTTTAGTTTTTCAGTTATTTTTAGGACAGAGCAGCAACTTCCAAGGGTTCCCAGGGGCTCTTACATGCCAGGCCAGAAACTGGAAGTCCCATTATCCTGCTTTGGCTTAAAAAGATTTTAAGATGGTACCCCATTTACCCATTTTTGCCTATTTTTTAAAGTTTCTCCTGAGTATTTTAATTCTACACTTTTGTATAGTTAACATTTACTTCTTGCTGTTTTGTGTTTTACAAACACACACACAGAAACATAATCTAAAAAATTGAAAAATATAAACTTGTATATGTATTGCCTAACTTTCAGTTAAGTAGTAAAAGTAAAATAAAGATATTTTCTGTTAAGTTTTCAAAGAATATACCTAATACATAATTTTTTGAGGATGCTATTAAAAATATAATTCATCAAATTATCAAAGTAAATCAAGAAGGGAAGGAAGATTCCATAACCAATAATGTAGCACATAATACAGCCTGATTAAACATCCATATTATCAATTATATAGTGACTACAGAGAGTTATCCACCTGAAGAGTAGCAGAGGAAAGCAGAAAAACACAGAGGCAGTAGATTATTGGACTCATTTCCCCATGTGGAAAATTATATTGAGAACCATTTTTTAAAGTTCTTAGGCAAATAAAGAAGAAAACTATAGGTTCAAGAAAATAAGAATATAAAGAAAAATAGTCACTAATATCTTCTGCATAAACTAAACACATATAAACAGAAGAAAAGTATAATCATACTAATCATTTTTCTTTCAGCAGTAATCGATACTTATCAAATCAGTATTTACTTTTGAATAGTTATTATATGATATTGGGAGGATGAGGGAGAAAAAGAGAAGAGAAAATGCAAGATAAATAGATTTAAGGGATAAATAGGTTTAAAGTTTTTACATACAATAAGATAAATATCTAATATCTAAAACTGATAAAAATTTCAGTATATATGTATTAAAATGTGAAGAAAACTACTAAAAATAATAGCTAGCATTATTAAAAAGGTTGCCTCTGGGTAATAGGATGGATCAGACATTTAGAAGCTTGTTGAGTTTGGCTTAGCCTTGTGACTATAGTAGTATGAGATTTTTTGTCTACATGTATATTGATTAAAATAATTATTAAAAGATAGCCCCCAGATAGCTAAATGAAGAATCCCTCACTGTAACCTAAACAAAATACTTTACCCCAGAGTAGATATTGGCATGCCTTTCCTGCTGAAACTTGATCCCTGTAACTTTTCAATCCTAATCACCATTTCTTTTTTTTACTTTTATCCAGATTTCTGCAACTAGATTTGCCCTAGGCTTTATCTCTGCTTCCTTGATTCTGAACAGGCAGTGTGTTAACTCTGTTACTACTTGACACTTATTTAACATTCATGAGTCATTCTTAAACAAACAAAAATATCAACAAGTGAATTTACACTTGGGAATGAAGGGCTTTTGTCTGCTGTGATCTTTACCTGTGAGCCCAAAGTGAAAACGCTTTCTGCTCCTAATTCCTAGAAGGAAGATGCATCTGTGATCTACAACTTATTTGACCTTGAAGCCCAAGGAGATCTCATGTGAGCAAAATCCAATGACCAAGATTATAGAAGTTGTCATTTTGTCCCAATAATAATGCATATAAGGACTTCAAGTAAAAGCTACTTATTGCATTTTCTTTCTGATATTGAAGGAAGGAAGAGTGTGATACGCATTGTACTTTTTTCTACCTCTTTCCAAATTCATTATAAATAAAATTGCATGTGTGTATTTGTGTGTGTGTGTTTGTGTGAGAGAGAGAGAGAGAGAGAGAGTAGAACAGAAAAATATATATGTATATTGACTGACCTCTGCATTGGGCCAGATCACAGAGCCGGTATATATAAAACGATGGGAGTGAATGACAATTTGGATGTTTCAAATTTTCTTTTGCTCCAGCTTACTATTAAAGCAGCTAATAAGACATACAAAGTTATGAACGGCATGTAGGTGATTGGGCCTGGCTACCATTTCCTCCCTCATGCTTCATGGAGTTTGGTCAGTGTAGGGGTCTGACTTCACTAAATTAGAAAATCTGTAGACTCATATCAGCAAAGCACTAATCTGTGGGTTTATCTCAGCACACAATTACTTACACAATACTTGAAAATAAACCTTTCACCAGGCCACCTACACTAGACTCAATGCTAGGGTTATAGGCCTTGAATTCCTTGCTTTGCCTGAAAAGGGTCACTCTCTCCTCTTCATTTAAGCTACAGTGACTAGAAATGTCTGCTTTATGTTCAACTCTGGATTTTCTGTGACAAACCCTGACCGTAGCTCACCTCGTGCTCCATTTCTCAGCCACAGCATGATGTGATTCTTGACAGCAAGAATCCAAATAAAATGACTGTTGTGTAGGTGATTCATATATTTTTAATATAAAAATAAAAAAAAATACTGTCGAATGTGCCTCCTGCAGTTTTCCATAGTGTTGGCCTCCAAACCTGACCCATCAGAAATGAAATACCCATCACCTTTTGTCTAAATGTTTTAGAGTCCTATGTGACTAAACAGGGAGCCTTGTGAAAATTGATATTTGCACAGCACTCACACCTGGGTATTACCTGTAATCATTTTTAAATCACTGGAGGATTGAATCATTCAGGGAATGTTTATAATGGAGTTTGGTTAACAGGGTAACTGAATAGCTGAACAAAGAACATATGTACATAGCTAAAACAGGACATTTTCAGATATTTGTTAAAGGCCTTTCTACTGTCAATGCAATTTCCACATTGCATTTGGTATTTATTTTATTTAGGATTTCACTTGAAAGTATTATGATAGTATCACATTGAAGCACAAACAAGAAATTATCCTCAGATTGACCAAGTTACCCCCTCTAAACTTAAAATAAATTATTACCTACAAGTACTTTATTGAATGACAATTTTCTGGTCAGCTGAATAGGATAGACATTAAAGGCTGTAAAAAATGTTACTAACCTATTTGAAAGAAGTTCCTTCATAATGTCAACATAAAGTTCAATATATTAGGATAAGTGATCCAAGGACACTCTTGAAATAGAATATAAAAATTGAAAATAAGGGCAAAAATGCATACAACTAGGAATGAGAAATGACTCCAAAGTGTAATAATTTGTTTTCTGTTACCTGACTCCTTCTTTCTCTACATGTCCACTTCATTCTTCTCTCTTTCCTTACCTACTACTCTTTCAGGCCACATGGTCAAAAAGATTGTCACTATTTCTAAATTATGTCAGTTACAAAAATGTCAATCATTGAAAAAACTAATTGGTTTAATTTGGGCCTCAATTCCAAACAACTGAATGGAGCAGAGAGCAATGGAGTATACCACTAAAAAAAAAAAAAGAGAAGTCAAGGTAGATTATAATTAATATAAAGACAAAATATCAGATATATACCATTTTATTATTATGGACCACCTCGTAGCCATGACCTCTAACATTTTTTTTTATCATTTCTACTACTATTCTCCAGGCAACTCATGGCTGCCAACAGAAAATCTACCTTCTTTATTTTAAAACAAAAATATCATTAGGACCAAATCTATCTACTGTGTTTGATCTTACTTTTAGAATACTAAATTTCTTCCTCAGAAGTGTCTCCCTTTTCTAAGGCACAGCAACCTGGAAGATATTAAAATGTCACTGCCATAGTCACATGACTTGTGACTTATATAGTGCAAAGGTCAACATCTTTTAAAGAAAACATAGCAGACACTTCCAAGGTTCCATTACTTGAGCTCCTACCTACTGAGTTCATCATCCAGGTATACTGAAAAGGGAATCAAAACAAAGATTTAACCCTATGCAAACTTTTATGTACATTTGTAGAGTCCCTTCTGGTGGCTATTACCATTGCTTTGAATATTTCTGTCACTGAAGGTCCACAATGACATTTTCTTATGCAAAACTCTTTCACATATTTATGTATTTTTAAAACATGAAGGTAATTTCTTTCCAGTTTTACAAAATAATTAATGTCTTGAATATTTAAGCAGTGCTTTGGTGGGAGAACTAGGGTAGTATCAGGGGAAGGGGAGGAAGTTTTTAAAGGTCTTAATCAATGGAGAATCAGAAGACAATCTAATTGAAAATGTTAGTGTTTATCTTAAATTTATTTATGTTTCATTAATTACATATACACAAAAAATAAGTATTTTAGAACTTCCATTAAGACCCCATGAAGAATTATTACAATGTCAAACCCCTAAAAATGATTAGGGCTATTAAATCAAATGTGCATGCTGGAAAGCCTCTCTGAAGTGACTGACTGATGCCATCAACATTAAGTAAATACAGTGCCGCCAGTTATCAGGTCTGCTCAGGACATTACTATATACACAGTACCTGGCCTGGACTCTGGTAATTAGTAGATAGTTAATAAAATCTGTTGATCAAATACATTAGTAAATGAAAGACCTAAGACAAACAGTTAAACCTCATGAGGGAGAACAGTGACTTTGAAGAATACACACATATAATGGAAACTTTCTTTACAATCATGGTTCCCAGAACCTTTTGAAGGGTAGTTTCTTGAGCTTGGAAGCAGAAGCAAACATGGTTTACTTGACAAAGCAATTCTATTTTTTTCTGAGATTTCCTGAAGCACATAGGATTGACACTGGGAACATTCGGGACTGGAATCTCAGGGACTAGCTTTTGGCTCCCCCTAGGGTATGAACTAAAGATGTAAAACTGCCTGTGGTTTTGATTTCAGGGGAAAAAAATTATATCGAGGCGTAAGAAAATATGTATAAATGTAATACAATTGTTCTTTCATGAATGAGTTATTAATAAACCCGGGGTTGCTGTGGTGATTCAGGGTTTTAATGCTATTATAAAGGCAGTATGATGCATGATTCTAAAATTCTCCTTAAAGGAAAATTTTTATTATGTTTTTCTTTATCAGTTTTTTATTGTTTTTTTTTTTCATCACCATTTAGTCCCCTTATGCCCTCTTTTCACCCCTCAATCACCATACTGTTGTCCATATCCATGAGTCCTAGGAAAAGTTTTAAATGTGACTCCATCAACAAATTATTTGTTGTTTCCCAACAGTGAATTAATTAAATGTCATGAATCCTTTTCCATTCTAATTGTAACAAAACATAGTATTTAGCAAAAGTAACTGATATACTCCTACTAATGTATTAAGTTGTTTGCTAAGTTAATTCTTTTGTCTTATTATTTAATCTTAACAAGTCTACTTGCCGGGTATTAATACCTACAGCATCATAATTCAATATGTTTTAACCCACATTTGTTTTTGAATTTATAAAATAATGACTGAGCACTTTGAACCCAGATCCTTATCTCAGAGCCAAGACTTTCTTCCAAATGTGATGTTGGGGTTTATATTTATAGCCTTGACAACTTATCTACCTCTTTTTTATCAAATATTTTTTTATTGTTAGTCTATTACAGTTGTCTAAATTTTCCCCCCTTTGCCTTCCTCTGCCCATCTACTTCCTTCTCCCACAGTAAATTCCCACATTGTTGTCCATGTTTGTGGGTCTTTCATACATGTTCTTTGTTGAGTCCCTTCCCTTTCTTTCCACCATTATCCTTCTCCCACAATCCCACTGGTCACTTTCAGTCTGTTTAATCTTTCCAAGCCCATGGGTCTATTTTGTTCATTAGTCTATTTTGGTCATTAAATTCTCCTTATAGGTGAGATCATATAGTATTTGTTTTTTGCTGCCTGGCTATTTCACTTAGCATAGTGTTCACCAGTTCCATTCATGCTGTCATGGAAGGTAGGAGTTCCTTCTCTCTTTCTGAGTAGTATTCCATTGTGTAAATGTACCACAGGTTTTTGGCACTTAGACTGTTTCTAGCACTGGCTATTGTAAGTAGCACAACTATGAACATAAGGATGAATAAGTTCTTTTGAATTGGTGATTTAGGATTCTTAGGGTATATTCCAATTAACATATTACAAAGGGGACATGAGCATACAATGGAGTAAAGCTAACTTCTTCAATAAATGGTGTTGGGAGAACTAGACTTGTACATGTAAAAAAATGAAATTAGAACACCAACTTACACCATATACCAGAATAAACTCAAAATTGTTAAAAGACTTAAATATAAGTCATGAAACCATAAAAGTCCAAGAGAAAAACAGACAGGAAAATTTCAGATATCCCACAGAGCAATATTTTTGCTGATATATCTCCTAGAGGCAAGAGAAATAATGGAAAAAATAAATAAATGGGACTACATCAAACTAAAAAAGCTTCTGTAAAGCTAAAGAAATCATCAAAGTAGAAGTAATTATGAAAGTTGCAAACTAAATATATGAATTAATGTTATTTAATATAATTTATCAATTAGAACTATTTGCTAATGAAAAATAATGTGAGCTTCATTTAGACTTCTGAGATATATTCACATGGGTTACTTTTCTTAGTGTAAAAACACTAACTTTTCTTGGCAAATTTAAATATTGAGACATATTTCTTAGCTTTTAATATTTTATAGTAACCTATACTTAAAATGAAAGCTAATATAAAACAACTAGGATTGTTGGGGAAGGCTCCTCGACTATTCTCAGCAGTTGAAATTATTCCTTTTCCATCTAATCTTCTATAGCATAAAGAAAGTCATTTTAAAAGAGGAATTTCATAGCAGATATTTACTTTTGGAAAAGCTTAACTCTTGTAATCCCCAAATCATGTGTTTGGTATTACTAAGTAGCAATAGAAAGATCTTTAACCTTAGGAACATTGATGGTTATCACTATAAAGGTTAACATTTTAAAATACTAAGCATCAATAGCTATAATGAGCTACTTATTAATTCATGTTTTATTTGTCAAACAAATTAACAGTGACCAATTTGATCATCGATTAATATAGAAACAGTTAGCATGGTGAAAAATCATCTATATCATAAACCTAAATGAGGTTAATCATAACCATCATAACGTAAGAAAAAAAGGGATTGGTAGTTCATGCCAAACTTTGCTCAAGAGTATATATAATACACACACACACACACACACACACATGTATGTATATATGAGCTAAAAGCTTCATGTGAACATCTCTAACTGCTTTCCATTTTATATCTAATATCTATGTCTAAAATCAATCTGTATTAAAGTAATTTAAAATGTGAGCATGCAGTGGACAATAATCTATCCATAAATTATTTAATCTTGTTTTAGCATTTCTAAGTCTAAATAACTAAATAAAAGGATAGAAAAAAATGAAAATTCCATTTAAAAAGAGATTTGGGTACTCTGTGAAGTAAATGTTTATTATGGGAACAAAGACTATATTAGTGTGCAAGTGTAAAGTATATGACAAACATGGAGAGAAACAAAGAAATTCAAAAGTGATATATATATAGTGGAATACTATTGACTGATTGACTACTCTGGGAAATAGAACCAACTCTGTATAAGGCAAGGGGCTGATGAAATTCTTATTTCAATAATAGACTACAGAGGGCTTAATATTCTCATACAAAGCCAATTTGCCGAGAGCAATATGGTTGACTCTTGATTTCCGCATGAGTTTCCAAATCAATTAGATTCAGGTCTGCCTCAATACTTCAATTGCTTCTCTATGTAAAAAAAATACATTGTCTAAGAAATGATTAACAAAAAACTAAGATTGATTTAAGAAATGCTCATTTTGTTTCATTTGCTTTTTCCTGGATCAAACGCACCACAATTCTAATAGTCCCTAGCAATTAAAAGAATCATGTCTCTCTCTGTAGTACTGAGGAACACAGATAATTGGAAGTCTTTTATGATATCTCTTGACTACTTCGTTTTGACTAATAGTTCTTTGCATTAGTTATCCAGATTGTTATTCATATAAACCAAACAAAAAGTCATTGCAAATATTAAGATTTGTCACACAAATTAATCCTTGAAGCATTTGTATAAATTCATATCACTATGTAGAGTATTTCTTCTTATTTTATAGTTTATATAACTCATTCTCAATCTTTATGTAGTCTTGTGTTAAAATAATACATTTTAGTTTTACTGAAAACAGGAATTTGAATTGTCTATTTTACAATTTTATTTTATTTCATTTTTGTTTCATGTATTTTAATGGTACTTTTCCATTACTATTTAGCCACCTTATACCACTCCCCGCTTCAACTGCAATCACCAATCTGTTGTCCATATCCATGGGTACTTTTTTCTTTTTGCTCAATCCCTGCACTCCCTCACCTCCCCCCACCATAACTGTCATCCTGCTCTCTATAAATCCGTTTCTATTTTGCTTGTTAGTTAAGTTTGTTCACTAGATTTCACATATGGGTGAAATCATATGGCATTTGTCTTTCTTTGACTGACTTATTTCATTTAGCATAATGTTCTTCAGGTCTGTCCATGTTGTCACAAAGGGTAAACTTTTCTTCTTCTTTCTTTCTTTTAAATGGCTGAATAGTATTTCACTGTGTAAGTGCCCCATACTTGTTTATCCACACATCTACCGATGGATGCTTAGGCCGTATTCATATCGTGATAACTGTAAATAATGCTGCAATGAACATAGGGGTGCTTATGTTCTTTTGAATTAGTGTTTTGGGTATAATCCCAGAAGTGGAAGTGCTGGGTCAAAAGGTAGATACATTCGCTCTCTTTCTCTCTCTCTCTCTCTGTCTCTCTCTCTCTCTCTCTCTCTCTCTCTCTCTCTCTTTTTGATATATTATCATCTCAAAGGGCAAAAAAAAAAAAAAAAATCTCGCAAGTATTTTAAATTTGCATTATATTAGTATCAATGGATAGCCAAAACAAAGAAGTTAACAAAATTATTTTAGATTTTACAGTCACAATTCTTGATGATTAACAACTGATCATTTAAATGTAAACAAATTTTAATGCATCTAATCTTGTAATGCAAATATAGGCAACCCTTTGCTTTGTGAAATTGGTGATGAGAGAAATTTCAACATCTTGTAATGCCAACACAATTTCTTGCTCTGCTAATTCTGCTTTCTCATTTTCACATGTCACTTTAAATACCTTTGGATCTTCAGTGATAAAATAATGCACTGGAAGCCTGCAAAGAATGAAACTAAATAGTCTTTCTCTCCCAATTTATATGTGTATCCTATCCTAAAATAAAACCACCAAAAAATTAAAAAATTAAGAATTTTGTCCCAACCAACATGAAAGTTAGAATTCACATTTAAAAAATGAGCATAATTATGGAACCTCCTTCATAAGGTCAAACAGCAATAAAATAATGTATATATTTAAAAGTGTTAAACAAAATAACAATGGATCTATCTTCGTAATAACTTTATAATAATTATGGTAGAAGCTAATATCAAAAGATCCTAATTATATAAATTTCCAGTGTTATACAAATGTTAATTTATTAAGTTTGTTCAACCTTATAAAGACAGAGCCATTTGAAATGTTTTGAGGTATCTCCATACTGCTTTCCACAGTGGTTGCACCAATCTGCATCCTCATCAATAATGCAAAAGAGTTCCCCTTTCTCCATATCCTTGCCAGCATTTGTTGTTTGTTGATTTATTGTTAATCATTCTGACAGGTGTGAGGTGATATCTCATTGTAGTTTTAATTTGCATTTCCCTGATTATTAGTGACATTGAGCACTTTTTCATATGTCTATTGGCCATCTGTATGTTCTCTATGGAGAAATGTCTATTCAGGTCCATTACTCATTTTTTAAGTTGGATTGTTTACTTTTTGGTGTTCAGTTTGTAAGTTCTTTATAAACTTTGGATATTAACCCCTTAGCAGTTGCATCAGCGAATATGTTCTCCCTTTCAGTGGGTTGTCTTTTTATTTTGTCAATGGGTTCATTTGCTGTTCAAAAAAGTTTTAATTTGATATAGTCCCATTTATTTATTTTTACCTTTTGTTTCCCTTGCCTGGGGAAATGTATCAGATAAATATTGCTATAAACAATGTCCAAGATTATACTGTCTATGTTTTCTTCTAAAATTTTATGGTTTGGGGTATAATATTTAAGTATTTAATCCATTTTGAATTTATTCTTGTTTGTCATATAATAAGGTGGTCTAGTTTCATTTTTCTGCATGTATCTATCCAATTCTGTTTTGATTACTATGGCCTTATATTATAGTTTGATATTAGGCAGTGTGATTTCTCCAACTTTGTTCTTTTTTCTCAGGATCACTGTTGCTATTCAGGGCCTTTTGTGGTCTCATATACATTTTTGAAATATTTGTTCTAGTTCTGTGAAATATGACATTGAAATTTCAATAGGAATTATGTTGAACTTATAGATTCCTTTGGGTAGCATGGATATTTCAATGATGTTAATTCTTCCTGTCCATGAACAGGGTACACATGCTTCCACTTATTTGTATCTTTTTAAAATTTATTTCCTCAGTTTCTTTATATATTTTTTAAGTACAAGTCTTTTACATCCTTGGTTACATTTATTTCTAGGTATTTTATTATTTTTGAAGCAATCATGAGTGGAATGGTTTCTTAATTTCTCTTTCTGTTTGTTCACTATTAGCATATAAAAACACAACTGCTTGCTGGATATTAATTTTGTATCCTGCTACTTTGCTGAGTTCATTTATTAGTTCTAGTAGTTTCTTGGTGGTATCTTTGGGACTCTTTATGTACAATATTATGTCATCTGCAAATAAAGACAGTTTATAACTTCCCTTTCTATTTAGATGCCTTTTATTTCTTCTTCTTGTCTGATTGCTATGGCTAGGAATTCCCATACTATATTGAATAAGAGAGGTGAGAACAAACATTCCTGTCTTGTTTCTGATCTTAATGGAAACACTTGTAGCTTTTGCCCTTGAGTATGATGGTGGCAGTAGGTTTGTCATATATAGCCTTTATTATGTTTAGGTTGTTTCCTCCAGTCTTACTTGGCTGAGAGTTTTTATTATAAATGGGCTCTGGATTTTATCAAATGATTTTTCTGCACCTATTGATATGATCATGTGGTTTTTATCTTTCATTTTGTTTATATGGTCAACCACAATTAGTGATTTGTGAATGTCGTACCAACCTTGCATTTCCAGAATAAATCCCACTGGATCATGTTGTATGATCTTTTTGATTCATTGCTGCATTGCTGTATTTGGTTTGCTAATATTTTGTTGAGGATTTTAGCATCTATGTTCATCAGGGATATTGGCCTATAATTTTTACTTTTAGTGTATTTATCTGGTTTTGAGGTTGGATAATGCTGGCCTTATAAATGAGTTTTGGAGATTTTACTCTTCTTGAATTTTTTGAAATAGTTTGAAAAGGTGAGGTGTTAGTTCTTCTCAAAATGTTTGATTCCCCTGTGAAGCCATCCAGTCCAGGGCCTTTGTTTGTTGGGATTTTTTTTTTTTTTTTTATTGAACTAATTTCACTAGGTGTGATGTGTCTCTTATTACTCATCTTATTTATTGGGTCATCTCTCATTTTTTCTTGATGAATCTGGTAACAGTTTGTCAATCTTGTTTATTTTTTAAAGAATTAGTTCTTGGATTCATTGGGTTTTTTGTAGCATATTTTAGACTCTATTTCATTTATTTATGCACTGATCTGTATTATTTCCTTCCTTCTACTTCTCTGGGCTTTGTTTTTGTTTTTTTTTTTCTTTTTCAAATTTCTTTAAATGTAAAGTTAGACTGGGTTTTTTGTTTGTTTTTTGAGATAGGCCTATAATGCTATGAATTTCCCTCTTAGGATTGCTTTTCACATATCTCACATTTTGGGCTGTTGTGTTCTCATTTTCATTTTTTAAAGACATTTTAAAAAATTATAGGTGTAAAAACTGATATGGCCTCAGTACAATGCAAGAGAATAAAGCTCAGAGACAAAACATGAATATATGACAAGTTAATATATAATAATGGTGACATGATAGAAACAGGAGAGTTTTATATATATTAGGTGGTATTGATGATACTAGCTTACTATTTACAGAAAATTGAATCTTGATTCCTTAAGTAATAAAAGATTAAAAATTAAATTTAATACAAGAAATTGTGGGAGAATATAGTTGTGTCCTACAAGTGGCAAATGACTTTTTTTTTTAATTTAATCTTTTCAAGGTATCTTTTGATTTCTTTCTTGATCTCATTGTTTAATAACATGTTATCTAGGTTTTATATCTTTGTGTATTTTTTAGTGTTTTTCTGTGATTGAATTCTAGATTCACAGCATTGTAGTCAGAGAAGGTGTTTGATAATTTTTATTTAAGTGTAATGTTAGTGTCTACCTCTTATGACTGCAGTTCAGTGTAACTCTGGCTTTCTGTTTGTGTGTTAATCTGATCCAGCAGTTTGGGACACCTCTGGAAACTCACCTTAACTTACACAGGCACAATGTAGGGAGTGTTAGAAAGGAAATGGAAGGGATCTTCTTTTCATACGTAATGGGAGATTGGAAATGGTGTTAAAATACTCCCCTCAGTCCCTCACACATGTCATTTGAATTATTTTCTTTATAGGTCTTTAGAAGTTCCTGACAAGTTAAGACACAGTTGTCCATAGAGGTAAACCTTTGAAAAGGCATTGATATGCTGGCATTACTCTTTTCTTGTTTAATTATTCCCACTCCATTTTATTTTTGTTTGTTTCTTGAGATATCTTTACAAAACAAACTTACTTGTACATAAGCTTGTCTGGATTCTGTTTTCTTAGGAGAAGCTAGGCTAAAACAGTACCCTGAGAGACATGCTGGGGCAGATAAGTGAACAGCTTTACTTACAAAATATTGGCTGGACAAATTATCTTTTACTTGAGTATTTACCCATTTCATAAATATTATAGGGTATTTCTATCAAATTAAAAACTACAATAGTGGCTTCTAAGATTTGGCTTTAGTAATCCTAAACCCATTGCTTAAAGGAGATGCAAGATGGTAGAGGCAACTACTCAGTTAAATGTAGGACTGTTTGTTGAAGCAGTGTATTATATAAGTTACTGCACTCTTGGTTTCCTCATTATACACACACACACACATATATATATATACAAATGTATATATATGGTATCCTTGCTATTACTGTGCCTTGATTTTTGCATAACACTTTGTGAAAATACTAAAATAAAATGACAAACAGTTATAAAGACATCTGTGGAGAGAGTGTGCACCATCTGTTCTGACTGAGACAATCAAGCACAGACCTGTCGCTTTGTAAGCTACCCATCCTGTTTGAAGAAAACTATGCTTGCCAGAAATCAAGCACTTTGGTGTTATCACTGCCCTAATATTTCACATGAAAAATATCTGCTAGACATTTACCTACAAGCTATGGACATCAACTTTCCTTCCAGCTTAAGATCTGAAATGGATATACTAAGATCCCAATGAACAGTTCAGAGCACTAACCTGGTAGTAGCTCTTCATACTTCAATGGTGAAGCTAGAATATTCTGTCACTCCCCTTGGAGGGTAACTCATGGTCTAGAAACAACTCAACTAGTCTAGAATGAGCAAACAAATAAAATTAATCAAAAAGAATGTATAATTTATAAAAGCAGTCTATGATAAGATTTATTGCCTTAATTCTAGCCTGACATCACTGGTCTCCCCTGAGATAAAGCCTCTTGCTCTTGGTCTTTGAATGATGGAGTCCTGCCCTCTGCTATGATGTAGCTCATTCTTCTGTTCTTGGGAAAGGATTCACTGATTCCCACTGTTCACGGATATGTGTTCTATGGTCTCCCCCATGGCCTCTGGTTACAAGGCCCAAACGCTCAACTCTACCATAGACTTTATCTGGTTTGTGTGGTCTTTGAATTTTCACAACATTTTTAACACATTCAAGTCATAGCTATTTTCTCATAGCACTTTGGGCATGTCATCTCATCCACATCAATATCACACTCTATCATTAATAATGTACTTCTTATTTGCCCCCTTTTTTAAAGGAACCCTGGATTTTCTAGGATTATGTTCTGAGAAATACACACAAGCATCCTTTATTTCCCATTCAAAGGATCATTGTTTATAAATAAAAAGTGCCTTAGTTCTCAGAAAACAGTTTCTGTTACAAACTAAAAGTCAACATTGAATTTTCTTCTAGACTAAGACAATTTTTATGTGAGGCAATAACAGTCATGGCAAATCTTTAATGTAGGATGTTTTGTTGGAAAACAATTATTGAGTGAAAATGAATAAATTTCAGACTGTCCTGACACAAGTGCAAGAAAATGTGCTCATAATGGTACTATATTATTGTGCAAGATAAGCACAGTTTCTGAAAGAGATTTAAGTTTATGTCATGCATTACTTCTGTTCTCAGAGGAAGAAAATCCCCTTTCATTGTACACCAAAATTAATGAGTGATATTGCATATTGTATAACTGGTGAGATAGTGAATATGAGACATATGATTAAAGGTGAATTAGTGTTTAATGGGAGAATAAAATTTAAAATATCTTTTATTTTCATAAGTTCCTATCTTTGACTAAAAGACACTTGATATAAAATATACATATACATGTGTATTTCTTCAAATTTCTGATAATAAAATGAAAGATTCAATGTGTTTGCTTCTTGCTTATTGTGGCCACACTTTGATATCTAGAAAACATTTCAAGGGCACTTAAATAATGAATAAAGTGAATAGCAATGACCTCAAATATTTTTTTAAATAACGAGTAACAATGATGCTTGTTGGATGATATGATTCCAATAAGTATAGCAATATGCTTTTCTAATGTCACTAAAAGCCCCAAAACAAGCATTTTAAACATTGAAAGATTTATCTCTATATGTACAATAGTCCCCAGTTTCTCAATGCAGTTATTACATAATCATAGAAATCTGTACAGGTTATAAACTAGATACATAAATTATAGTGCAAAATTCAATGTAATGTTATTGAGCTGTTATAAAAATAAATCTGAGTTATACCTTTAAGTCAGCCAGGGACAGACATTAAACATTAAATGAATATAGAATTAATAATGTGAGTGCTAATATATATAGAACACAGTAAATTTAATATTCATGTATCAGTGCTAAAAGTTTCATTAATCTTTACCCTTGAAATGTAAAAAGTACTAAAATTACAATAGACTCTCAGAATCTAGTATCTTTATTGTTGGTGGGACTGCAGACTGGTGCAACCACTCTGAAAAACAGTATGGAGTTTTCTCAAAAAACAATTAAAAATGGAACTGCCTTTTGACCCAGTGATTCTACTTCTGGAAATATATACTTAGAATCCTGAAACACCAATTTAAAAGAATATAGGCACCCCTATGTTCTCAGCAGCATTATTTAAACAGCCAATATTTGGAAATACCCTAAGTATCTAACAGTAGATAAGCAGATTAAAAAGCTGGAGTACACAATGAAATACTATGCCACAGTAAAAAAGAAAGAATTCTTACCTTTTGCGACAGCATGGATGGAACTGGAGACTATTACACTAAGTGAAATAAGCCATTAAATGAAAGACAAATACCATATGATCTCACTTTAAGTGGAGTCTAATGAGCAAAATAAACTAATGAGCAAAATATAGAATCAAACGCATAGAAACATGGAATAGACTGACAGCTATAAGAGGGGATGGGGAGGTGGGGATGGTTGAAAGAAAGTGAAAGGATTGGTCAAAGAACATGCATGCATGACCCATGGACATGGACAACGGTGTGGGGACTGACTGTGGGAGTGGGAGTGCGGGCTGGGGGGAGGGGGAAAAGGGGGGAAATCTGGTATATTTAAATTATCCTCTTAAATTACCATCTACTTCTTTAGATGTGTAAATTATTATTATTTGGAATGCTTTGCTGCCTTCTTGAAGAAGCATGGCATCATGTGTACCACTATTTTGCTCCACTTATTAATTTTTTTAAATGGATTTATGGCAAAAACAAAGTCACTTCCAGAAACAGTTTATTTGTGACCCTTACTCTCATCAAGCCACAATTATCTGTGGCAATTTCCCATGTGACACTGTGTCCTTGTCTGGTAACAACTGTTGCCAACCCAGTCCACTCACTTTATTAACACTTGTCCTATGCATTACAAAGCCACTGTTTACCTGTTAAACAGTGTCCACATAACTTCAATCCTTTCTATTTGGCTAACTTAAAAACAGTACAAGAAAAAAATATTTCTGTAAGATGGAAGTTGAGGTCTATGATGAAAAACCATTGAATTAGAGTTTTCACAGGCTTACTAAAGATAAAGGCAGTTTTGATAAGGTCCTTTTACTGCTTCAGAGTAGCTTTCAGCAAAATGATTCTACTGTTATCTCTCATGGGAATGAGTAAGGGAGAATGACTAGGAAAACAGACATTATGTGTATACACATAAAGTTGGATACTTTTTCCTGGTAAACTGTGAGTTATACTCTTCCAGGAACTTTTCTCAAGGGTATGACTAATTGAAAAAATAAAACTCCCTTGTGGAAATAACTATTCAAAATGTATACATATAAAGAAAATTATAGAAGTGTTGCATGGTTTTATTACCACAAAGATACCACCCACTTTTGATAGGAGGATGGGTGAGAAATCAAGTGAGATCAAAAAAATTTTTTCTTTAACATTTACATCTGTCAAAATGTATTTTTAAAACATAGTTTAATTCTGAGTTTCTTTTAAAAAAGATAAGAGAGCCAAGTAAACACTGACTCAAAGCAGGAAGTCTGGCTCTTTTACAGGCTTGATCTAGGTTACAAAACTTCAAGTTTTTGACTTTCTTTGTTTTACGGAATGTCTCAATCTCTTTGTGTGCTTATACCTCATAATCAAAAGTTAGTGCTCTTAAAAATGGAGCTAAACCAACTGTGATTCTAGTTACTGCAAGAGCTCTATCCACACAGGTCTTCAAAAAAAAATCTCAGCGGGTCCCACTGCTTTCCAGTTTGTGCCAGATTTCCTGCACATTAATTGGTAAGCTACGAGAAGCCTGTTTTGAATCCCCAGTAACATTAAGGGTGAATAAATTCTCTACAAAAATAGCTCCCCCACTTCTTCTGTTTTGGCAAGGAGCATGTAAGGTATAGTGTGAGTGTCAAGAGTACTTTCTTTACATAAATATAAAATACTTAATGAAACACCCACTGAAATAAGTTCTGGCTTAACTCTAAGAAGTCAAGAGCTAGTGAAAAAATAATCAAAACAATAACACTTAAAATAATGCTCACTTAAAACAGTAGCAAGTAGTAATACATTCCTTCAAAAAAAAGCAAGGTAGGTCCTCACCTTAGTGAATATTGTCATATTAATATAATGTATTGTTGGTTCATATTATGCACCACATATATGTTGAAAAATTAAAACTCCATGGAAACATGCATATTGCTACAATTATTTCTTAAATAATTGTGTGTTTTAAAATAAAAAATATAGCATCTGGTTTGGTCATAATAACTGATAGAGAAATTCCATTTAAGCAATGATATATGTGGATCAATAAACAAGAAATAAAATAAAATGACAACCTAGACAAAACTGACCAGATGCTGAAAGCAGATGGAAAACTTAAAGTGAAGTATTCAAAGAGCAAGTTTATGATGCTACAGCTGGTGATTAAAATATCTCAGTATCTAATCAGGCAACGGCATCTGGCTCACTGTTATTCAGAGGTTTGCAAACAGCAAGAGCCACAATAGAATTTAATAATCAAAATTAAATTTGCAAAGCTAGACAACAAGTGGGAACTCTGAAGACCCTGCTACAGTATCTGTCAACTTTTCAAAACAAGAAAAAGAAAATACTAAAACTTGCCTTTTGATAATTAAACTTCATATATTGTGGAACTGAAGTTGAATAAAAGCTTAATCAAACTCAGTGGGTGCCATTAAAAAGGCAATAATCATATGATGGCATAAATAACAAATATGAGTTCCCCTCTAATTACCTAAGACAAAATAAGCAAAACTGAAGTGTCACATGGGTAACTGGCAACAACATAGAGCAGTAATAATATTCATATTTAATTTTTAAAACTTATGGTTGCCATAATTTCTCCTAACTCCATTTATTTAAGCATTTATTTTCTATTAATTTGGATATGAAAGGTGAAGAAATATGACAGTTAATGACTCAGTAATTGTTAGCATGAGGGATAACAACATGCAAAAACATTTTTATTTTGGAAAATCAAAATTAATTATTTCACTAAGTAATATTGTATCCTAAATTATGAGAATATTATACCATGTAAAGTACATCTCTTCTTAAATCTTTATTTATTTATTATTTTTCTATTATAGCTGTCCCACTTTTTCCACCATTGCTCCTCCTCCACCTAGCCCACCCCTTCTTCCACAGTCAATCCCCACCCCATTGTTCATGTCCATGGGTAATTTATACTAGTTCCTTGACTGGACCCTTGCCTTCCTCTTCCTCCCTCCCCACCCTGGTAACTGTTATTCTTCTCCTTGTTTACATACCTCTGGTTCAATTTTGCTAATTTGTTTGTGTCGTTCATTAGTTTCCTGTATTAGGTGACATCATATGGTATTTACTTTCATTGCCCAGCTTATTTTGCTAAGCATAATTCTCTCTAGTTACATCCATGTTGTCGCAAATGGTAGGAGTTCCTTCTTTCTTTCTGCTGTTTAGTATTCTATTATGTAAATAAATGTGGCTATTGTAAATAGTGCTGCTATGAACGTAGGGGTGCATAAGTGCTTTTGAATTGGTGTTTCAAGATTCTTTAGGTATAATCCTAGCAATGGAATCGCTGCTTCAAAAATGCAGTTTCACTTTTAGTTTTTTGAGGAAATTCCATACTGTTTTCCATAGTGACTACACGAGTCTGCATTCCCATAAACAGTGCACAGGGTTCCCTTTTCTCCACATCCTCACCAGTACTTGTTTGTTGATTTGTTGATGATGACCATTCTGACTGATGTGAGGTGGTATCTCATTGTGGTTTTTATTTGCATCTCTCTGATGGCTGGTGATGTTGAGTACTCTTTCATATGCCTACGGACCTTCTGTATGTCCACTTTGGGGAAGTGTTTGTTCAGGTCCTTTGCCCATTTTTTAATTGGGTTGTCTGTCTTCTTGGTGTTGAGATGTATAAGTTCTTTATATATTTTGGAGATCAATCCCTTGTTTGAATTATCATTGGCAAATATGTTTTCCCATATGGTTGGTTCCCTTTTCATCTTGTTGATGTTTTCTTTTGCTGAGCAGAAACCCTTTAGTTTGATATAGTCCCATTTGTTTATCCTTTCTTTTAATTCCCTTGTCTTAGGAGATATATTGGCAGAAATATTGCTACATGGGATATCTGAAATTTTTCTCCCTATACTTTTCTCTAGGACTTTTATGGTGTCACAGTTTACATTTAAGTCTTTTATCCATCTTGAATTCATTCTGGTGTGCAGTGTAAGTTGGTTGTCTAGTTTCACTTTTTTGCACATCACTGTACAGTTCTCTCGGCAACATTTGATGAAGAGGTTTTTTAAATTTAATTTGATGCATCTATGGATACGATCATGTGATTTTTGTCTTCCATTTTGTTTATGTGCTGTATTACATTCATTGGTTTGTGAATATTAAACTATCCTTGTATCCCTGGGATGAATTCCATTTGATTGTGGTGTATGATCTTTTTAATATGTTGCTGGATCCTGTTTGCCAATATTTTGTTGAGGATTTTAGCATTTATGTTCGTCAGCGATATTGGCCTGTAGTTTTCTTTCTTTGTTGTGTCTTGACCTGGTTTTAGAATTAGGGTAATACTGGCTTCATAGAAAGACTTTGGGAGTCTTCTCTCTTCTTGAATTTCTTTTAATAGTTTGAGAAGGATAGGTGTTAGTTCTTCCCTAAATATTTTGTAAAATTCTCCTGTGAAGACATCCAGTCCAAGGCTTTTGTGTGCCGGGAGTTTTTTGATTACTTTTTAAATTTCACACTTTGTTATCAGTCTATTCAGGCTTTCTGCTTCTTCTTGATACAGTTTTGGAAGATTATATGTTTTTAGAAGTTTGGCCATTTTATCTAGGTTGTCAAATTTCTTGCCATACAGTTGTTTGTAATATTTTCTTAAAATTTTTTGTATTTCTGTGGTATCAGTTGTGATTTCTCCTCTTTTATTTCTGATTTTGTTTATTTGGGTCCTTTCTCTTTTTTTCCTGATTAGCCTGGCTAAAGGCTCCTTGACTTTGTTTATCCTCTCAGAGAACCAGCTCCTGTTTTTTTGATCTTTTAAACTGTTTGTTTAGTCTCTGTATCATTTAATTCTACTCAGATCTTGATGATCTCCTTCATTTTACTCACCTTGGGCTTTGTTTGTTGTTGTTCCCCTAGCTCTTGTAGCTGTAGGGTTAGAATTTTTATTTGAGAATTTTCTATCCTTTTTAGGTATGCCTGTATTGCTATGAAGTTTCCTCTCAGTACTGCATTGGCTGTGTCCATAGTTTTTGGGCTGTTGTGTGTTCATTATCATTTGTTTCCAGAAACTTCTTAATTTCTACCTTGATGTTGTTTTAACCCAATCATTATTTAATAGCATATTATTTATTCTCCATGAGTATGAATGTCTGAATATTTTTCTTTGAGGTTGGTTTCCAGTTTTAAGCCATTATGATCTAAAAAGATGCTTGATATAATTTAAATTTTCTTGAATTTTTTGAGGCTTCTTTTGTGTCCTACCCTCTTTGAAAAATTTCCATGTGCACTTGAAAAGAATGTATATTTTGCTTCTTTGGGGTGAAAATTCTATACATATCAACTAAGTTCAT
The DNA here is from genome assembly GCF_987537825.1 of Furipterus horrens. Classification (NCBI taxonomy): domain Eukaryota; kingdom Metazoa; phylum Chordata; class Mammalia; order Chiroptera; family Furipteridae; genus Furipterus; species Furipterus horrens. The sequence continues at coordinate 126,050,141 of NW_028327174.1, read as the reverse complement.
TTGATCTAGAGTGTTTTCAATGCCTATATACCCTTAGCATTCCTTTGCTTTGAAGATCTGTCCATTGTGACAATAAGGTGTTAAAGTCCCCTACTTTGAGTGTATTGCTGTTGACATCCTTCTTGTAGTCTTCCAAGATTTTCCTTATATATTTGGGTGCTCCTATGTTGGGTGCATATATCTTTACCAGGGTTATATCTTCTTGATGGATTGTTTCCTTGAGTATTATGAAATGTCTTTATTTGACTCTTTTTATGGACTTTGCTGTGAAATCTGTTTTGTCTGATATAAGTATTGCTACCCCAGCCTTTTTTTAAATGTCCATTTGCCTTGAATACTTTTTTTTCCATCCCTTCACTTTCAGTCTATGTAGATCTTTTGTTTTGAGGTCTGTCTCTTGTAGGTCATGTTTTCATTTCCATTCCACTACCCTATGTCTTTTTATTAGAGTATTTAACGCATTTACATTTAAGGTTATTATTGACAGATATTTATTTATTTCCCTTTGTACCTATGTTCTTTTTCCTCTCTCTTTTTCTTCTTCTTCTTAAAGCAGACCCTTTAGCACCTCCTGCAAATGTCGGTTTGGTCAAGATGTATTCTTTTAGTCTTTTTTTTTTTTTTTTTTGTCTATGAAACTCCTTACTTCACCTTCCATTTTAAAAGAGAGCCTTGCTGGGTAGAGTAGTCTTGGTTGTAGGCCTTTGTTTTTCATTGCCTGAAATATTTTTTGCCATTCCCTTCTGACTTGTAGTGTATATGTTGAGAAAATAGTTGATAGCCTTATTTGAGCTCTCTTGTATGTTATTTGCTGTTTTTATTTTGTTGCCTTTAGGATTCTCTCTTTGCTTTTGAATGTTGCCATTTTAATTATGATGTTTCTTGGAGTGGGCCTTCCTGGGTTCATCTTCATTGGGACCCTCTGTCCTTCCTGTACTTGTGAAACTTTTTCCCTCCTTGTGTTTGGGAAGTTTTCTGTCATTACTTTTTCATTCTGGTTTTCTATCCCTTGCTCCTCTTCTTCTCCTTCTGGTATCTCTGTGATACATATATTGTTGCATTTCATGTTGTCCTGAAGCTCTCTTAAACCCTCTTCATTCTTTTTAAGTCTTTTTTCATTTTGTTGCACTACTGGGAATTTTTTCCTATGTTGTCCTCTAGCTCACTGATCTGATTCACTGCTTCATTTAGCCTGCTTTTGACTGTTCCTACTGTGGTCTTCAGTTCAGAAATTGTATTATTCATCTCTTCCTGGCTCTTATTGATAGTCCCTATGTCCTTTTTAATGCTAGTATAGTTCTCAATAAGTTCCTTGTAGCTTCCCTGGAGTTCTTTGTAGTTTCTGTGGAGTCCTTTGTAGTTCCCCTGGAGTTTGTTGTAGTTTTCTCTGAATTTGTTGAGTTCATTGAGGTTACTCATGACCATTGTTTTGAATTCCATGTCTGATAGTTTGCTTGCCTCTATTTCATCTATCCCTCTTTCTGGGAATTCCTCCTTTTCTTTTGATGGCATACTGTTTTTCTTTTTCCCCATTTTTGGTGGCACTTTTTGTTTGTTTTTGTTCTGAGAATGACCTGCTTTTATTTCCTGCCTTTATGGTGTGACCTTCTTGTATAGAGTTGTTGAGCTGCTGCCTCTGGCTGATGCCACTTGGAGAGGAGTAGTCTACTTAAGGTGTTTCTCCTGTAGCACTGGGGGTGATTCTGCACTGGGATTTAGTCCACTGCTCTCTCAGCTCTTTCTCCAGAGCCAGCACCCAAAAATTTTACAAAGTGCCTTTAGTTCACTTCACCCTCCTTTGGCCTCAGCTAGGGGCCAATGTGCTCCCTCATGCAGGCCAGGGGTGGGTGGGCCCCTGGCAGGCCATTTGCATTCTGGGTAGACAGGTTGTGCACCAGGATTTGTGGGTCATGGTCTCTACTGTGCACTGGCTGGGGTGGGGTGGTTGTGTGCTAGGGAGAGCGGACCACGGGAGTTTCTGGGTGCTGGCTGGGATGGACCATTTATGCAGGGCACTTCTGCATGCACAACCCAGGGCAGGGGAGGAGTGGGTGAGTGCACTCCTGCACATGCGTTCCTTAAGAATCTCACCCTGCCCCTAGCTTTTCCTCCCTGGTCCACAAAAAACAATCAAAAGAAAACACACACACACACACTTACCAAAAACAAACAAACAAACAAAAAAAGCTGCTCCTTACCTCTCTGAGCCAGATACCAACTGGCCCACTCCTTGCTATGCCCACTGGATCTCCACCCCTGACTCCTCTAGGGGAAACCTAGGGTCACTGAAACATCTTTGAGCACTGCCAGACACAGCTCGGGGAGCCAAGCCAGGCAGAACTCGCATCTCGTCCCTTTCTCCTCTGCGTTCCTCCCCAGACAGATTGCTCTGAGAAGTTCTCCTCTGCTGCCAGCAGCACTAATGCTCAACTCCTGTCTGTATCCAGATGTTACCTAAGATGCTCTGTCCACAATTAGCCTAAACTACAGACTGGTCTTGGGAGCAAGCAAGCATAGCCTTCCGTCACTCCTCCACCATTTTAGTATATCCGTCTCTTCTTAAATCTTGATATAGTTCTCAGGTGATTCCAAGCTTAAATTTACTGACTTAAGTGTTAAGTAAAAATGCTTTATCTGGTTGCCACATTACTATATACCTACCCTCAGCAATCAATATATTCTCCCATGATTACTAAATTTGACATGCATTAAATAAGTTATAATTGTACAAGAATAACATCACCTTTCACTTAAACATACTATTATTCACAATATGTATGCTTTTCCCATCTCTATCTGCTTTATGATCTCCTCTAATCTTCATGATATAAACTCAAATTTATTTTCTGAAGAAATCCCAGATAGGGTTAATGACTTCTTACTTTTTGGTTTTCATTCTGTCACCCCAAATCATTCACTGTATTTAAATACATATTTATTTCATAGAGATTGTTAAAACCTAAGTAACTTGTAAATTTGTAATCAAGTATTATCTTTCAAAAACCTAGTTCATGTCCTGATATGCACTATATTTACAATAAAAAAATAAATTAAATAAATAATGTTATTATAAGGTCAACTTGCATAAAAGAATATATTAGAGATATTTCTGATGAACTAAACTTCTTTCCTTACTTGGCATAAAAACAAATTTTAGTGTGAATGCATTAAGTAAACTTCATTGTGTTTTGTTTCTCTTTATTACTACAACTGAGATACATACTCATTATCTGATAACATAGGAAATAAACTTTTAAAAATAGTAACAGAGGTTTGCAATTATAGTACTTTTTACAATTTTTTAAAATATAACACTTAAAACCTGATTTTTTCAGAGAGACTCTTTGGGGGGAAAGTCAGTTTCTTGCATATTATTGAATAAAATATAACCAAAGTTATAGAAAATTTTACTTTGCAAAAGTGATAACCATCGCCTTTTCTGCATCAAAAACTCTGTTATGGTTTGTGATTGACTATCTCATAGTCAGTTCTATATCCCTATCAGATGAAGAAAAAGAACCACATTACTGACTTCCAAACATGACACTGATGAAAGTTGCTGCAATGTCTCTGTCACTGAAAGTCATTTTTAAGTTTTTTTGTCCAACAAAATTTTAGTTCCCGTGTCTACATTAGTCTAAATAATATTGAAGTAGTTCCAGATAGTGGCTATTTAGTCATGACCTATATATGTGTTATCTGGACTTCTATGCTTCAGAAAATACCAAAAAAAAAAAAAAAAAAAAGGTCTAAAAGTATGGATGACAGAAATTAAAAGTGATGATAAAACCACAAGTTGTAAGCTGTACATAAAAACAATTTAAACAATAAAAAAAAATACGTAATATCAACAGTGAACACCTCTGCATTTTAAGATAGCCTGTCTCAAAGAAACTTAAAAACTTCAGTCTCTAAGATTTTAGTGTATCAATACTTCAACTTGGACCAGTGGCTCTGTTGGCTGGAGTGTCATCCTACACACAAAAAATGTTGCAGTTCAATTCCAGATCAGGGCACATACCAGGTTTCAGGTTCCATCTAGGCATAGTACATACAGGAGTCAACCAATCAATATTTCCCTCTCACATTGATGTCTCTCTCCCTTCTCTCTCCCTGTCTCCCTCCCTCTCTTCTTCCCTCCCTCCTTCCCTCTCACTCTAAAATCAATTTTACAAAAGGCATATTCTCAAACATTTTTAAAAGATTTTATTGTACTTCAAAGAGATGTCTGTTATGTAAAAGTAATGTTTAATTTTAACTGAAGAATATAAAACTTTGGATATCTTATTTTCTTAGAAAGATAAAATTTCCATTAGAGGAATGTTACTATATTCTCCTTGTATGACTACTGATATGACATCATTAAATTTTAATGAGTAGTTGTAGGGCTGTCTGGACTTAAACCTTTTTTTTTTTTCTAATGGCAATTTTTCTACCTACCCACCACCACTACCACTCCAAATATACATAGTGTTGCTCAAATGTTCTTCCTAGCTAAAATTGAAGAAACTTAGTGTGAAAAAGTGAATCAGGCAGAGTCAATGTGTTGCTCTACAGAAAAGTTCTTTTTAATGATGGTAGATATATAGATATCAAACACAGGTGTGTTTGTGCACACATGCACACACTCATTCACAAAAGCAATTCAGTGGAGAAGGGCATGTCAATAAATGGTTCTGAAACAACTAGATATCCATATAACCCCACACCCTAAGGAAAAATAACTCAAATGGAATCTAAATTAAATGTAAACTTAAAAATATAAAACTTCTATAGTAAAACAGGATGATATATTTATGACCTTGAGTTGGCAAAGATTTCTTAGATAAGGAATCAAAACAATGTACGAAAGGAAAAAATATGCTACATTCAAATTCTCAAAATTAGAAATCCATGCTTGCTGTAAGACGCTATTAGGACAATAAAAATACAAATCCTAGAATGGGGAAAAAAGTATAATATTTGCAAATCAAATATCTGATAACACACTGGTATTTAGACAGCAAAGAGCTCAATAAAAATGGTCAAGCTGTCTGAACAGATATTGCACTAAAAATACTCAAGTGAAAAATAAACACATAAAATTATGTTCAGCAATATTAGTCATGGAGAAATGCAATTATTTCATTTATGTATTAATCAAATAAATATTATGGCTCACCTGTTATGTGCCAATAATTACATTACAAAAAAAAGGTCAGATATGAAAGAGATAAGATGCTGTCCTACAGTTCAGTTGAAGTGCTGACATAAATTCAAATGACTTGATATGATAAAAAATGGAATGTGCAAGATGCAAATAATGATGCACAAAGGCAAACAAATGGACAGACCAAAAAAAAAAAAAAAAAAAAACTATTAATGGAGAACATCATTTAATCTGGAAGGGTGTGAAAGTCATGCCAAGGAATATTTTTATGCTAAGAACTAGATGTAAAAATGTAAATTCTGTATGATTTGGGGTGGATGAGTTAAAATTGTAGAGATAAATCCTCAGAAAAAAGTAAAGAGTTGAAAGACTTTATATTGTTTTATTATGTTCTATAATCTCTATAATTTATAAAAGGGTGTGTGTAAAGCCTTTTTAATTGTGTGTGGCAGGAACATAGCCTTAATACACTATATTTAATAAGCTCAGGAGAAATTCTGCTAAAGTTTTAACAATAGTTTTATCATACTTTGTCCAAAAACCATAAAATATTTTAAAGTTTTCCAATAGTAGTTATTTGTGCATATCCATCTATCTATATCTAAGTCTGTTTCTATCTCTTATCTTCTCTCTCTCCCTATGTAACAAAAGTCCTAATTGCTTAACTGATTTAACTCAACTACATGTTTTTGCACTTTTATGATATGTTAAATATCGTAATTTCTACAAATGACAGAGCACACAGTTTACAGGACACAGATAAATTCAGACCACTCTAAGAATAGTTCCAAAGATTGTTTCTAGATTTCTCAACATGCTCCCATTTCCTTTCCTTTCTCATTCACTCATATTCCCCCCTCACTGTATGTTTAACAGAATAAAATAAATGCATTTCAATTTTAAGAGTGCCACATACTTATCAGAAGAAGTTTGAACAATGCAGACAAGTTTATAGGAGACATAATGACATTACATTTTTATTTAGAGATAAACACCATTGTATTTGAGTGTTTTCTCATTAAAATTTTTAAAATCTAAGTTTTCTTAGTTTGGGAATTTACACTGTATTGTTTTAAATATTTAATATTTTCTATGTATTTTTTCATTAAAATTAAAATTGTATATAAAAGCTATATATTTCAGTTAGTATGGTCTTGCTAAATACATGTTTAATTTTTAAATAACCCTATGAATTGGGTATTATTGACTTCATATTTTAAAAAATTGAATCAGAGTTTAATATATTTTATGGCACAGTTACAAAGCCAGATCTTTCTTGATGGTGATACTAACATTTCAAAATGCAATCATACATTCTAAATATTTTATATTATTACATATTTTTATATATAAATAGAATCAGTATAAATGTTTGAAAATAAATCTCATACTTTTAAGTCATGCAACAAGATATGACACTGAAAACTCTAAGGTAAGTAGTCAAATCTTAAATTTTCTTATACATTTTTCCTATGCAACAAATCATGCTTTAAAGTAGTGTATTTTCCTAGCAAAATAATATTACATAGATAAGAATGTATTGAATAAAGAAAATGAAACCTCAAATTGAAAACAATATATGTTTACACACAAAGAAAAATATTGCTTCAACACAGATATTTTATCATGGTATTTGTCATGATCTCATAAACAGAATCGTGGGTTTGAAAATTTTTGTTATTGGAGTCTCCATAGTGGATTAGCTGAATCTGTCACTGGCTGTAATCTATCATTCTTTAAATAGTTTTCATTTGGTTTAAATTTGGATAATTTGTTCAAATACAATGACAAAGAGTATACAAAGGATGTAATAAAGAACACAACATGCACTTACAACTCAATATTATACCAAATTCTGCTATAGCATATTTTATTGATAAATATAGTTTATCAATATTAAAATTCCATATCAATAATTTTATTTTATTTAAATATTTTAAAAGCAGCAATTGCAATTCTATATATTAGAATATCACAATATGTTATATATTCTGTGATTTTTGTACAATATATTTTTATAAATTCTAATTAATTGGGTTGGACTTAAAAATGCAAGTAATGTTAACAAATAGTTGTTCCTTCAAACCTTTTCCTGTCTGCACTAAAATAGCTAGGAACTGATGAAAAACAATGAACTATGTATGATGTCATTGGTAGAAAAAATACTAAAGTTTTGACAATTGTTGGCTCTTAGTCATAAATATGTAAAATCAGATTATACATATGTGAATTTCATTCTGATAATATTTCAGAGAATGGTGTATTGTTTTGCATTGTTCTTGGTGCTTTAATATGATTTAAATCAGTTTAAGTCTAACTTTAAATTAATAGCATACAGTTTTTATATTATATGCTATAATTTAGATATTAATATATATTTTTTACATGTATAATTATGTATATAAATGTTTACATATATTAGAATTTTATTATTGTTTGGAATTATATATATTAATATAATTTTAGCAAGGTCTCTTTTCTAATTTTGACTAAAATTTACTTTCTAATATTGTCATAGTTTTTATGGCTTAGCTGTATCAATAATTTCTAATTAAAATGCTTCTAAGTTCATATCAGATGAACCCTATACATTTCATACTTTTAAAGTATTTCCTGTTTTGAGGTATTATATTTTGGAAGTGTTATCTGGTAAAAAAAATACTGGAATAATTTGGTTGTTAGGAACTCAGCGACGATGGGTAAGTAACTGCATTTACTAATGCAATTTCAGTTTTTCTTATTACATGCTGTTTTCAAATGATGCCCTAATCAGGGAACAGTCATGAAGTCCTTACTTATTTGAGATCATTAGAAAAGGTTTACTGATTTTCACTTTTATACCAATCAGGAAGATGTTAACTAGTTCAAATCTATGTTGAAGTTAAGCCAAGGAGGTAAATGTACTGTTAGCTATATCAGACCTTTCAGTTATATGTGTATAAATCTGTGTCAAAGGTCTTATTGTTTGTTAAATACTTTTTCTCTTTCCTAATGTGACTTACGGTACACCTTCCATTAGAGTGCATCTATCCTGTGTCATAAATGATGATTTAGAGTAAAGATCCAACTCTTTCTATTCAGTAGTACATGGTAAAAAATAAAGCGACAGTGAAAAGTCTTAGCCATTATTTACTTCATTTCTATTCTTCCGAATCAGTTACTAACTCTCAACTCTCCAGAGTGGGATTCTATTTCAAACTCTACCACATTGACATAGATGGAATTTCCTTTCAAATTAAAGTCTGGAACCTCAACTTGAGAGTATTTTGTAAGTGTAAATGACAAACCTGATGTTAATTTTTCATGATAGTTAATTTTAACAAATTTAAAATACAAATATGAAAATTAGTGGTATAATTACAGATTTATTATGTAAATTTTAGAATAATCTTTACTAAATTAAAAAAAATATTTGTGGGCTTGTGTTAGCAGTTCTGTTAAAGTTGTTTATTAATTGGAGTAAAATGACATCATTTCTGTATTAATTCTTTAACACATGAGCAGGTTCTCTCTTCATTTTGATCATCCTTGATTTTTTTACTAATTGACATCACAATATGTAATGTTTCAGGTAACAGTATTCATCACTTCTGGTGTTGGGTAAATAAAAGTCTTTGTGTAAACAATATGCTTTATGAAGGTTCTATGGCTTTTTAAATGCTCATTTAGCATGATGGAATAGGTTGCAGCAAAAAAAAAAAATTGATACACGGAGAACCCAAAAAACCCAAAATTTATTTATAAAAAACTGTGTATTTATTCTTTTAAAATTTTTTGATTTATTTATTATTTTTCTATTACAGTTGTCCCATTTGTTCTCCCATTGCTCCCCTCCACCCTACATGTATAAACTTCAGTAACCTTCAAAGTACTCTCCATTTGATGCAACACACCTATTGAGACATTTTTCCACTGCTCAAAACAGTTTTTTTAACTCTTCAACTTTGATGTCTTTTACTGCTTCTGCCATTTTTTGTTTCATCTCTTCCACATCAGCATAACATTTCTGTTTGATGACTTTTTATGTCCAGAGAAACAAAAAAAAGTCACTCAGGGCAAAACTGGGTGAACAGGGAGAGTGAGGCATGGAGATCATGCCATTTTGGGTCAAAAACTGCTAAATATTCATTTCAGTGTGGGTAGACGCACTCATAAATCATCCTTCATGAAAAGGGCAAACATGTTGAAAGAGTCTTCAAAAAAATTAACTAAAGCTTAAAGCAGCTTCTCACAACGCCAGCTGGTGCACTGATATAGATGGGTTCCTAGAACAATCGCTTAGTGGGGGAAGCCTGTACTACAAGGGTCCCTTTTCAGAGGGGTCCCGCCTTGTACACTATCTTGGTATTAATAACATATAGAGTAGTTTTGTAGGTTTTTTTAAGATTTTCTACATACACGGTTATGCCATCTGTAAATAGGGGCACTTTTATTCTTATAATTAGTAATTTTTATTTTCTTTTGTTGGCTTTTTTGCACCAGCAAAAGAACTTTGTGCTTCATTATTAAGTTATATTAGTTGGATCTCTTCTCTTTCTCTCTCTCTCTTTTTTTTCCCTTTAGTCACTAATTGCTCTGATTAGAATTTTTGTTACAATATTGAACTCAAGAGGTGAGAGCCTCTACCCTTGTCTAGCTCTTGATCTCAGGGAAAAAGTGTTCAGTCTTTTACCATTAGGTATAATGTTATCTATAGGTTATTCATAGATTCTCTTATTATTAGATTGAAGTGTTTTCCATCTAGCTTGTTGAGTCATCATGACAGGGTTTTGGATTTTGTCAAATGCATTTTCTTTGTCTATTAATGTGATCATGCAATTTTTGTTTTACATTAATTGATTTCTGGACGTTAAACTAAATTTATACCCTTGGAATAAATCTTACTTAGCCATGGTACATAATTTTTTAACAAGTTGCTGAATTTTGCTTACTAATATTTTAAAGATATTTGTATCCTTATTTGGAAGAAACATTTGTCTGTAGTTTTCTTGTGATGTCTTTGATGGTTTTAGTATCAGAATAAAATTAACCTTATAAAATGATTGAAAAAACAAATACAGACCGATAGTCACAAAACAGTCATGGAGATGTAAAGTACAGTACAGGGAATCTAGTCAACAATACTATAATAATTATGTATGGTGCCAGGTGAGTACTAGACTTACTGAGGGATCACTTTGTAAGATATAAATATCTAACCACTCTGCTGCACACTTGAAACTGAAGCAAAATAATACTGAATGTAACTGTAATTGAAAATAAAGGAAAATTAAAAATGAATGCCTGAGCTTTTATGTTTTGAAAGTTGTGAAGTTGGTATTCATTATTATTTAAAAGTTTGATAGAATTCAGCTGTCTGGGCATAGGCTTTGCTTTGTGGGTAGTATTTAAATTGCTATTTTATTATTACTAAAAGTAAATAAATAATTATTTAAATAGTAAATCATAAAATATTACTACTTTAATCTTTTCATGTTTTAAATCTATTCACATTGTCTATTTCTTATTGTTTTATTTGTTTCCTACTATTGAGATGCTTTTGATGATTTGTATCTATTTAGAAACTTGTCCACTTCATCTAAATAATTTATTGATGTGCCATTATTCATAATATTCCTGTATAATCCTTTTTATCTATGTGAGACCCAGACAAATGTCTCCTTTCTTATTTCATTCTTGTTATTTGAGCATTCTCCCATTTTTCTTGGAACTAAAGCTAAAGTTGAGTCAATATGAGCTTTTCAAAGAAACAATTTTTGACTTTACTGATTTTTTTATGTATATTGCTTTTCTATTTTTTATTTTACTAACTATTATTCTAATAGTTAAAGTTCCCTTTATTCTTTATGCTTCATGTTTAGTTTGCTTTTTTTTAAAAAAAATCTTAAGGCTTAAATTTCAGTATTTATTTGAAAATATTTTTTCCTTTTTTTTACATAGGCATTTACAAGTATAAATTTCAACTCAAGTACTGCTTTAGTTTTATCCACTATATTTAGTATGTTGTGTAATTTGATTTTCAAAGATTCAAAATTTTATTTCAAAGTATTTTCTTATTTTCCCTTTTGATACCTTATTTGACTCACTTGTTATTTATAAGAGTATTTAATTACCACATGTTTTTGAGTGTCTCATTTTTTTACCTATAATTGATTTCTAATTTTATACCACTATGATCAGAAAATATAGTGTGTATCATTTCTATTATCTAAATTTGTATAGGTTTGTTTTATGTCTTAGTAAATCATCTATTCTGGAGAATATTTCCTCTTCATTTGGTTGAACAGAATTATCTTGTCATTACTGGGTGGTATGTTATATAAATGTCTGCTAGTTATATCTGGCTTATAGTATTGTTCAAGTCTCCTCTACCCTAGTTCAATATTGTGTGTACATATTATTAAAATGGGTTACTTACATCTTCTGTTTTTGACTGTTGAATTTTATCTTTCTCCATTCATTTTTTTAGTGTTTGTTTCATGTATTTTGGTGCTTATTGTTCAATGTACATATCTTTATAATGGTCACATTTTCTTATCTTTATCTTTCTATCTTTATAATATTTTTGTAAGTTTATTATGCTTGACATCATTATAGCCACTCCAGCTTTCTTATGATTACTGTTTGTATAATGTATCTTTTTAATTTTATTTTTACTTTCAATCTGTTTGTATCTTTGAATATAAAGCATGTCTACTTTTAACAGCATATACCTGAATTTCATTGTTGTTTTTTCCACTTACAATCTCTTATTTCGTTAGCTTGTTTGATTCATTAATATTTAATGTTATTAGACATTTTACCTTTTCTTTCTTATATGTCTAATATCATTTTTATCTTCTTCCCCCTCCACCTTTCATCTGCATACAATTCAATCAGCGAACAATTTTTAATTAACTTTATTAGAGTGACAATGGTTAATAAGATTATATAGGTTTCAAGTGTACAATTCAATAATACATCACCTGTATATTGCATTATGTGCCTACTGCCCCAAGTCAAATCTTTAGCCAGCCTAGAATTTAACATGCATTTATCATGTACAGTTTATCTGTTCACAAAATTCATAAATTTCCCAATCGCCATCCCCTGGCACAGCCACCACTGTTGTTAAAAGAACCTTAGACATTAGCTCTTGCATGGTCTTTTGTTAATGAACTCAATTTCTTTGCAAAGAGATTAGGAGCTATGTATTTTATAGCTTGCTTATACCTCCCTACAAAATTTCTGGGTGAAGGCTCTGGGGGCAGGGTACAACAGCATGCTTCTCTCTGAGTGACACCCCTGATCTAAGAAATGGACACTTGGTGGAGGAGAACAATAGCCTGAATTCTTGATTGATTACCTCACCTGGTGTGGGACTAGATTACTATCTTACAAGCAGGGTGAGTGTATTCTCAAGGGTTTCATGCCTCTCTTATACAAATGGGTACTGAATAGAAGAAGGGAGTTCCTACCTCTCACCTCCACTCACTCAGATCATAGCCTGGGTATCTGGTGACAGAAAGAGGAATGCTGAGTGAGAAATTTCCTCTTGGGAAGATAAGCCTCTGTCTGAGAGGGAAGTAGAGCAGGAGTTAGCCCAGTGTTCTTGGCTATGTCAGTCTGGAGTACATTTTCTACCTACAAACTCTAGCTTTTCTTACTGAATTTTTATACACTTTATTGAATGAATATTTATTCACTTGATGTATGCTCTCTGGGGTATTTTCAGTGGTTACAAACTGTTTTATATATATACATTTATTTTATATATAATTGTTATATACAATAGGTTATATATACTTATATATATTGTTTATATCTACATATTTTATACATAACACATTATTTATAAGTATATATTACTTAATAAACATAAATATATATATTGCATATTTATTGTTATATAACTATTGATATATGTGTATATATAAGTTTTTCATCAGTTTTATTGGTGAACGATCTATAGAGCCCTTTATGCTATGATGCTTGAAGCAGTTCGCTGTCCATGTGTTTCTGTTCTTTCTGACTTAGTAGGAGATATATGGAAACACATGTCTACTTCCCACAGGCAGAGTCCTCAGATTTCTCTTTAAATTTATGTAGGCAAACAAACCAATCTGTCTGTTTAGTACATCTGGTGTGCTTCATCATGCCAGTATTAATAAGATGTTAGTTAATTTAATTTCTGTACTTTAATTAGTGCAAATATTTGATCATTGAAAAATATTTTATTATTAATATGATCCAATCTAGTCTTTTTGCTTCTAATTGCTCTTAATATTGTTATCTCTAAATTGAAATGCTAAACCAATTAAGTATGTATCCCCAACTAAGCTTTTTATTCTTTTTCATTAATTGTCTTGTTTTAACATGCATGCATACAAATATACAGATATATAGTAGATTGCTCTCCTCTCTGGTATGTGTCAATATTTTTAAAACTATTTTTATTTTCATAACCATCCTGAACTTTACATTATGTGCCAAATGAAATAACAAAGAATTCAGATTTACTTCTTAGAGTAGTCAAATATTTTATACTGAAGCTTTGTATCCAAAATCAAGTTATGACAGTCTATATTTACATGATTCACAGTTAGAATAATTAAAAGGTTTTATTAGACAGATATTTAAACAATTTCCATTGTAAACAAAAAGTTTTCTTTTTATATAAGTAAGGTACATATGCAAAAAATGAAACTAGACCACCAACTTACACCATACACCAGAATCAATTCATGACGGATAAAAGACTTAATGTAAGCTGCACCACCATAAAAATCCTAGAGGAAAAAGAAGGAACCAATCATATGGGAAACATCTTTGCCAATGACACCTCAGACAAAGGTTTGATTTCCAAAATCTATAAAGAACTTATATGACTCAACACCAGGAAGACAGACAGCCCAATTAAAAAATGGGCAAAGGACCTGAACAGACAGTTCTCCAAGGAGGACATACAGAGGGCCCATAGGCGTATGAAAGGATGCTCCACATCACTAGCCATCAGAGAGATGCAAATAAAAACCACAATGAGATAGCACCTCTCACCTGTCAGAATGACCATCATTAACAAATTGACAAACAACGAATGCTGATGAGGATGTGCAGAGAAGGGAACACTAATACACTGTTGGTGGGAATGAAGACTGGTGCAGCCACTGTGGAAAATGGTATGGAATTTCCTCAAAAAGCTAAAAATGGAACTGCCCTTTGAGTCAGCAATTCCATGGCTAGGATTATACACAAAGAATCTCAAAACACCAATTCAAAAAAACCTATGCACCCCTATGTTCATAAGAGCATTATTTACAATAACGAAGTGCTAGAAACAGCCTAAGTGCCCATCTGTAGATGAGTGGATTAAAAAACTGTGGTACATTTACACAATAGAATACTACACCACAGAAAGAAAGAAGGAACTCCCACCTTTTGTGACAACATGGATGGAACTGGAGATAATTATGCTTAGTGAAATAAGTTAGGCAGTGGAAGACAAATATGCTATGATTTCACTTATAACAGGAACCTAATGAACAAAACAAACAAACAAGCAAAATAGAACCAGAGGCACGGAAACAAGGGACAGACTGACAGTAATCAGAGAGGAAGGGGGGGAGGCAACCAGGGGGGAAAGAAGTGGAAGAGTCTAGTCAAGGAACTAGTATAAATGACCCATGGACATGGAGAACAGGAATGGAATTGTCTATGGGAGTGGAAGGGGCAGTGGAGAGCAATGAGGGAAAATTGAGACAACTATAATAAGACAACAATAAAAGAATTGTAAAAAAAGAAAGTTATAAATTTTTAGTATTATACTAATAATTTTTCATATACTAGTAATGTTTTGTTAGTTCAAATGATCTAATAACTGGTTATTCTATATCACAGACAAATATTTATTTATAAATTTTAAATGTTCATATTATTTATTTTCTAATCTAGCTTTATTGATTTTAATATACAACAATGTTCCACAACAATAAGGATAATTCTGCTGCTCATAGAATTTCAAGATGTTTGCAAGTGTCAAGTACTATGCTAGTAGCAAGTAATCAGATAATGAACTTATCAGATGTGGCAGCATAATAAATGTTACATTCATCAGAATATATATGTGCATGTGTATATATATTTTTCATAAACATTTTATCAAAAATAAATACTAAATTTTATCTAATGTACATATATATTTGGATTTGTTGAAGTAAACATATATTTTTTCTTTGACCACTAAATAATATATGAAAAAAAATATGGATTGTAAGTGTTTAACAATTATTGAATCATGGCTGCAAACTGTATTTTGTTATAGTGTAGTATTATTTCTTATAACTGAGCATGAATTTTTGATAATATTTCATATAGACTTTTATTGTTAATATTAATATAATATATAGGACTATAATTTTGCATTCATATACTCTGATTTGTTCTGGTTTTGAATTATAAGTCATTTTTTAAATAGACCTTCTTACATCTCTCATTAAAAATTTAGTTTCTTGTTTATCTTTTTGGTCCCCTCTTTAGTTTCATTGCCATACCTGGTTTTTTTCTAGGTATTCTAGATTTTCTATATATATTTGCTAACTCTCGATTACTTGCTTTGCCCAAATACTCTAAACTCATTTGCATTGTGATATGTGGAGTATATCATGCTGCATGTATAAAATAGAATATTATGTAAACCTCACAAAACATACATGCAGTAATAATTTAATGATATGTCAAAATTCTTATACTACAGCTCTAGATGGTGTGGGCTCAATGGATTGAGCACCGGCCTGTGAACCAAAGGGTAGCTGGTTCAATTCTCAGTTAGAGCACATGCCTGGGTTGCAGACCAGATCCCCAGCTGGGGGCATGTAAAAGGCAACCACACATTGATGTTTCTCTTTCTCTCTTTCCCTCTTCCTTCCCTTCTCTCTAAAAATAAAATAAGTAAAATCTCTTTTTAAATTCTTAGATTACAAGTATAAATAAAAACATTTTAACTGTATGAATAGTGACAGGAAGTTGGTTTAAATTACTTGGAATTTTTATGTGTGTATATGTATTTGAGGAAAAAAATAATCAACCAGATATAGACATTATCTCTGGACATATCAATGATAACAATTTTGTTTAAAATACAGTCTACCATGTGTTGACTTCTCTGTGTCAAGACATTTCTAAATACACAAGTTAATACATTTTAATATTATAATTACTGATTTAAAATAAAACACCATTTTTGTTATTTCAAATAATACTTGATAGTAAATATGATTTTTTCTTTAAAGTCATCAGGCCAGTGACAATGGCTTTAAGAGTGACTATTTAGGCCAAGTATTCATACTAGTCCCTTTCCTAAGTATTTTTGTGTGTGAAATTTATCATTTAGACTACACAACAAATTGTGAAAGAGACATTTTTAAAGTACAGTTGATTAGGAATCTGTTTGATTCAGTTGATGATATTTCAAATAATGCTGAGCTTTTATATCATGTTTCATATGACTCTAAAGCCCATGCCTTACACCATAAATCTCACTGTTCTTTGTTCCTTTTTATATAAAAATAAAATCTTTTTCTCTATTTAGTATTTATAAAATATGGTGCTAAGTAGCAGATAATAGAATGTTATATTTGTGTTTCCTCCCATTGGTGATATAAAAGTTTTGCTATTAATTATATTCTATTAATTATTATTACTTCCATTACGGCATTCAATAGATTTTGGAGAGCTTAATGGAGATTAATAAGTAAAACTAATTGATTAATGATGTGTCATTATCCCAATGGCCAAGGCTACAAATTTGACTTCTCTTGCAAAGGCAAATGCTTTTGGAATATGGAATGACATATGTCAAAGGTTATTGTGACTATTCAAAGCTTAAACTGCAGCACTTAAAATATTATCTGGATTTCTATGATTGCTCCTTTGTTATCCTTCCTGTTCCTTTCATAGTTTTTCATTAGATCAGCCCCAGAGGTGATCCACGCTGATTAAAAACTGGGACACTTCATTTTTATAATAGAGACTCATTTGAATTCTAAAACTGAAAGAGTTTGAATGAACAGAAATATTCTCAGTGAAAAGAATGTCATCAAAGAAGAATGCTTTACAAATCTGAGCTGACAGTTAAATCACAAACAAAGAAATTTGTAAGTGGTTTATATTCTGACCATGATTTGTATGCTTTGAAATTTAATTATCTTTATGCAGAAATAATTATTTTCAGATTTCTTCATGTCCTGAAGACCTTGGTTTGTACACTTGTACTTACAAAACTGTCTCACATTCCATCTTAAATGGCTAGGAGTGTTTTCTGGTATATATGGCAAATAGAAGAATGATTTAAAAAATCTGTACAAATCCCACTTTTACTCAGCAATAGGTCCTAAAAGCTTGAAGCCAGAGTCAGGTTCAGATCTTTCTCAATATGTGGTACGGAAGATGATTTGACTTTGGTTGGGGGCACACAATGCAATATGAAGATCATGTATCATAGATATGTACACTTAAAACCTATATAATCTTATTAACCAATGTCACCCCAGTAAATGTAATAAAAACAAAAACATGTACTCAAATTATTGATGATTCTTTGACCGAAGGTAGAAGCCTAATTCCCCTGCACTTGAGTATGGCCACATTCATGACTTGTTTCTAATGAATTGGGTTGTATAAATGACAAATTCTGGTTTCTTATACTAAGTCATAAGAGACATTGTCATTTTCATCTTTGTCTCTTCTGTATCAGTTTTCTCTGGAAAGTGAGCTGCTGTGTTATATAGACACTTAGGCAGCCATATGGAGGGATCCAAATGTCAAGGCACTAAAACCTCTGGTTGGCACCCAATAAGGATAAGGGACTGAGGCATTCTGTCCATAGACAAATGAGAGTAAATCTTAAATGCACCCAGCCAAGCTGCTTATGAACTTCTAATTGACAGAAAATGTGAGACAATTAAAGTTTATTGTTTTAAGTAACTAAGTTTAGGCATCATTTATTATGCAGCAATATATAATTAATTCAATGCCTTAGCCATTATTGGTAGTATATTCTGTCTAACATTTCTCAAGTAGCCCATACCACTTTTATCCTTTCTTCTTCTTCTTCTTCTTCTTCTTCTTCTTCTTCTTCTTCTTCTTCTTCTTCTTCTTCTTCCTTCTTTTTGGCAATCAATTCATATCTATTTTCATAAAGAAAACCCAGATGACTTAATTGGTGAATTCTGACAAACTTCATAAAAGCATTCACATCAGTTCTTCACAGACTCTTAAAAAAAACACCAAAGAGGTCAAAGTAGTTCCTGTTTGCCTGAGACCATAATTACCCTACTACCAAAGCAAGACATTGCAAAAATAAAACAAACAAAGTGCAGACCAACATCCTAATGAACATAGGTAAAAAAAAAAAATTTAAGTAGAAAACCAAACCCTGGAAAAAAAAATTTTAAGTGGTTTATATTACCTCACCAAGTGGGGATTTATCTCAGGAAAAAAAGATTGGCTTAATATATGAAAACTAATCAATGCAATATACCATATAAATAGAACAGAGGGGGAAAAAAGGTCATCTCAAGAAATGAAGAAAGAGAACTAAGAAAAATAACATTCTTCCAAAACACTAAAAATTATTAATAGAATGGGGCTTTCTCAACCTGAATAGGAGCATCTACAAAAACAAATGAACAAAACAACCCACAGCTAACATAATATTTAATGGTGAAATATTTTCCCCTGAAGACCAGGAAGATTGCAAAAATACAGACTTCTTGCCACTTCTATTCAACATTGTACTGGAAATTCTAGCAAAGGAATAAGACAAAAGCAAAAAATTAAAAAAAAAAAATCCCTATAAAAGAAAAAATTTAAAACTATCTCTTTCCATTGAGGCTATTATTTATATATAGAAAATACAAAGGAATTCGCTAAAATAATTTATTAAATCTAATAAAGAAGTTCTGCAGGGTTACAAGATATAATATTAATATGCAAAAATACACTCTACTTATATACACCTACATATATAATAACCTGGAAATAAAGGTAAACCAATTTCATTCAAAATAGCACATAAAATAATAAATTAGAAATGAATTCAACAAAACGTGTGCATCATTTTACTCTGTAAACCCCAAAACACTGTTTTAATATATTTTTAATATTTTATTGTTACTATATTACAGTTGTTCCAATTTTTCCCCTTTTGCTCTCCTCCCAAAGTCATTCTTCACCCTGTTGTCTATATCCATGGGTCATTCATACATGTTCCTTGACTAGTCCCTTCCCTTTCTTCCCACCCTTTTACACCTCCACCCTCCCCACTGGTCTCTGTCAGTACAGTCTTTGTTTCCATGACTCTGGTTCTGTTTTGCTTATTAGTTTATTTTGTTCATCAGGTTCCTCTTATAAGTGAGATCATATAGCATTTGTATTTCACTTACTGGCTTATTTCACTTAGCATAATATGCTCCAGTTTCATCCATACTGTCACAAAAGGTAGGAGTTCTTTCTTTCTGCTGTGTAGTACTCCATTGTGTAAATGTACCAGTTTTTTGATCCACTCATTTACTGATGGGCACTTAGACTGTTTCCAGTACTTGGCTATTTTAAATAACACTGCTATTAACACTAGGATGCATGACTTTAAATATATTAATGGAGAGCTAGATAAGTGATTAAACATCCAATGTTGACTTCCGGCCAAGATGGAGGCTTAGACGGACACGCTAGGTCTCCCTCTACAACTAGAGAGGAATACAACTACTTCAAAACAAAGGATAACTAGAAATTCCAGAAAATAAAACTACACGGAAGCCCAACATATGAAGTTATAAACCAGCGGTGCCATTTGGGCAGGTAAGAGTTAAAGAGGGCAGTGCTGTTTGCGGTCACCTGGGACAGCAGCAGGGCGGCGAGGAATCCCGGCTGCGGTCAAGCCCCTGGCGGTGCGCGACCCCAGCGCAGGGGAGAGCGGCCGCCGCATCGCCTTGAACAGTGAGGCCCAGGGGGGCGGGAGGACGGATCCCGGTCTCCTAGCTGAATAACTGTGTGAATCCATTTTGGACCCCCGCCCCCAAAGAAAGTGCCACAGGGCTGCGAAATAGGTCGCAGACAGGCGCCGGTCGCTGACTTGTGACGCCAAACGGCGCCGGTCGCTGGGTCATTACGAGTACACAGGCACTGCCCCCGACAGCCGGCCCAAGAAAACAAAACGCATCTGTCAAAATGAGGCAGACAACTATAGAAATACCGGTGACACAGCTCACCAGGCAGCAGATAGAGAACCTGACAGATGAACATATAAGAAACCTGTCAGAGGCTCAGTTCTGGGCCATTGTTTTCAGGTGGCTTACAGAATTCACAAAAGAGCAGGAAAAAGATAAGAAAGAAGCGAAAAACGTTCATAACGAAAGGAACAAAACCACATACGAGACAGATGGTGAGGAAAAAAAATCCAGAGTTCATTTCAACAAACTGGAATATGGAGAAGGAACAAGCAGTCAACCAATGCAGCGAGAGGAAATGGGAAGCAACAATGAGAGGATCAGAAACCTCTGGGACAGCTATAAAAGGCCCAACATAAGAATCATTGGTTTGCCAGAGAGTGAGGAAGATGAACTAGAACTTGAAAAATTGAGTGAAAATATAACCCAGACTTGGGGAAGGGAATAGACTTGCAGGTCCAGGAAGCAAGGAGAGTTCCCAAGAGACTGGACCCAGGGAGAACCACTCCAAGACACATTATAATCAAAATGTCAAAAATTAAAGATAAAGAGAGAATCTTAAAAGCAGCAAGAGAGAAGAAAAGAATTATGTACAAAGGGGTCCCAATTAGACTATCAGCTGACTTTTCAAGAGAGACCCTACAGGCAAGAAGGGACTGGCAAGAAATATTCAAAGTAATGAAAATCCAAAACCTACAACCACGAATACTCTATCCAGCGAAATTGTCATTCAGAATAGAAGGACAGAGAAAGTGTTTCCAGGACAAAATAAAACTGAAAGAGTTCATTAGATCCAAACCACTGTTATATGAGATGTTAAAGGGACTGGTTTAAAAAACAGAAGCTAGGGAGATGAAACAAAGGCAAACTAAACAGGCAACGAGAGTGGAAAAGGAACTGTGGGTACGGGAAGCATAGTGGGGGGAGGTCAACAGGGAGGGGGAGTGGGGAGAGGGAGGGAGATGATATAGGAATTGGGGATCATGGTAGGAGGGAATGGAATAGACGGAGAGAGGTTGGGAGGAACTGTATGCACAACTAATGGACATGATCTAAAAGGGGGGGACAACTGGAGGGAAGTGGGCCACCGGGTGGAGGGGAGCAGAGGGAAGGGAAATTGGCACAAATGTAATATTTTAATCAATAAAACACATTAAATCTGAAAAAAAAAACATCCAATGTTTATGGATCAGGAGATTTAATATTGTTAAGGTAATTATTCTCCTAAAACTGATCTACAGAATTCATGCAATTCCCGTCAAAATCCCAGATTTATTTTGTAGTAATTGACAAGCTGATCCAGAAATTCATCTGGAAATGTAGGAATCAGATTAGTCAAAACAATTTTAAATAAGGATAAATTTGGATGGTCCTCACTTTCCTATTTTAAAATTTACTTATATAAATACAAAAGTTAGTCACTATTTATAGTAACCCAGAGAGTGTGATCCTGACATAGGAATAGAAATGTACATTTGAGAGTCCTAATTAAACTATCTGTGTTATTAATTTATTATCCACAAAGAGTACAAGACAATCCCATGATGAAAAGAATAGTATTTTAAAAAGTAATGCTTGATAACTGGGTACATACATGAAAGAATAAAATTTGACAGGTACCTGATACCACACTCAAAAATTAACTCAAAATGGATCAAAGGCTTAAGTGTAAGCACTAAAACACTAACATTTTTAGAAGACATGATTAAATAATTGCAGTTTTTCATCAGGAAATATCTTAGTTGGAACTCAAAAGCACAAGTGATAAAAAGAGATAAAATGAACTTGATCAAAATTAAAAACACTTGCATCTCCATTTTTATACACCAGAAATGAACTACCAGAAAGGGAAACTACAAAAACACTCCCATTTACCATTGCATCAGAAAAAAATTATACCTAGAAATAAATTTAACCAAGGAGGTAAAAGACCTGTGCTCAGAAAATTATAACACTCTGGAGAAAGAAATTGAAGGCAATACAAATAAGTGGAAGCATATACCATGTTCATAGATAGGAAAAATTAACATAATTAAAATGTTCATATTTCCCAAAGTGATCTACAAAGTCAATGCAATTTCTACAAGATACCAATAGCATATTTCACAGAACTAAAATAAAGATAGTCTATTCAATAAATGATGTTGGGAAAATTGGACAGACATATGCAAAAATAAAACTAGATCATCCTCTTACACCATACACAATGATAAACTCAAACTGGATTAAAGACTAAAAACAATAAAAATCCTAGAAGGAAACATAGGCAGTAAAATCTCAGACATTTTTTATAGCATTATTTTTTTTATATATCTCCTCAGGCAAGGGAAGTAAAAGAAAATATAAACCAATGGGACTACATCAAAGTAAAAAGTTGTTGCACAACAAAGGAAACCATCAACAAAATAAAAAGACAACCCACGGAATGGGAGAACATATTCACCAATGATATATCTGATAAATGATTAACATTCAAATTTGTAAATAAAAACATTAAATTTAATACCCCAAAACAAACAATCTAATTAATAAATAGGCAAAAAACCTGAATAGAAACATCTCCTAAGAGAACATACAAATGACCAGTAGATGTATGAAAATACAACACCTCACAGCTTTCAGAATGGCTATCACCAAACATCAACAAACAAGTATTTGTGAGGACTTGGAGAAAAGGGAACCCTTGTGCACTGTTTTTGAGAATGCAGATCTGTGCAGCCACTGTGGAAAATAGTATGGCGCTTCTTCAGAAAATTAAAAATTGAACTGCTTTATAACCCAGCAAGTCCAAAAAATGTAAACAATTAAAATGACCATGTGGGTAAACAAAATATGGATATCCTTCTAAAGCAATATTTGGTAATAAAAGAAAATGACAGACTGATACATGTTACAGCATGGATGGACCTTGAAAATATATTGCTAAGTGAAAGAAGCTACTCACAAAAGGTTGTATATTGTATGATTTAATTTATATTAAATATCCAGAATCAGCAAATGCATAGACAGAGAAAACAGATTAGTCATTACCTTGGGATGGAGAAAAGGAAACATAGGGAGTGAAAGCTAATGCATATGGTGTTTCTTTTTGGGGTAATGATGATGTTCTGTAATTATATAGAAGTGATGGCTCCATAAATCTGTAAATGTATTAAAAGCCACTGAGATTCACCTTTTAAATGTTTGGATTTTATGGCATATGAATTATATCTTAATAAAGCTAATTTTAAGAGAAAAGGAGCTTATTATATAAAGCCCTAAAAGATAAAAGATAGATATATTTTACATATTTATACATAATATATCGTCGTCGGCAGCCGTCCGTCTCGAGAGACGATGGTGTAGCTTCTTAAGAGTCTATCTGCACCGCCGAGAATGGCTGTGCAGTCCGACTCGGGAGTGACATGGTAGTATCTGTCTCCTCCCGTGTTGAATCGACATCTTGCGATGACGCTGAAGCTACAGAGCCTGGGCAGGGTAATATGGAGGGTCTGCTGTTGCCCATGCAGCAGACCCCCCCTCTCTTCGCAGCTGAAGGATCCAAGGGAAAGACGGAGTCAATACAGCTTGGCTTCAGGTGCGCCGCAGGAGTTGCCGGTGTTGACTACAACGTCAAACCGCCTTAGGGACTCCGGCTCCGCATTTTCTGTCGGGGTTTACTCCCTTAGCCTTTCCCCTGAAGAGGTATGCCGCAAGGCAGCGGAGGTTTTTTGGAGTCAGAGTTTTCCTTCTCTGATGTGCCCTGACTGGAAGATCGAACCAGCGACACTTAGCTCGCAGGCCGACGCTCAATCCACTGAGCTAAACCAGCCAGGGCATAATATATATGTTACATGATATATACATACCATAATTCCTGTACTAAATAATATATATTATATATGATATATATATATATACACATTATATGTGTATATATACACATGCATGAGGTCTGTCTAGAAAAAGTCCAGTCATTGTTAATATAATGAGAACAGTTTGCATGACATTGATGCAACCTGGCAGCCAAGGAGAGTGGACTGGAATGCACATGTGTGAACAATGACAACTTCACTGTGCAAGTCAGTGGGGATGGTAGACACCATTGAGTGAGCATGTGTACTGTGTGGCCATTGCATTCAAAATGACTGAGTAGAGCAACAAATCTGCATCAAATTTTGTGTTAGCTTGAACATTTGTCCACAGAAACTATTTGGATGATTCGGAAGGCTGCAGCTATGGGAAACTGGTGATTGGTAGCTTCATCATGACAATGTTCCAGCTCATACATCACATCTCCTGCATAGCTTTTTGGTGAAACATCAAATCACCCAGGTGACTCAGTCTCCTTACAGCCCAGATTTGGTGCCCTGTGACTTCTGGCTTTTCCCAAAACTAAAATCATCTTTGAAATGGAAGGGATTTCAGACCACCAATGAGATTCAGGAAAATATGGAGGGACAGCTGATGGCGATTGGGAGAACTGTGTGGGGTTCCAAGGTGCTTACTTTGAAGGGGACTGATATTCCAACCTGCTTATTTCAGCTAAAGGTCTCAGGTGGCCAGAGGTTCTCATGGAAGCTCAGAATGCAAGTCAAGACCCCAATGCTGGACAGGACAGCCTTCCAAGACAGGACACATCACATTCACACCCACACTCACTTAGACTGGAACAATTTAGACACATCAATTTATCTCACGTGCCCTCTTTGGAATGTGAGAGAAAACTGAGTACCCAGAGAAAACTCACACAGGCCATTCAAGAACATTCAAACTCCACACAGACAGTGGCTTCAAGCCAGGAACTGATTTTTCTCATCAACAGTACAGTAAAATGATGTTGAAGGAAATGGCATTATTTGAGGATCTACTGTATCTGTCTTTGACCATTATTTCTAAAGAGGAATTACTTAAATTGCATTACTGCCTAAGCACATTTTTTCTTGAGCCTTTCATAGACTAGGTAAATTTAATTCTCATCTTAAATTCAATTATTTGTATTTCTCTCCCAAACACTGTGAGAAAGCCATCCTGTATATTTATTCATCTTTCTGTATAGTAAACTCTACTAAAGTTAAAGATTGCTCTAAAGACATGTTAAGTAGGATGACCAGGTCACCAATACATTCAGACATATTATGGGTCATTGCTCACAAAAGCAATTGAATTTACATGGATGTTTCGCATATTTTCCCAAAGAGAATAACCATGCCCTAGCAATTGCCCAGAAGTACATCTAGTTGGTTATGCACTGCTGCACATATTTTGTTTTTCATAGAAATCTATAATTCCCTCTGTGGGATCTTGGACTTGAGTTTGCATACATTTAGGTAATAATTGTTTGGGTAGTAGAATTATGCAAAGGTATAAACAGTTTAATCAGTCAACACTTAGATTGCTAGTCTAGTTTTTTATTGATTTCTGAGTCAATTTTTCCCTATTGCCAAAAATATTAAAAGATAGCAATTATTATGATAATGGTCTGAGGGTATATTATCTCTTGTGTCATTGATCTACAGAAATCAAATATACTTAGATATAACTGCCTCTTACTCGTGTTATAATTTTTCATGTTTCTTATGTAGCAACCTAAATATATATGTTTCAAAAATGACACTTGATTTTATATTATTTTATAAAACCCACAATTAGGGCCATACTTATAAAAGGCTAAATATTATTATTCTTGTTATATTAGATAAGTGAGCAGGTGACTTGGAGATCATATGTGACATCTAAAGTTCTGGCGTTAACTAGGTGAACAGCATGTGAGCCCACTGAAATCTAAAAATGTTGAATTTTTAATTTCCTCAGATTACACTGGACCTTCATTGTCACAGACATGCATGAAAAATAAGTATAATCATTAGCAAAAAAACAGGCATTTGTGTATATACTTTTAAAATAACTATTTTAAAACTTATCTAACCCGTGTAGCAATGCCGGTTTGGTAAACCCTGAGCATAATGCAAGTGAGTATCAGTAAGTAGGGCAACAATGCATGTCTAGAAAACAGTTCTTGTCCAAACAAATAGTATTTTTCTATGATCGAAGATTTTTAAAGATAGATAAATTATTTTATTGTACAATGCCTATGACAGTTTAATATGGTAATGTTTATTGGGAGTAACCTAATGTAAAGAAAGGCATAACAGTCAAATTTTCTAAACTTATTTGATTTTGGTGTCCCATTTTCAAGGACCCAGTTTCTATGCAAAAACATATGTTGGCACAACTGTTTAATGGTGTAAGTGGCTCTATGAACAAGTTTAGTTAGAAATGTGCAAGGTCGTAAAGCAACGGTTTCATAACTTACAATGAAAATCATACCCAGTGTAGTAGGTTGAGTATAGACCTATTCAGGGTTTTATATACAGAGACAAAGACAGAAAGTAGAGTCAATGATGAGAGCGATAGGAGAATAAGTAAAAGCAAGGGAGTTAAAGACATAAGTTTGATGGAAAAATAAAGTGGAGCTAAAGGAATTATGTAATTCACAATAGACGTTAACGGTATGAGCAATAAAAGCAGACACATAGGTTAGTATACAGGCTTTTTACTGGGTTACTCTAACAAGTAAAATAAACTCGCTGACCTCCATTTCCTTGGAGATAGAATGGAATTATATCACCAAAATTAAATAAAATCATATAAGCCATGGATGGCCAAAAAATGTTTTTATTGTATATCTATATAAGGTGCAGTATTACAAGGCAATGATTACTTTCTGACTTAACATGTATTATTTTTAATTAATCCAATAACATGTATTTTTAAAAAAATTATTGGGGTGACATTAGCTAATAAGATCATATTCTTAAAACTGAAACTGTAGCCCTGACTGGTATGGCTCAGTGGATAGTGCCTGCTTATGAACTGAAAGGTTGCCAGGTTAATTCCCAGTCAGGGCACATGCCTGGACTGTGGGCTGCATCCCCAGTCATCTCTCACAACAATGTTTCTTTCCCTCTCTGTCTCCCTCCCTTCTCCTCTCTCTAAAAATAAATTAATGATAATAATAATAATAATAATAATAATAATAATAATAATAAAACTGAAACTACATACCCTGGGAAGAGCAAAAGGTAGTATATAGATGAGGGGCTCCTCAAGTTCTGTAAAAATGGTATTCTTTTCTGGACATTAATATCATTATATGTTTAATATAAAGGAAACATAGTGATAAAGCACAGATATAATTAAATGTGGTTTTGTTAGAGGTCTAAGCTGCTTCAATTTTGTCTGCTCTCACATGTCAGTACTTTAGTAATAGTCTTTAATTAGAAGTAAATGAATCAACTTTATATGACGGCAATAACTAACATGGAAATTCAAAAGAAAAAAAGTAATATGAATGACAATATTATATGGACACAAAGTAAGACTCGCAAGAATGTTTATCTTATCTGAGTAATTAATAGCTCAGAGCTATTGCTCCTGTAGATGTCCTTCCATCCTCCCTTAATTTCTTTAATGTTTATTTTCTGTGATGATTTTGAACTTTTAATTTTATCTTTCCCTTACTATTTTTATAGAGCTTTAAATATAATAGGTGATGTACTCATAAATCAAAACTTTAAAAAAATTGTGATAATTAACATATAAAGTATTTGTTTTGCTTAAAGCATCATTTTCCTTTGCAAACTTCTTGAGCTTCAAAGGAGACTGTTATCCTTTTATTTTTTATTGTTCTTTATGCATAAAGATGCATAATTTTCCTTAGAAAAAATAAAATACAATCCTTTCTATGGCCAACAAGTGTGTGCCAAGATGGCCCCTTACACATTCTCTTTATCTGTTGCTCTCTTCCATGTATGTCAGTGATATTGTCCATCTTGTTGAGGTTCATTTCCTTAAAAATAATTTTCCTGTAACCAATAGTACATCTGTTCCCACTCTGTTGTCTATAGAATCCTATATTTAGCTTTCAAAATATAGATCACAGTCCATAATTATTTTTGAGTTGATTTGATTACTCTATTTCACTAAAATATGTCTCATAACATTGGACAGGGATGAATAATAATCAATAACATAGTTTAGAATATGCTGCATTATCTTATAATAGATTATCCAAATCTGTTATATCTTCAAGGATTATAGAAATTTTATAATGTTGAAATTAGGAAACAAAACAAATTATATTTATCATTTTAAATAATCCATAATTTGAACATAATTATTCAGTTTCATAATTTCATGGTATTTTTGCCTTGAGGTTCTGATTCCATTAAAACTGAACATTCCAGATTCATACAATTCGACAACATTCAGTGAAAAGAGAACATCAATGAAGACTTCTTGAAAGTACTAAGGATATGACCTTTGTTTATATAAAAAAGTTTCACTTTTGTCTCAAGGTCTCCAAGGCTTGGAGTAAATTAAGTAAATTAAGTTATTGCTGTGACTGCTGAGGACTGTCATCTTTTCTTTATAAGCATGTATCGGATCAAGTTTTTTAAAACTAATTTTTTTGACCTTCCAGGTAGATGATATATTTGAAGAAGTCCTTGTGTAAAGAGGCACAGAATTCTGCATGATATTGAGTTCATATGAGATATTGATATTGGCTCTCTAGCTTTGTGTTAAAATAGACTGATTTTTTAAAGTTATTGGCACAAAATATTTTAAAGAGCATGAAGATTGGTAAAACTTCATATTGTCACATCATAATCTCATTGTCTTTTATTTTACAGTTTATAATGAACTGTGAAGCTTTCAGTAAATGTTTAAAAAATATTTCTGTGAATCAAACAAGCCCTAGCAAAGAAAATATTTTTTTTTATTTTTATTAAATTTATTGGGGTGATATTGTTTAATAAAATTATATAGGTGTCAGGAGAAATAAAAATTTTTTAAAAGTCTTCATTTTCTTCCTTCAACCACACACACAGCCAAGTGAATTGTATATGTCCATATACATAGTTTTATGTTTGTTTACATTAATGCATATATGACAAAATATATAATGCTTATATAATACGTAACTACACACACATATATATATTCCTTGGTATTCTAATATATATATATATATATATACATATATACGTACAATATTTTATATGCATATATATGCTATCAACATTTTTTTCAGGTATTTAGAAGTATATGAAAGATTAATATCTGAGTGGAGGTTATAATGAAAAGTATAGGAAAAGGAAGGGGGAGCAGTACACATCTGAGTAGGAAAGGGACCACCAATGACAGAAAAGGTAATTAAAATATTTCTCCATATCTCTGGTATTATCTTTGGATTATAGCCACTTGAGTGAGTGTTCACTGGAATTTAACTTGGTTTTGATTTTCATTTCTTTAATAATGAAGACTATTTTTTAAGTTTATTGTATAGTCTCCATAATAGAATGTTAGCTCTTTGAGAGCCAAGAACATGACTATTATTCTAGTAAGGTGTCTGTATACACAAGACACTAAATTCAGTGATTAAGGACATCTGTATAATATGTAGGAATTAAATCATTTATATGAGTAATGTTACAGTCCCTTAATATCTTTTATGTTATACTCAGCAAAGAAAAGCTCATAAAATATGTGCAGCCTTATTTTAGTTATACTTTGTGAAATATTTAACACATTTAAATTAAAATGTTAATGATATGTCTGTATCACATGCTATCTGTTAATTTGTCCTGCATGTAATGTATAAAGTAAAAGCCTTAAAAATCAATTTCTAATATTTATTCAGTTCAGGAATATCCTCACAGGGCTCTCCACTGACAGGGAGCTCATCATTTACTACTTACTCACATCACACACTTTGTTGAACTCCTTTTCAGGGCACAAAAATGTAACTCGAAAGTTCCTCTGTTCTTATACCTGTCCTCCAATAAGACAGATTTCTATTATACAAAGTGACTTTCTGGAGCAAGTCTATTTCTCCAAATCCATCTTTACCAGATTCTTTAGTTATGTTTTATCTGGCATGGTTCCCAAATATATCTCACCTTGTTTGTCACCTCAAAACTCATCTTACATTATCAAAGAATTTTGAGATATAGTAACCATTTCCGAAAACAATACTCTAAAGAGCATATTAAGACCAATAATAATTACTGTTTTGGAAATTTACTAACTATATGCAATACACTTTGCTGAGTAATTTAGAAATATATATTTTACAGCAATTACTTGTATATATTACTATTCCCATTTTACAAACAAAAACACTGAGGTATGGGGCAGGAAGAAAATTATACAAGATCTAACAATTAGTAAGTAAAAGCATTTGAATTTTTATTCAAGTGTGTCTGATTCCAAAGTTCTTGTTCTCCTCTTCACCTGAACACTAGGCTTGTGTTTTATCTTAGGAATGCTTGTTATTTCAAGGTATAGACCTCAGTTGAGCTAAAGTAAGATAGGCTCTTTATAGATTAAGATTTTTTGCCAGATAACCAGGTTCTCATTCACAGTCCTGTTACCAAAATCTGCAAAGATAAAACATGTTATTAAGAAAAGAAATTCTGGAGTAATTTGAACCTTTCTTAATCTATGACCAGTACTCTGATACCTCTAACACTTAAGAGAATTGTTTCTCAGAAAATTCAGTAATAGAGACTTTTTTGTAGTTAGAGTTGGGTAAATTTTCTCTTCCTTCAAACTGTCTCAAATTTGCCTCTCTCACAGATGTGCTGTTCCCAAGTTCATATTCTGGGCCTGACTAGACCCAGAGGATACCCTGTGGCCTTTTCACGCTAAGGTTGCTGGCTACCCTCTTCTGATTTGGGGACATATGGCCTTCTTCCCAAGGAAGGCAATATGCATTCCTTCCCGTCTCTAGATAACCAAAGACACACTTGGAAACATAAAATAGAAGCCCCTTCTGCTTCTGATTATGCAAGAGCTTTCATATTTGAGGATCAATGCAGTGGGACACCAAAGAAATGGGATCCTTGAAGCCTTGGTAAGCCTGAATGCTCAGGGGTCTGTTACCCGAGACTGCCTTTTCCAGTCTTGGGTTCCAACTACTTTCTGGTCTGTAGGCCTAAATTTCTTTGAGGATATAAAAATCCTTAAGTTTCATGGGAAAACACGTGTAAAGCAGGCAAATCAATTTCTCAGAAATCCTTAAAGACTTTGAAAGAGGCAAAAAAGACAAGTCAGGGGCTTTTCTTTTTCCCAAGGGGGCTCATGATTGCCACAGAGCAAAGTACTTATGGAAAGAAAAGACATTGTCTGGTCCTTTCCTTTCTGCTACCAGTGGCTGTTTCTCATAATCTGTCAGAGTTGAGACAAAAGTGTAAGATTAAGGAATTACATGTATTTTCATGTGGAACCCAAATTCCACATGGACATCAACTATTCAAAAATGATATCTCTCCATATATTGACACAGCTGAAATTTTTAGGGAACTTACTTTAATTCTGAGACCCCAAAAAATATTTAGATCATATATTCTCAGAAATAATTGCCTTGAGCAGCTGTAAACTTCTCTAGGCCACTAGTTCCATGTTTTTCCTAGATAACAGAAATCTGTAAGAAAGCCAGTGACTCAATACTCTTCCAGGAAAAAGCCTGAGCCGTGCTGGGCATTTCTAACCTATAGTAGAAGCCGCAGCCTTGGCTGAAATCAGGTATGCAGGCAAGCTTGGATTTCCCACTGGTTTAGCTCCTGAGCTCCTCTTGGCTTCTCTACAACTTTTTCTTCTAGGCTTTGCCATTATTCATTCACTACCATTTCATTTCCTGTGCATGTATTATCTGAGGAGAGAGAACATATATCTTTTACTTTCATTTTTCATCCACAGAAGTGACGCTGGACAGAGTGCTTTCCCCCACACCAAGATCTTAGCAGAAGCCTACCTACACCAGCTCTACACACTAGACCCAGTACTACTGCCATCACTGGTGGTAATGGCCTGTCACTGGCCCTTTGTTTGGTCTTCGTTGCAACTCAGCTCTGCCCTGCCTCTGCTCCAGACTGTCTGTGCTCATTCTGTCTCCTAGAACTGCTGCCTCCCATCTTTCCCTTATCTTGGCTTCATCCTCTCACCTTCTTTCTCTTCCTTCTGTTCCTTAGTCACCTTAGTGCTTTCTACTTTTCCTGCTCTTCCTTCATAGTCATGATTCGTGTGCATTTGTACATGAACATCACTACTCTAATCTCTGTTAATACCTCTTTCCTTATTATTTCTCTATGCATCTGGTGCCCCTGGAGTAATGAGAATAGAAACCACATCAAGTCAGGAATGAGAGAATAAATAGGAAAAAGCCTCAGTTGATGTGTACCTAAAACAAATTATTAGGTTTAATTCCAGAGAGGTAATCCTTAGCCTCTAGTAAAATGACTGCAAAAATGTGTGAGGGGGTATATATGCAATAAGTATTACACAGCCCAATTAGCAACTCTTTCTATTTTACCCTTTAAGTTTGGCCTTTATGCTATCATTTTGGGGACAACGGGGTATAGAAAATTATTAAGTATTTAATAATTGCCAGTGAGCAACCAGAGTGATTTGCCCTAAGCCCCAGAGCTACTAAAGGTGTGAGAAATGACCTTCTGAGAGACTGTTTAGGGAGCAAGGGGGGCTCCAAACTTAATTCCTGAGTCACATTTTACCCTGTGTGTACTCCAACTTCTTTTACGAGGCACAAATTTACATGAAGAATTTACCTATTCAGAGTCCTATTTGTAAATCATAGCCATGTTTTTCATACTCCCTAATCCCCATATAACCCATAGGTCTTCTAATCCCCTTTGTCAAACTTTCTAGTATCCTCCTCTGTATAGCTCATTGTTTACATCTCCTGCTTATTAGCATGCCCCTTCTGCTCTCATAGTATAATGCAGGATAGGAAATAATAAAATTTAGCTTCAGGAAAACTTTACTAAATTTTTGAAATGTTTTTATCTTGGAAAAACCATATTAGTAATTCACATGAAAACTCTAGAATCCCAAGAAACCAGTAAAGGCGAGACTTCGTTTGCATGGTCACGCCCAAACATGGTATCCTTTCTACTGGAAACATTAAGTTTACTCAGCCCAGTTCAAAGTTGTTCTCTTAATCCTCAAGCCCTTACCTTGTTTCACAATGAGAGCTGCCTTCCTTTCCCCTTCCTTTCCAAATTTCAGGTGGGGATGTTGACAGTGACTCCAACCATCTGAAGCAACTCTTCTTGCTCTTTGAAACTTTGAGCTGAGAAGAGCTGATAATATGTTGTAGGGTGAGGGAGTTTCCACCTATGCCCTTTGCTCGATGTCTTCCTTTTCCACATCAGTCTCCTTTTGGGAGCTGATGATGTGTAGCCCATGTGACTGGCAGAAGGGAAGGGAATGCCCCTCAGGACACCAACAATCTCTCACCTCTCTCCTTGGGTATTAAACCCTGCCTCTAATTCATCTGAATGCTCTTTACCATGTAAACCTACATATAATACATTTTTAGACAAGTTCCTCCTTTAATTGTTGGTTAGAGCAAAAGTATAGGCATCAAAGGAGATAAAAAGAAGAATTATGTCTATAATTATGATGTTTTTGATCAGGCTACCTCCAGAAGTTACAGCATTGTGGGTCAGATAAGCTGAGAAGAAAAATAAAAGGGAAGAACAAATTAAGTTTAATGATTTTTTCTCTCTTTCATTCTCACACACACACACACACACACACACACACACAGATATTGCATATTTACAAACTATTAGGTACTATGCTAGCGACTCCCATATGCAGACATCAGCATTGTTGAAAGCCTGGTATTGGCAGGGGACAGAGATGCTTTTCTTTTTTTGTCCTCTATTCCCAGCCACCACTGCTAGGAAACTCACCAGAAGCATAGGGCCCTGTTGGCCGGGCCACTGCTCCACATTGGGTTGGAGACAGCAGGGCTTCATCATGGGAGCAGCTGCTACCCCTGGAATCCTTAGTGCTCTCCATTCTCTTCCCTTCCCAACATTTTCAACTGTCAGCTGGGCAGTTATTTTTGCCTCTGACAGTTAACTACTCAATCACTTCTGCTTCCAGCAAGCACCCCTCATCCCCACAGTTTCATACACTCCTCAAGTCAGTGCATCTTTATTTTGCCATTCCCTTATTCTATCACATCTCCCAAACAGAGTGATTCCTCAGTTAAAGCATTTTTGTTCCCTCTGAGAAAAAAATCTCATGATCCTGATATGATCCAAAATCAGACTATCATCTATCTATCCATCTATCTAATCTATAATTTATCTTCCATGATATATAATTTCAGGTTATAACATATAGGTCCTCACTGAATGTTGATATTCACATTTGCTTCATTCTAGTCCCTTAAAATTTAATAAGAAATTCTAGTCTCATCCAGATAGTAACTTTCTGCATTGCATTTCCTCTTTGTTAGGTTAGATATAGTTCTTATTCCACCCTTCACTTTCTGAAGCATGGCAGATGAGCAAAGGTGACAAAGAAAATAAACCAACATAGAAGACTAGAAGGCAGTAGCTGTCACTCAGGCAGACAGCAAATGCACAACACAGTTTCCTCATGAAAACTGTGGTGGACTTGAGGGCCCTATAGACCAGTCATGTGCTTATGTGTAGGTTCTGTTTCCTCAGACATAATATCCTGTGAAAGAAAATGATAATCTCACTCTCTCTCCACAAGGTGACTTGAATCATCTATGCTCCTTTCCTCCTCATAAGAACCTTATTTCAATATGTGCTCATCTTTTCCCAACAGACAATGCCCCCGAAACAGGCAGCTTCTCTGATATCTTCAACTTCCAGATATTCCCCCATTCAAAAGTGTTTCACTACAACTAGCTTTTAAGACAGGGTGCATTCATCTTGTAGCTAGTCTGTTCATGGTGCTCAGACATTTGGCTGACTACAACCGTCTTCCAAACCTCTCAAGACATCAGGGATGTCCAATATCCAATATCCCTTTATTTTAGATAGCTGTTGGGGTTGGAACACTGTTCAAGGTTCTGGAGCTTTCTATACTTTGTCAGTCACTCCCCAGGTTTCTGTGGACTCAGTTTAAATTTATATTAATCAACTTCCTCTCAGGGGTAATTATTTTTCTCAAAGGAAAGCCTCTTACCCACTTTAATCACATGGGTAACTGTATCTGCATCTGGACATGCATGAATGTTTAGCTGAAGAAAAATTACCCCCTGTTCAGAAATATCCTAACTTTTCTTGTCCTCATGAATTTCACTTCAGGGAACTAAAATAATTTCCTCAGTCATCAAATTGAGAAGAGTGACATATTTTTCACTTGTATGATTATAGTAATACAAGAATTTATTTTAAATTGTATAAACACTATTATATAATTGCATGCAGTTCTTAATTAGATGCATGAAATTTAGAGCTTTCATTAATTAATTCTGTCACATTTTTATGTCATAACAATATTTTAAATCTCACTTGATTTTAATGAAAATCTTATTTTATATGAGAAACATTAAAGCAGTTATCTTACATGTTAGTTTTCTTTCTGTCTCACTATATGTTTTTAGCTTCATTTTTATAAGTTAGATCATGCAATGTGGCTTTGAACATTTTAATAACCCTTAAATATCTTACCCACATATCTAAAGATGTACTATGTTTTTTAATTTCCCACAACCAACAAAATAGTAATATGACAGTTCTTTCCATGCACTCCTATTTCACTTAAACTTTATGTCATTTGGGTATAGGCAACACTGTTATTGTGGTTCCCTGGGCACTAACAAGAACAGCAGGATTAGGAGAAATGTAAAAAAAAACCCATAGAAACAGAAAGAGAAATGTGAATTTCTACTTTTCTGATTAAAAATTGACTGATGTGACCTAGTGGCACCAGGGAAAGTAATGAACTAAGTCATGGTTTTCTTTACTTGCTTACTTATTTATGTAGTTGTATGTAGGATTCCTTCAAAGGACACCATTTATTCAGATACAGCAGTAAAAAAAATGCTAAATATATTTGGCTAGACAGACACAGCAGGGCCAATGCTGAGTGCAAGATGAGGATTAGAGATATAGGGATAAGAATCCTTAAGCTAATCTTTGGAAAATTAAATTTTAAAGTGGAAAATTTGGTTTAAATTTCATTGGCTAAATTCATATATCTGCTTCTGAATATTGTTCTGTGATTTGAACTTGGTATATTCTTGCCTATTGATGAGTGATATAGTAAATCTTAAGATGTTATTTCAAAGTATATCACTGGGAAACACAATTTTTGTTGAGTTAGATCTCACACTTGTTTTTGACTAATTTTGGCATCTGAATCCAAAAATGACCCCAGTTTTTCTCTACAATGTCAACTTTTTAAGGTACAAATACCCTCCCTTTGTCCCCCAAATCATACAAAATGTACATACAAAGGAAAATAAAGAAAAAAATACCTGAATATACTGTTTATTTAGAGTTATTTTATTCATATAAAGGCTATATATTGTTACTGTAAGTAAATTGTGTACAAGTAGTAAAGTTCTGCTACCAAACATATATATTAAGGTAAAAATTTATACTTATAGTATTTTGAGTTTCTGGACAACTTCGTGTAATTCTCTGCTTGGGTATTTCCAAGAAAGTTCCTGACAAAGTTTTTGAATGACAACCAAGCATTCTTTTGGAATTCTGATACTGTCCCAATGAAATGTTCATCTTTAATGAGCTGCCAAATCTGTAGACTGTCAAGCACACCAGCCTTTATCTTTTCAAATGACAGGCTAGAAAATGCCAAAATGAGACACTTGAACAAGTCTCCTTCAGTTGGCAAAGCTTTCACAAATTACTTCATGAAACCCAGTTTTATGTGCAGAGGTGGGAATATAATGTTCTTTCTGTCAACAAGTGGTTCATGTAGAATGTTGGATCCCCAGGTTTGAGGTCAGATCTCGGAGGCCAATTTAACTCCACCCAATGCTTCTCACAAGCTCTGCTGTCCCACATACACAGAAAACAGAAATACTTGGTGTATCTGCATTGCTGACCAAGAAGGAAGCCGACCACTTTAAGGTCAATGCAGATGATTCAGTTGTGCTTGTGATACTGCAACAAATTAATAACTCTCTTTATGTCTTCATATTCTTCACAAAAACAAACTGAATGGCCAATTGGGACTGCACCAAATAAACTGCCCTTGTGGAGGAGGACACACTTCAAGCTCCGCTTTGAGCTATCGATGAACAGTCGCCCTTCAGTTGTGTTCTAGATTAGAATTCCCAATTCCTCCATTGAACCATATATGTTATGGCAATACACAAAGCCACCATCACTTCAAAAGTATGGCAGAAATGCACTTTCTCTTGATCGAAAGTAGGATACCTTCGCTCCTTTTTAAAGCAAGTTTTTCGCATGCAGTCTTGATGCTAGGAGTTCTGAAGCCTTTTTGGATAGTCCCAAATCTCATGCCAAATAATTCAACTCATGCTGATCAAATCCTTCATGAACTGAGTCATCCTCAATTTCAAAATCTTCATTGTTGCTGTCACTTAGTTCTTCACCATACTCCTGTTTTTCAAAAGAGGGTAGTTCAGTGAAAACTGGCACTGGGATTTCAGCTGAATGAGGCACTGGGCATATAGCTGATGGTGAACTGGGATACCATATTTTATATTTGTTTTTCTTGTTCTATCCTGACGTTTTCACTATACAAAAGTAATAGTCACTTGAATGATCTCTGGGCTCTCGCCAAACCATAGTATACCAAATGGCAATTTATCATGTGTTCCCTTCATCCACATTTATAAACTCTTGACACACTGCTTGCACACCTTGTGAGGGGCCCAAGACTTATCTTGATCACCAAGTTTTACTTTAAAATATGCAAAATTGGCTTGCCTGACAAATGCGCTGATGTTTGTCCTTTGACTGGGAATGGTGAAACTGCCACAGATATAACAAAATGAATCAGGGTTGTTTAGGCACTTATGATGAGAAATAGCAGAGACAGACATGATCTGAGGGAAAGGACATAAGTACATATGTAAATAAAAAAATAAATTCTGCTAACTCCTTGCATATGACAAGAACTCGGACTACACTTCGGAATATGGTTTACTATATAGAGTGGCACACAACCTCTCACTACACTGCCTCACGTGTAACTTAATAGCCTAGACAAGTATGAAACTGTCGCTGGTCTCCAAGTTCATCCCCCACCTTTTCCCACTCGAGGGAGGTTTGCTCTCAGCCAATAGGAGAGCACTGGTGCTTCCCTTGATCCAGGCTCAATCCAACCTAGAGTGGTCGCATGAAGATAAGCTATAGAGAAAAATTTAATGTGATAGATGACAACTAATGCAATTTTGAAGTCGGCATGCCTATTTAATTCTAAAACAGCTGAAAAATTGAACTCAGCATGAATTATGTTAAAAATTGTTCACAGTGTACTTCTAAATTTTGAAATTTCTTATGTACACAGCTTTGAAGAAAATTGCAACAAATCAAAACAGCAAATATTTCATTACATTTTTGCAGTATGTGGATTCAAGTCACTCATCTAAGAAAAAGCATACATGTTAAAATGAAAAGGGAAGGAAAGAATAATTAGAGAAAAGTTAAGAGAAAAAAAAAATTTCAATTTTTACTTATACTGTTTTCAGCATAGCTTAAAATAACATGCCCATGCTTTGACATTTCACAGACCTGTACAAAATTTTTGTTCCCTTTTTTTATTGTTCACTTCTTTTTATAAAGGCTTTTAAAAATACACATTGTTAGCATCTACTTCATTTTTTAAGACACCAAAATTCTTTGTAATTGTCTATGTTCATTTCATGTACAATTTCTCTACATATCCATAAATGTGTTTATAAGCTGTATAATTACTTATTTTCTCACTCATTCATTTCTATTTTTTATTATGTTTGTTATTACAACTCCCTTGTACAAAAGAAGATATCACTGAATTCCTCAGATTGTTTTTCATATACTGAAAAGGAGGAATTACCAACTTGCTCTTATTGGGCATTTAATGATCATAATTTTTTCTTTAGTTGAAATTTATATTTTAATTTTAATATGCAAATTACCCCAACCACTTGGAAAAAATTGTTATTTAGATTTATGTAGTTATCAGAAATACCAGTTGGATGGTCAGAACTCTATCTGTGTCATTGCTATAGAAATCCTTTTAGTGTGTTGTAGTCACCCCAGAGAAGCAGGATGGATTCCCAAATTGGTGTGGATGTTGAGACTGAAGATTCCACACATGCACCAGGAAAGTAAGAAACTATTTTCTCCCAAGCATGTTCAAATATGGTTTGAGAGAATAATGGGGTAACTGGCTGGGGGTTTAATGGTGAATGAGGGCATAGCAGGGTTGATATTTCAGAGATGGGCTTGGGTATTTGGAACTTCTCGCTGCTGCTGTAGAACAGAACACTCAGTTTTTATTATCAGACTTCCCAGATAGAAGAGGAAAGAGGCGTGATGGGGCTTGAAGGCTGTCAGCAGTCAACACATCAAAAGTGGAATCAGAATCTTCATTACAAGTGATAAGATAGATATTAAGAAGACTTCTGAAATGGAAGAAGTTATATAAATTTATGAACAAATAAAATGAATTAGCTTTAAGTTCAATGGTTATAAGTGATTGATTACACCTTGCTTTTTAAATGTTTAATAATTGTCTCTTTTATGTATTTAAGATGTGGAAGTGAAGGTAATTAAACTGCCCTGGCACTTCCACTCTATTAACTGTCAGGGCTCATTAACTCATGTGGCCGGTTGGATAGTCATCCTTTTACTCACTTATCACTCTATGATCAATGAGAATAAAATGAACAAAGAGAAAATAATTCAGCTGAAATATATGCAATACTAAAATACAAATCATGTCTGCTTAAAAGGTTCTACTTATACTAGATAATAATTTTGTAATAATAAGAGGTCATATTAATCTATGAGTTAACAAAATTAGCAAGTTAAAAGTCCTGGGAGAATTGATTAGAAGGTGAAAGGGGAAAAACTCTTTAGATTTTCACATTATACTAAAACTGATCATGATTTCAGATTTAATATGAATATAATAATTTTTAAAGCTCCAAAGCAGAGAATATTCAGCCAACATCCTTAGAAAATATGACTCTCCAGATTACAAATCAGCACACTGGATGATTGACAGACTTGACTAAATAAAAGCGCTGCTTGTGCTGCTAATAGTAGTGGTGATAAGAATAAGAGCAATAACTCCAAAGTTAAAAGGTATTCATAATCTTAAAAAAAAAATTCAATAAATGTATATAATTAACATTGTATTTAGACAGAGCTTAAAATGTATGACTTTAGTAAATAATTAAAGAAAAACTACAAACAGACAATTGTAAAATAAGAAAACAGAAATAGTAGAAGACATAATGACCTTAATATGAAAATAGAAATGCAAAAAGAGAGAGAACACTGGAATAGCAGTTGTCAACTACAGTAATTAGAAAATAAGTATATAATATTCTATTTAGATCAGTGTAAAATAAAATGGACATTTGCATATGCTGCTATTAGAAACATGAGCAGGGAATTTGGATATATAATTTATCAAAATATGTTCACAGACTCAAAATATATATTCATTTAGTCTCAGTGATTGAAATTCTGCTATATTTCAGAATTAAAATATAAGTCTAAAATAAAATAACTATGAACAAATATGAGATCTATTGTAATATCACTATTATTAAAGACATGTATAACATCAGTATTGGATAAGAGACACATTTTTAAAAATGTATCATATATATTGTATGGCATACAATATATGTATTAAAATAGTCATTATGAAATTATGTAATAACATAAAAATTTCAATTACACTTTTTTAAAAATAAAGCAAAGGGTGAAGAATTGTGTTGTTGTTATCATTGTAGATTACTGTTATAACCTTATCACATAAAACAGCCTGGCAACCAACCTGGAATGCAATAAGTATTACAGTGCAACCTTGTTTTTCAATCTTAATTCATTCCAGAAAATTGTTCAAGATGTGATTTGTTCAAAAACCAAATCTCTTTTGTCACCTGAGAGAAATGTGACTGGTCATACAGTTATCAGCATGAAAGGGGTGTTGGATAGACAATTGAGATCTGAAATTTTGTTAGACAACAGACATTTCTTCCATGAACAACCTGGTTGAGAACCAAATTGTTTGAGAACCAAGTTTGAGTATGGAAATTTGACTGTAATTTAATTCAGTACAAAAATATACTGCATTGTTTTAGCATACAGAAATACACAAAAATATTAACTATAATTATGAATGTGTCTTGAGATTATGGACATTGTCTCCCTTCTTCATAACAAAATTTTAAAAACGTTTTAAATTGACTTGTGAAAATAGAATGACTGAAAACACTAATTTTATTATAGTTAATGGTTTATTATAAAATACAACTATATCTTGTTACTAAAAATAAAATAACTAAAAACTTTATTCACAATCTTAATTATTATCACTTCAATGCAGTGTTTTAAAATCTCATTTATGGGCATACAGTTTTTACCTTTTAGAATAATCATAACTCTTTAGATAACACAAGTCATTATGTCTACATAGTATTCATGAACATCATTGTTAATGGATGTTGAATAGTTTTTAGAATAAATTGCTATTGTCTAACCTTAAGTGTTGGGTGTGACAGTTAAATTTATGTCAGGTTTGTTGAGCCAGAGTCCCATATATTTGTTCAAGTATTAATCTGAGTGTTTCTGTGAGGGTAATATTGGATGAGATTAACATTTAAATTGGTAGACTGAATATAGCAGATTGCCCTCCCTAATGTGGTTGGGCCTCATACAATTAATTGAAAGACCAAATAGAACAAAAAGGCTGACCTTCCCTAGAGTACAAAAGAATTCCCTCAGCCTGGCTCCATTCGAACTGGGACAGTGTTTTTTTCTCCTGCCTTCGGACTTGAACTGAAACAGTGGTTCTTCCTGAATCTAGAGCTTGTTGACCTGTAATCCAGGTTCTCAGGCTTGGATTACCTATAAACTCACACACACAGAGACATACAGACATGAGAGGATCTTGCAAAATCTTATACCCAGCAAAAACCTCGTACATGGTGGAGGAGAACTTAGGATATTCTCAGACTAAGAAAATAATGAAGATGCTGTCACCATCATGCCTACCCTAAAAAAAAAAAAAAAAAATTAAAAAAAAAAAAGCTAAAGGAAATTCTTTACATAGAGAGGAAAGAATAAAAGTAGTAATCTTGGGACAGTAAGAAAGATAAGATAACTTGGTTAGTATAACATAGATAAATAGAATAGACATGACTCTTCCTCTTGAATTTTTAAAGTGTGTCTTATGATTGATGCAAAGAATGTAATGTTGTCATATGTGATTTAATATATAGAGAAACCATCTTCAGATAAATTCCCAGAACTGGAATAGTTTGGGTCATAAGACAGTTCTATTTTTAGTTTTTTTGAGGTATTGCTATACTGTTTCCCACAGTGGCTGAACCAATCTGCATTCCCATCAGCAGTGCAAAAGGGTTCCCCTTTTTCTATATCCTCACCAGCACTTGTTGCTTGTTGGTTTATTGATGACAGTTATTCTGAATGGTGTGAGGTAATATCTCATTGTGGTTTTAATTTGCATTTCTCTCATATTTAGTGATATTGAGCATCTTTTCATATATCTATTGGCCAACTGTGTGTCCTCTTTGGAGAGGTGTCTATTCAGGCCCTTTGCCTCATTTTTTAATTGGATTGTTTGCTTTTTGTTGTTGTTGTTGAGTTTTATAAGTTCTTTATAAATTTTGGATATTAACACCTTAACAGATGTATCAACAAATACATTCTCCCATTCAGTGGGTTGCCCTGAAACACTAATTTGAAAGTATTTAAGCACCCCTGTGTTCATTGCAGCATTATATACAATCACCAAGATCCAGAAGAATCCTGAGTGTCCATCAGTAGATGTGTGGATAAGACAACTGTGTTATATATACACAATGGAATACTACTCAGTGGTAAAAAAGAAGAAAATTTTACCCTTTGTGACAGCATGTATAGAATTGAAGAGCATTATGCTAAGTGAAATAAGCCAGTAAAAGAAAAAAATACCATATGATTTCATTTATATGTGGAATCTAATAAACATACTGAACTAACAAGCAAAACAGAGACAGACCAATAAATAGAGAGCAGGCTGACAGCTCTGGGGGTGGTTAGTGGGTAGAGGGACTGAGCAAAAACAAAGAAAGGACTCATGAACATGGGCAACAGTGTGGTGATTGTGGTAGTGTATAATGAAGAATAAATGGTAAAAGAAAAAAATGAAAAATATAGAGAGTAAAATTTAAGATAATTATGTTATAAATGAGGAGAGGAATGTAACATAAAAGGAATTAAAATTTCTACTCTTCCTTCAAACTTGTTAAGTGATAACACTAGTAGACTGTGATAAGTTATGTTCCTAGAGAAACCAATTAAAATTTCATACACAGAAACACACTCAAAAATACCATAGATAAACCAAACAGAATTTTGAAGTTGTTCAAGAAACCTTCAGGAAAACAGCAGAAAATAAAACTTGGAAGTGTAAAACAGAGAAAAGAAAGAAAACAAAAATTAAAATAGCATACTTAAGACATAACATGTAAATAATTATATCAAATATAAGTTTTCTAAATATACAAAAAAAGAGAATGGCAGAGTAGACCAAAAAAGATGACCCAACTATATGCTGTCTATAAAATACTCACTTAAAA
Source organism: Furipterus horrens (assembly GCF_987537825.1). NCBI lineage: Eukaryota > Metazoa > Chordata > Mammalia > Chiroptera > Furipteridae > Furipterus > Furipterus horrens. Next base: position 126,006,154 of record NW_028327174.1, on the reverse strand, counting down.
TGTGAAAATACAATATAAACTGGTTGAAATTAAAAAGATAGAAAATACAGTCTATATCATATAGTATTAATCAAAGAAAGCAAAAGTATCTTTATGAATACAAAGTTAAGATGATTTAAAACCAAATATTACCAGAGACATTCTGATATGAAAACAAGACAAAGACATGACAAAAAGAGAAGACCAATGAGGGTTCTCATTAAAATGATGCAAGATTCCTTACCAAAATATTAATAAATAATATTCAGCAATATATAAAGGAACATTCCATGATGCAGAAGAATATTTTAAAGATATATCTGACAATACTCAATTACATTTTATAACAGAAACTCAGAAAAAAATAGAAATAGAAGAGAATGTCCTCAACATGATAAAGAGTATCTACAAAAACAACTACTACTAAAATTATACTTAATGGTGAAACACTAAGTAATTTCTCCTAAGATGATAAACAATGAAAGGATGTCCTTTTTTTTTTTTTTTTTTTTTTTTTTAATTTTTTCCTTTTATTTTTTGGTTTTTCAATTACAGCTGTCCCATTTTTCCCCATTGCTCCCCCCCACCTAACCCATCCCTTCTCTCGCAATCATATCCCTCCCCGTGCTGTCCACGTCCATGAGTCATTCATACAGGTTCTTTGACTAAATCCTTCCCTTACTTATCCCCTTTCTCTCCCCCTCTCCCACCTCCTATTGACTGCTATTCTACTCTTTGTCCTATTTAGTTCGTTTGTTTGTGTTGTTCTTTAATTTCCTGTATTAGGTGAAATCATATGGTATTTTGCTTTCTTTGCCTGGCTTATTTCGCTAAGCATAATTCTCTCTAATTCCATCCATGTTGTCGCAAATGGCAGGAGTTCCTTCTTTCTCTCTGCTGCATAGTATTCCATTGTGTAAATGTACCACCGTTTTTTGATCCACTCATCTACAGATGGGCACTTAGGCTGTTTCTAGCACTTAGCTATTGTAAACAGGGATGCTATGAATATAGGGGTGCATAAGTTTTTTTGAATTAGGGTTTTAGGATTTTTTAGGTATAATCTTAGCAGTGGAATCGCTGGTTCAAAAGGCAGTTCAACTTTTAGTTTTTTGAGATAACTCCACACTGTTTTCCATAGTGACTGCACCAGTCTGCATTCCCACCAACAGTGCAGTAGGATACCCATTTCTCCACATCCTCACCAGCATTTGTTGTTTGTCAATTTGTTGATGATGGCCATTCTGACTGGTGTAAAATGCTATCTCATTGTGGTTTTTATTTGCATCTCCCTGATGGCTAATGATGTTGAGCATTTTTTCATGTGTCTATGGAGCTTCTGAATGTCCTCTTCTGAGAGGTGTTTGTTCAGGTCCTTTGCCCATTTTTTAATTGGGTTGTTTGTTTTCTTGATGTTGAGTCATATAAGTTCTTTATATATTTTGGAGATCAGTCCCCTGTCTGAGATATCATGGGCAAATATGTTTTCCCATATGGTTGGTTTCCTTTTCATTTTGATGATGTTTTCTTTTGCTGAGCAGAAACTCTTTAGTTTGATGTAGTCTCATTTGTTTATTTTTTTCTTTATTTCTCTTGCTTTAAGAGATGTATCCGTGAAGATATTGTTACGTGGGATATCTTATATTTTCCTGCCTATGTTTTCCTCTAGAACTTTTATGGTGTCACGGCTTACATTTAAGTCTTTGATCCATCTTGAGTTTATTCTTGTGTGGTGTAAGTTGGTGGTCTAGTTTCATTTTTTTGCACATCCCTGTCCAGTTCTCCCAGCACAATTAGCTAAAGAGGCTCTTCTCAGTCCATTTTATGTTCCTTCCTCCTTTATCAAATATTAGTTGACCATAGAGGCCTGGGTTTATTTCTGTGCTCTCTCTTCTGTTCCACTGATCTATATGTTTGTTCTTATGCCAGTACCAGACTGTTTTGATCACAGTGGCTTTGTAGTATTGTTTGATGTCTGGTATCGTGATTCCTCCTGCTGTGTTCTTCTGTTTCAAGACTGCTTTTGCTATTCGGGGTCTTTTTTGGTTCCATCTGAATTTTTGGAGTATTCGGTCTAGGTCAGTGAAATATGTCATTGGTATTTTAATAGGGATTGCATTGAATCTGTAAATTGCTTTGCGTAGTATGGACATTTTGATGATGTTGATTCTTCCCAACTAAGAACATGGTATTTGCTTCCACTTATTTGTATCTTCCTTAATTTCTTCCTTCAATGTTGCATAATTTTCAGTGTACAGGTCTTTTATCTCTTTGGTTAAGTTTATTCCTAGGTACCTTATTTTTCCTGTTGCTATAGTAAATGGTATTTTCTTTTTTGACTCTGTCTCTGATATTTTATTGTTGGTGTACAGAAATGCCTTAGATTTCTGTATATTTATTTTGTACCCTGCTATTTTGCCAAATTCACTTATTATATCGAGTAGTCTTTTAGTGGAGTTCATAGGGTTTTCTAGGTATACTATCATGTCATCTGCATATAGTGATAGTTTTACTTTTTCTTTCCCAATTTGGATGCCATTTATTTCTTTTTCTTGTCTGATTGCTGTGCCTAGGACATCCAACACTATGTTGAATAGAAGTGAAGAGAGTAGACAGCCCTGTCTAGTTCCTGATTTGAAGGGGAATGCTTTCAGTTTTTGTCCATTGAGTATGATGTTGGCTTCAGGCTTCTCGTATATAGCCTTAATTATGTTAAGGTATGCTCCCTCTATTCCCATTTTGCTGAGTGTTTTCATCATAAATGGGTGTTGTACTTTATCAAATGCTTTTTCTACATCTATTGATATGATCATGTGATTTTTGTCTTTCATTCTCTTTAGGTGATATATTATATTTATTGATTTGTGAATATTAAACCATCCTTGCATCCCTGGGATGAACCCCACTTGATCGTGGTGTATGATCTTTTGGATGTATTTCTTGGTCCTGTTTGCCAAAATTTTATTGAGAATTTTAGCATCTATGTTCATCAGTGATATTGGCCTGTAGTTTTCTTTCTTCGTTGTGTCTTGACGTGGTTTTGGGATTAGGGTAATACTGGCTTCATAGAAAGAGTTTGGGATTTTTCCCTCTTCTTGGATTTTTTGGAATAGTTTGAGGAGGGTAGGAGTTAGTTCTTCCCTAAATGTTTTGTAGAATTCGCCTGTGAAGCCATCCGGTCCAGGGCTTTTGTGCAGGGAGATTTTTGATTACTGTTTCAGTTTCATTCTTTGTTATTGGTCTGTTGAGACTTTGTACTTCTTCTTGGTTCTGTTTTGGAAGGTTATATGTTTCTAGAAATTTGTCCATTTCTTCTAGGTTGTCAAATTTCTTGCCATACAGTTGTCTGTAGTAATTTCTTACAATTGTTTGTATTTCTGTGGTATCAGTCGTGATTTCTCCTCTTTCATTTCTGATTTTGTTTATTTCGGTATTCTCTTTTTTTTTTCTTGATGAGTCTGGCTAGAGGCTTGTCGATTTTGTTTATTTTTTTCGAAGAACCAGTCCTAGTTTTGTTGATCTTTTGGATTGTTTGTTTAGTCTTTATGTCACTTAATTCTGCTCTGATCTTGATGATTTTCTTCCTTCTTCTTGCCCTAGGCTTTGTTTGTTGTTCTAGTTCTTGTAGCTTTAGGATTAGATTTTTTATTTGAGGTTCTTCTATCCTTTTCAGATATGCCTGTATTGCTATGAATTTCGCTCTTAGGACTGTTCTTGCTGTGTCCCATAGGTTTTGGGCTGTTGTGTGTTCATTATCATTAGTTTCTAGAAATTTATTTATTTCTTCTTGATGTCATTGTTAACCCATTCACTGTTTAATAGTGTGTTATTCATTCTCCATGAGTTTGGGTGTCTTTGATTTTTTTCTCTGAGGTTGATTTCTAGTTTCAAGGCATTGTGGTCTGAAAAGATGCTTGATATGATTTCAATTTTCTTGAATTTGTTGAGGCTTGTTTTGTGTCCTATCATGTGGTCTATCTTTGAAAATGTCCCATGTGCATTTGAAAAGAATGTATATTTTGCTTCTTTGGGGTGAAAAGTTCTATATATATCAGTTAAGTCCGTGTGGTTTAGTGTGTTGTTCATTGCCTGTATATCCTTGGTGTTTCTTTGCTTGGATGATCTGTCTATTGTTGATAATGGAGTGTTGAAGTCCCCTACTATGACTGTGTTGTTGTTAATATCCTTCTTGTGGTCTTCTAGTATTTGCTTTATGTATTTTGGTGCTCTTATATTGGGTGCATATATGATGGATTTTTTTTTAAGTATTATGAAATGTCCTCCTTTGTCTCTTTTTATTGCCCTTGCTTTGAAATTCATTTTGTCTGGTACAAGGACTGCTACCCCAGCTTTTTTTTCAGGTCCGTTTGCTTCAAATATTTTTTTTATATCCCTTTACTTTCAGTCTATGTAAATCTTTTGTTGTGAGGTGTGTTTCTTGTAGACAGCAAGTATATAGGTCCTGTTTTCTTATCCATTCTGTTACCCTATGTCTTTTAATTGGAGCATTTAATCCATTTACATTTAAGGTTATTATTGACATAAATTTATTCATTTCCATTTGTACCTCTGTTCCTCTCCTCTTTTTTCCTCTCTTCCTTTTTCTTAGAACATTCCCTTTAGCATCTCCTGCAATGCTGGTTTGGTGGAGATGTATTCTTTTAGTCTTCCTTTGTCTGAGAAACTCCTTATTTCACCTTCCATTTTGAATGAGAGCCTCGCTGGGTAGAGTATTCTTGGTTGTAGGCCTCTGTTTTTCATTGCTTGAAATATTTTTGACCATTCCCTTCTGGCTTGTAGTGTTTCTGTTGAGAAATTGGTCTATAGCCTTATTGGAGCTCCCTTGCATGTTATTTGCTGTTTTTCTCTTGCTGCTTTTAGGATTCTCTTTGTCTTGGAATGTTGCCATTTAACTATGATGTGCCTTGGAGTCGGTTTTTGGGGAGGTCCTCTTCATTAGAACTCTCTGTGTTTCCTGGACTTGCATAACTTTTTCTCTCATCAGGTTGGAAAAATTTTCTGTCACTATTTCTCCTATCAGTTTTTCTATTCCTTTTTCTTCTGATCCCTCTTTGATTCCAATGACTCTGGTATTGTTTTTTCTTATGCTATCCTGTAATTCCCTAACCTCTTCTTCATACTTTTCAATCTTTTTTCATTTTGCTGTATCATCTGAGAATTATTTTCCTACATTATCTTCTAACTCACTAATCCGATCCTCTGCTTCGTTTAGTCTGCTTTTGACTGATTCTACTGTGTTTTTCAGTTCAGAGATTGCATTCTTCATTTCTTCCTGGTTCTTGTTGATAGTTTCTATGTCCTTTTTTATGCTGGTGTAGTTCTTTGCAAGTTCCCTGTAATTTTCTTGGAGGTTGTCATAATTGTTTTTAAGCTTGTCGAGTATATTGAGCTTCTTCACCACCATTGTTTTGAATTCCATGTCTGACATTTGGGCTATGTCTATTCCATCTACCTCTCTTTCTGGGGATTCCTCTTTTCTTTTCATTGAGAGGTTGTTTCTACATCTTACCATGTTGGATTCTTCTTGCTTGTTTTTGTTTTTTGGATTAGTCTGCTTTGACTTCCCATCTTTGTGGTATGAGATTCTTTACGGGCGATCTGGGGGTTTCAGTGGTGCAATCTCTTTGATCTCCTGAGCCTGATGTTCTTGGGGTACCCTTTATGTCGTTTGTTTATGCTGTCTGGTTATATTTCAGTTGCTCTTTATTAGGATCTTCCTTCTGGTTAGTTGATTGAGAGTCACTCTATCCACTTTGTCTTGAGTTCTTTTCTGGGGATGCTGCTAAAAACATAAACACACAGCCCAGGCAGGAGACCCACACCCTCAAGAATATCCCCCACCGTCTATCCCGCTATCGTCAGCCAACGAGCCAGTATTAATATAAATGTAGAGAGATTAGAGCTTTTATACTATAGGAAGAACAGATAAGAGTTGTTTTTAGGGAGAAAATATATTATTTTTGAGAGAGGGGATAATAGATTAATAATAGTTGAGACTGTGCAAGACAGCAGGTTATATTTACATTGTATGTTAATAACTATAGAAGAAAAAATGGGAAGAGTGCAGAATATAGTAGGAAAGTGGAATTGTATAGTATTGGATTTTTATTATAGCTATATTCTATTTATTTGGAGTGTAAGGGAGGCTAAACTAGACCCACAAACAAATAAACAACAATTAAAGAGGAAGGATGAGAAGGAGAGATTGTATGAAACAAATTAGAGATATAATTTTTTTTTTCCCTTTCAGGAAAAAAAAAAAAGGAATGTTTTTACTCAGTACAGACTTTGTGTGTCCTCTTCTTTTTCTGCATCCCCAGCTGGTCTAATGTGGTGGGTCAGAGGTTACTAATCCTTGCAGCAGCGGTGTGCACGGTGGCCCGCACTAGCTGAGGTGCCCCTGCCCGCGAGGCGCCCAAGAGCCCACCTCAGGCCTTCCCACACCATGCTCCGGGAGTTAGTCTCTCGCCTCCCAGTGCTGAGCCCCGGACACTCATGCACAGTGGAAGTGAGCAATTGGCGGGTGCTTTTGCGCTCGCGTGCCTGTGCGCACCCGTGTGTGCTCAAGGCGGCCAGGGAGCTAGGCTCAGGCCTGCCGCATCGCTTTCCGGGAGTTGGTCTCTCGCCTCTTAGGGAAGGGCCCCGAACACTTGTGCTCAGTAAAAGTGAGTGTCTTTGAGTCGCTGCTGCCCACTGTTCCGATGCTGCAGCTCCCCAGCATTCCTACACCCACCTGGGCGGGCACAAGCAGAGCCTGAGCAAGTGCTCTGTGCTCTGGCCTGGCACTCCAGCCTGGCACCCACTGGAGCTGGCCAGGGGCGACTGCACACAGTCTTCTGCGTGTCCAGTGGGCCCTCTCTGCACCTGTTGGGGCGCTGATCTTATGTCTGTCGGGGTGTGTCCGAGGGGCACCTGGACGTGTGGCCCTGTGCACCTGGGCCAGTGAATGAGGGCACTTCCCTATGCTCACCGGCGAGATCCAAGGGGAGGGTTGGGGAGTGGGCGAGTGCACTTCTGTGCCTGCGCTCCTCAAGAATGTCCTATCACCCCAAAACTAGCCCCCCCTCAATTTCTCAAGAGAAAAATACAAAGGAAAAATTACGTTTTCACTTGCACAACAGCACGCTGTCTCCCATCTTCCAGCGTCAATGTTACCTGGTTGAGTTCCACCTCTGCCAGCGGGCAGAGATCCACTTTCATCCTGACTCCCCTCTGGGGAAACCTGTGGTCACCAGAAAGCCTTTGTGTCCTTCCAGCCTCAGCTCAGGCAGCCACCCTAGTCAGGAATCTCATTTCGTCCCTTTTTCTTCTGCTATCCTCACTAAACAGGTTGTTCCCAGATGTTTTTTCTCTAATCCAGCAGTGCCAAGGCTCAACTCCTACCAGTGTCCAGCTGCTCACTGAGATGTTCTGTCTGCAATTATTCCAAACTACAGATGGGTCTCGGGAGCCTGAGAGCGCAGCCTCCCCTCACTCCTCCGCCATCCCAGTGTTGAAAGGATGTCCATTCTTATTGTTATTAAAACTGGTAATAGAAGTTCCAGCCAATGTAATAAGGCAAAACAAAGACAAGACAAACAGGAAAGTGGGAAAAATTATCTCTACATGCAAATGACATAATTGGCTATGAAGAAAATGCCAAGGAATCAATAACACATTTTGAGAACAAATGAGTTTTGTAAGTTACAGGATATATAATAAAATATATGGAAATCAACTGTATTTGAATATACTAGCAATAAACAGACACAAATTCAAAATACAATATATTTTCAAGCACTGAAAAATACTTTGTTGTAAATCTACAAAATATGTATACCACCTATGCTTAAAATGATAAAATATTAATGAAAGAAGTCAAAGAAGATTATTTTTAATAGAGAAGGATACAATGATCAAGATTTGGAAGCCTCATCTAGTCAGTCTAACCTTAGATATAGATCTTAGCCAAGTAACATCAATGAAACTTTATTCTGCAGCCATTCTGTTCCAATTTACCCTAGGCATATTGAAACCTGAAGCATTAGATTCATTTCTGAACACTGCACTAAAAAAGGGATAAAAGTAAAGCTAACACTGTGACCTGAAACCATATCCTATAAGGGCGTTTACAAAAACTAAAGTTCTTTACTTAATGACTCCATGTTTACTCAATAAGCACTGTAGGTATTCCACAATATGATTTGAAGCAGAATATAACCTGATTCTGGCTGATGACTCAGGAAGGTAACTTCAGGTTTATCATTGGAAGACTTTTCTTATAAAACTTATTGGATATAGGGTTGGTATTTAAGGAGTTATTATTAGGCACTTTTGAAATGAGAAATCTTGGATGCTCTATGTACCTTTCAGATTTACATTGAGGATTTCCCTTAAGAGTTTAAATGTTTGATTAGGGTGAATGAATGTTACAAGTTAAACCAAGAGTTAAAATAATTTTTAAATATACCTTAATTTTTAGGACAGTTTTAGACTTACAGAAAAATTGGAGCATTAGTACAGAGAGTTTCCATTTCCCCTATGATTAACCCCTTATATTAGTATGGTGCATTTGTTACAGTTAATGAACCAATATTAAAACAACAAGGAAAATATATATATATATATATATATATATATATATATATATATATATAAATACAGACAATAGTATGGTGGTTATCACAGAGTAGGGTACAGTAGTACCTCTCTATATCGCGGTTCACTTATTGCAGCCTCACTGTATTGTCGGATTTTTAAAAATATTATATTTAATTATCACGGATTTTTCTCTATATCGCGGGATTTTGTGGTACTGTATACGTATGTTGTTAAAATTACATAGGTTTAAGAGTGTAGAATAAATGTAAGGTTCCTACTAAGCAGGGGGTCTAGAATGTAATACCTGTGATAAGTGAGGGAATACTGTATAGTAAAGGGTAAAGGGGGTCAAAAGTATGGTGATGTAAGATTTGACTTTAGGTGGTGGGCATACAATGCAATATACACATGATGTATCATAGAATTATGCAGTCAAAACTTATATAACTTTATTAACCAATGTCACCCCAATAAATTTAATTTTTTAAAAATTGAAAAGCCATTCTCAGCAAAAAAGGCCAACACAAAAATGATCAAGGGTCATAATTTGCTAGCTTCTGATATAGATGAAATTCCATAGAGTTCTATGTAAATAATAAACTCACAGTCAGAAAATATTTTTTAAGTATTAAGTTAAAATACTTTATTTATCTCTGAAATTCTAATATGATGCAGTCTTACAGCTATGGCATGAGTCTTATCACCCTAAAGAAGATAAGGGTGGTTTCTTTTGGGACAAAGTGATCAATGTCCAGATTATGTCTCAGAGTTGTTGTTTTCTTTTTTTTTTTAACTATGTTAGCTAGATGACATTTTAAAAGCTTGATATTATGAATAATTATAGGATTTCTAAATTTCATACTTCCACTTTAACAAATTAGAGTCATACTTGGATGTCAGTTTATAGAATTTTAATATTTGTGAGAATACTTATAGATGAAGTGATACACTGATTCTGGGCAAGTGAATTATGGGCATGAAAAAAATGTACTAAGGTAGAAGGAAGTAGTGAGACTCATGTGCCTCACTTTCTTTCTCTAAACCAAATCCTGGAGGTTTGGATGGGTTGAGGGGAATGCCAAACACACAAGGGTGATTTTCCTGCGTTGCCATAGAGGAAAAAGAACTTGCATTACACTAGCCATCATCTTCCTTACATACAATTCCAAGAATGTGACCCTAACAATCCTACCTGAACAAATACCAGCCAGTGCAGACATGAATACAGATGTCAGGAAAGGACAGAGGACCACTTCAATCCCCATTAACATAAAACCATTTAGTACTACTCTCATTTGGGAGTGGGATTAGGGATAGGGGGTGTAGCAGAAATATGAGAAACTGAGTCACCCAAAAGGAGCCTGACAATATTATCATAGAGTATTGTGTTTTCTGGATTTGGAAAACCATTATTTAATTGAAATTCCTGATAATTTATAGATTAAGGCTTTATAAGAAAAATATGATTATTTACAGAAAAGTAAAGGCATTTTATCCACAGTTGGTAATATAATGAGAATCTTTGACACTGCTATACGGTAGGTATGTTTTGGTCATATAATTCCAATAATTCCAACTACATACAACTATGAAAGACATCTCTACAAATAAGAAAGTGCTCTTTTTGAAAGTGTAATGTAGGGGAGAAGCATGAAACATTTTGTAGTTGCCTGAATAACAGAAATACTATGGCAATCAAATCTCACTTGTGAGAGGACATGATCAGTCTTCCTGCAGCTGGCCATCCTACATGCCTGGATTTGGATTATGTGCATAAATACTACATGTCACGCTTTCTTTATTATTATTATTTTTTATTCCTCACATGAGGATATATTTATTGATTTTTTGAGAGAGAGAGGAAGGGAGATAAGGAGAGGGGGGGAGAGAGAGAAACATCAATGTGAGAGAGAAACATTGATCAGTCGCCTCCCATAGACACCCCAACCAGGGACTGAACCCACAACTTAGGTATGTGCCCTGACCAGAATTGAACCCACAACCTTTTGGTGCAGAGGATGATGCTCCAACCAACTGAGCAACTAGGCAAGGGCCCAGGCTTTCTTTTTGATGTTTGGACTAGATAGGCTTATAATTTTTTCAGAGATGCTGACATTATTGATTTGACTCTTCTCTTACTCTGAATAATGAGTCCAAATTTATCAAAGGGAATGATCTGGAAGCTCAGTATATTTCTAAGGATGGCATGGGCCATTATAAGAAAGGATAAATTGCCTCCTTTTTAAAGTTCTGAAGAATATACTACACACATTTTTAGTGGAAATATATAAAAGCTACGGTCACAGTGAAATTAATGAGTGGCTCTATGATTCTATATTTATGTCTTATGTGGCTTTGTTAGTTTAGAGTTTAGACTATGAAATTAATTTTTTTAAATAAATCAGTTTTAGAATTAAAATATTATGGACAATTTGGATCTGACAAAAATCATATGTATATGCCACAGTTTCACAAATTATATATATACTATTGGTCATTTTAATTGAAGTTCAATTTAGTTTAGATGACTTTAAATATCAAAACCAGGAATCCTAATTATTAGACTGCAAGATCCTTTCATGTAGAGACTTTATTTTTAAATTATTTTTGATTCCACATAACTTAATAAAATGCCTTGTATGGTTTATTGAATATTTATAAATAAATTAATTAATAAATGACAATATTGTACATATTGAATATTTGACTCCTTAATTGCATATATTCATTTGTGTTTAGTTATGCATAAATTTTTATTGACAAAACATTTCAAAAACTTCTTCCCTTACCTGAACAGCTCCATTTTCTTGGTTTTCTCTCAAGAATAAAAAATGAATTAATTGTGACAAGACTTATTAAATGGCCATACTTTCTCCTTAATGTATATTGTTCTTTTGCTCAATCAATATTATTTAATACTATTTCATTCAACATTCAGGGACTCCTGGATTATTCAGTCAGAACCCTACTTTACTTTTTTCAGAGTCTTACCTTTTAATATATATGTTAACAATTTTATACTCCATACAGTAATTCATAAAATTAACACAGATGTGATATAAAAAGTGTTGTCTGACTTAAAACAGAAGAGTGACAATTTTTCCTTTTGGAGAATAGATGATATGTAAATGTGTACTGGCAAATGAAGAGTTCCTTGAATGGCCACTTAAAGTATCTACAAGTACTTGATAAGTGATGAGCAGGCTTTGAAAATTTTAGATCAGGGAAAAATGTGGGACTTAAGAAGGTTGATGTAAATTTACTTGACAGACTGAAATAGAGAAAGATTGGTGGAAAGAAATCAGGTGAGGATTCTCTGCCACAGTAGTTCAGACATAAGCTGTTTAGCTGATGAAAGCCTGAGCTAGGAAGGGGAAGAAAGGGACATGATGAAGGAAAGAGTAAGCAAGACTTATGGAACTATTTGTTTCTTCAAGTAAGAAAGAACTGAGTATAACATTTGGTTTTAGAGACAGAAGTTTCATTTTAGAACTACGGGTTTTCATTCTGATGGAAATATTTTTTAGAAATAGGTGCTATATCTGTTTCTTATTTCTGCTATAACATATATCCACGAACTTAGTGTTTTAAAACAATACAAAATTATTATCTCATAGTTTTGAAAGTCAGAAGACCAAAGTGACTCATTGAATTGTAAAGTCAAAGTGTTGGCAAAGCTTGCTCTCTCTGAAGGCAATGAGAAAAGATTTGTTTCCATAATCCTTTCAGCTTTTGAGGTTGCCTTTACCATTGCTTGGCTCAGAGTATATTCCCTGTATTACTATAAACTATTGCTTTTGTTGTCATATCTCCTACTCCTGCTTCCCTCATATAAGAACACTTGTGATTACATTGGGCCTACCCGAATAACACAGAATACTCTTGCCATCAAGATATTTAATTTACTCATATCTACACTGTCTCTTTTTTCATATAAGGTACATATTCACAGGTTCTGGGGGTTAAAGCATGGACAGCGATGGAGTGCTCTCTTTAGGGGGAGGTAAGGCTTGAGATAAAGACTTGAATATCTGGAAACACCAATCCAAAAAATATATGCATCCCTATGTTTATAGCAGTGTTATTTACAATAGCAAAGATTTGGAAACAGCCTAAGCACTCATCTGTAAATGAGTGAATAGAAAACTTGTGGTGCATTTACACAATGGAATACTATGCAGCAGTAAAAAAGAAGCTCTTATTACATTTCTCAACAGCATGGATGGACCTGGCATAATGGAAACATCAAAGTAGATTCTGAAGCCTGATACTATTCAGATGTTTTCTGAAATGATTTGATCAACTTTGCCAGCCAATGAAAGATTTAAAGAAGAGAACTGATAAAATCTTATTAAATTTAGCCCAAGAAGTTCCCTTTCAAAGCACAATGGTGGGGAAGAGATGGAAGTCAGATTGATTAACATCATGTTATAAAGTTGAGACTGGGTTTTGACATGATTTTGAATATTAATGAATGGCAGTATTTTTAGTTGTTAGTTTGTAAGCAGTGATAATTTCTCTTAATCTGACACAAAATGGAAATACTGGTACCTATCTCACAGAATTGTTGTGGGAATAAGAAATGGTAATAATTATGAAAGTTTTTAGTACATTGTCATTCAATAGAAATTTGGCACTGGAAAGATTGGTATTACAGATTTTTTAAAGATTCACCCTTTTTCTCTGACATGGAAAAGTTAAAAATGGCAGGTTCAGAGCAGGAATGTTTTAGCAAACACAGAGAATATTAACAGATGAAATGACACCAGAAAGTGCATTATTAAAATAAGTTGAGCAGAAGCTCTGGTGTGGGTTTATGGTGGATATCACTGAGTGTGCCCATTTTGTATAGGAAGGTTAGGAAGCTGAGTGTGGCCAAGATTACTCTTGGGAGAACTTAGTAATTAGAAGTACTAGAAAACCATTCTCCTGCTTCTAGAGGAATTAAATGCATGGACTATTGACTTTTGTGATTTTTTGGAAGAAAAAATTCCTAGGAAGAAATAGTTTAGTGTCCTAAAACTGACTATAAATTTTAAGATTTATGAAAACAGGGGCTGAAGGAACATTAAGTGTGAGAGTTCTTGTGGATCATCGACAGAGATGATGATGCAGACTGGAAAGAAGGAGCATGTATAGAAGGGTCTTATTAACCACCTACTCTGCATTAAGTACTCTGCTAGTTTTAGGAAATATATATATTTAATTATCAATACAAATCTTTGAATTAGACATGTTTACTGCCATTAAGTTTGTATTTAGTACAAGAGGCTAAGAAATACGTATATCCAGAGTCACGAGACAAAATGACAAAGCCAAAATTTGTGTTTTGCTCAAATTCCATGTTTCCACTCCATTCTCAATCAAGTGCTAAAACCATATAGAAAATTGAAGGTGTAAACAAAATATAATATTATTTTATCTAGGGCATAGGGAAAAACATAAGCAACCATAGAAAGACTAGATGTGAAAATATGACTTTTCATCACTTAAAGTTTGAACTTATTTAGGCTATTCAAAAAGATATTTTGTCCTTCTATAATGCTGATTTTAAATTACATGAATGATGGTTATCTAAGAACTCCATCCAAGAACTCTAACATCAGAATCCTATATTATATTTTGATTTGGTTAACATTTAAAAATGGATAATATTTGATCCTTAAATAATTCATCTGAATCTGTGGAAGATATTATTAGAAAAACTGTTAAAATCAAATCACTCAATTATTGACATTTGCCCTCCAGAATTCTAGTGAAAATTTTACATCAGGAAAACTGCCAGTAGGAAGTTTCAGACATGCAAGTTATTCTCAATACCTGTATTAAGTTGTATCTTGTATTTAATGCTAAATTAGTTTTTATTTAACTGTATTTTATTATCCCATTCTTTCACTCCCCCAGAACTATAAAGTTGATTAGTAGGTTATAATAGTATGATTTAGTTACATCTATGATAGTCAATATTCTTTATTATTTTTTTCCTTTAAGAGTAAACTTTATTAAAATGCAGTTAAACTAATGAAAGAAATTTTAATTATTTTAATAGTTATTAAGTTTTTTTTCTGTGAAATCTGGAAATGGTTTAAAGTTTCAAACAAACTATGTTAAGTTAGGTTGTCTTCCCAGAGAAGTCTCAAGGACCTTAATTAATTGCAGCTTTCACACCTCTGTCCTCTCACTGAGGAGTTCTGTTCACAGGAGCTGCCATTCTTTGGTATTATGTGATCTTGCAATCCTATGCAAGAGTGATTTCTTCACTGATAAACTTTTGGTCCAAGTGCTAACATCAGTGGATTTATATGGAAACAGAGATAAAGAGCATCTAAGTCCCAAATTAGCTAAGCAGTCTGTGGTTCCAAAATGCTGCAATATTGGGGCCAGTTTCATAGCTTCTGAAAAACTTGTAAGGTTGTCATTCAAACTAACCTCTAGTAGCCTACCCGTTTGTCTAATGAAAACATGTTAAAGAACACCAATCTCTTCACAAGCAAATTTACATGGATTATAGAAGTAATACCTTTATTTATATAAAATATCAGAAAAAAGCTTGGGTCTTCTAAGTTTTGAAATATTTGCTTTGATTGTGAGCATAGAAGATGACAATTTTTAAAACACCTACATGTCTTTTAGATTAGTGGGAAATATTGTCTTACAGAAAAAAATAAAAATAAAACAAACAAAAAAGGCAACTCTTTTCTTGTTTCTATAGCTTCTGAATCTCAATAATAATTCAGGCAGAGAACCAGGCTCAGTTCTCTGCTATCAAAGGGTAACATGTGAAAACTTCAGTATAGTGTAACACCCTAGACATTCTAACTTCCAAATGCCAGGTTTCAGAAGTTGATTGCATCTCACTTTTCACCCCCGCCCACACGCATATATTGGACAGTCCTAACCTCCATATTTTGGAATATTATCTTATGTGGATAGAGAGTCCTCACAGAGGTAATGAGGTTAAAATTAGGTCATTAGAGTGGGTTCCAATCCAATGTGCCTAGTGTCTTTATAAAAAGTGAAAATTTGAATGAAGTACTCATACAGGGGAAAAACAATATGAAGACACAGGGAGAATGCCATCTTTGTAATAAACACATGAAGCTACCGAAGCCAGGAGATGGCCACAGGATATTTTCAGTCATAGCCCTCAGAAGGACTATACCCCATAGACACCTTAATTTTGGACTTCTAGTCTCTAAAAACGTGAGAAAATACGTTTTTGTTGTTTAAAACCATTTAGTTTGTGGTCCTTTGTAAAAGCAGCCCTATAAAAGTTATCCACTGGGTTATTCTGTTTTGAGCCTGAGCATCTGTTGCATTTCCTGACTCGTTCATGGCTCCTTAAGAGTAGTCTTGGGACTGGAACATTTTCTTGTTGGGAGATGAAGACTCCTTACAGCCTTGCGGGATTGTCGCCTTGTGGGGGAAGATATATCCTTCTTCTGGGCTTTGTGTATACTGCTTTGTTCTGTGTAAGCATGTGCACATCGATGAGCTGCACCAGCTTTCCGTATTTCTGACGTGATCAGAGGGAGGTCAGGATGCTTAGACGGCAGCACACAGCACCAGGTGTGGTGTATGGAGCTACGTGACCCCAGTTGGCTCCAGAGTGGATCTGCTGACCATGGGTGACCAAAGGACTGCAAGTGGCTCGGTCTTGTAAACTCTTTTTCTCATCTTGCTCTAAAAAAAATGCTATACCATTTTGTTGGCCATTGCACCACTTGGGCAATTTATTAGCAAATGTCCGTAGCTACTCCCCTGGTGGAATGAGCAGTGAGGGTTAGAGGAAAGCAAGATGTAAGAAAGCGTTTCCCTCACAGAGCTGTGGGGCATGTTGAGACCAAGTAACCTTGTTGACAGAAGCAAGAAGGAAACTAGGTCCATAACAGAGGGAACCTAAAAAGGCAATCAATACCAATTACTCGAAAAGAGAGAGAAAGAGCTGGATTTGGAATAACAACAACAACAAATCAGAGAGCACAGGAAATAACTAGGATGCATGAAATTGAGATCATGGCTCCCATTAGAACAACCTGCAGCACTTTCGAAAACAACGAATGCTTAGGCCACTCCCAGAAATAGTTAAAGCAGAGTATCTGTAGGTGGGGCTTAAGTGGCACATTTAAAAATCTCCCAGGTGATGCTAATATATAACTAGGGTAGAGAATCACTGAGCAAGAGCAAGTACAAATATTTTATGGGCAATTATTTAGAAAAAAAAATGATACTATTATACGACTTATGATTTTTTGACTAAAGTGCCAGCAGTAAAAAATCTGAGACAGCTGGACACATTTCAAAGTACTAGGAAAGGTGATGCTTTCAATTTTAATACTCATGTTGATAAATCTACAAATTTCTTTCCTCTCAAAGTTAATTGACCTCTATTATTTATGTGTAAAATTTGCTCTACTTAATAATCAAACAAAATGTAATTTTACATATAACCCTGAATTAAATTGATTTTAATTTTTACCATTAAGTCTCCTGTCCTCTAATATCACTATTATTTTTCAGTTATAAGTATACTTAAACATAAGAAGAGTCTTTAAGAAAAGCAGTACCATGTCTCAAACTCTTTCTCCAAACCCTATAAATAAAATCACTAAACTGAAATTAGTATTTATCATTCCCATCTATTTTTAACTTGCCTTCTCCAATTAATATTCTCTCTTGAAATTAATTGCTGTTAGTATACAAAACTCCAGCATATTCATTTTTAAATATTCCATTTTATAGTTATGATAATTATTCATTCTCCCATTGGTGGTATTTAGGTTATTCCCAGTTGTTATTTTAAAGGCATTTTGAGAAATAATACACATATCATAGATTCATCTTTTGAAATGTATGACTTAGTATTTTTTAGTTTATTCACAGTGTTTTAAAATAATCACAACTCTCTAACATTAGAGAAATTCTATTACCCCCCCCCAAAAATCCCATATTCATTAGAAGTCACCTCCATTTCTCTCATTCCTATCATGCTTGGTAACCACTAATCTAGATTCTGCTCTGTGAATTTGCCTATTCTGAACATTTAATTTAAATAAAATCATACAAATGTGGTCTTTAATGACTGGTTTCTTTCCATTAGCATAAAGTTTTCAAGGGCCATACATGTTTTAGAATGTACCAGCACTTTGATGTTTGTTTTGATTTTCATTTCCCTAATGATAACTGATGTTGAGTAATCTTTTATGTATTATTGGCCATTTGTGTGCCTTGTTTATATAAATGTTTATTGAAATATTTTTCCACTTTTTAATCAATTATTTGTCATTTTAGACAATGCAAGCTGAACAGTGAGAGTTACAATATATATCCTGCAAAGACTCATATTCACAAATTTAAACAGTTCTTACAAACCAATAAAAAAAAGATGCTTCAATAGAGAAAAAAAGGCACCTACTACAACAGACACTTTATGTGTAATTATTAAGTTTGTAAACTTAATAAAACAATCAAATATATTATTCACTAAGAAAATGAAAATTAAAGTCACAATACAGTGTCAATACATGGTGAGATACCAATATACATCCACCAGAATGGCCAACACAAAAAGGTAGAAAATAGCTAAATTTATCTATTCCATGATGAAATCTGAACTCTCATGTGCTGATATCATAATCACTTTGGGAAATGGTTTGGCATGTTTTTGAAACCTATTGTGCTTCATGATCTAAATATTTCACTCCAAGTAAATATGTAACCAGTAGAAATGGGTAAGTTTTTCTCTCAAAAGTATGTATATTTACAGTAGACATATTACTAATACTAGCTAAAAGCTGCAAAAAATTAAAAAGTGCCCATCAATAGTACACTGTATAAAAATGAAGTGTAGTGTATCTGTCCATGAAATACTATTCAGAAATGAAAATAAAGTACCACTTCACATAGTAATATTAACAAATCTCAAAAACATAAGGATGAGCAGATAATGCCAGGCATAAAACAATAATTCTACATAAATAAATAAAGTTGGACAAAGTTTCAAAAGTCATACTAGTAACTATCTCTTGATCCAGATATTAGAGATATGGTTGTGCTTACCTATAAAAATCCATTGAGCTGCACATTTGTGATTTGTGTACTTTATGTATGTATGTATGCATATATGCATGTATATATGTTTTTACTTTGTCAATATTTGCCCTTTTCTTTTTTTAACCTTTCCTTTTCAGGTGCCTCCTTTTCTCTTACTTAAAATAGAAACTTTCTAGAGACATGATCCCTTTTCTTTTATCTCTTCATTGGAGAAACTACTAGAAAACAATTTGGTTTTAAGAAAATATAATGTGATGTAGTACTAGACTCAGGGTGATAGTGTATTTTAAAAAGAACACAGGAGTGAGAAGAAAACTCTAGTAAAACATGATGAAGTAAGTGAGGAATAAAAGAGAAAACTGAATCAAAACAAAGTGTCTTCATCACAAGGTCCCGGATGGATGCACACAAATTTTATTTTAAAAAAAGAAGAAGAATAAATTCAGGCCTGAGTGAATGCGTATGGATTCCTAACTCATTATTCTCGAGCTTCTGTTTCCATGGTCAATGTGGAAGATATTCTCATTAGGGTTCACTCAAGATTCATGTGCACACTTCATACAATACACCTGCTGTTTAATGTTTACTAACTAAAAAGAATCTTAATAAAGTCAGAAACACACAGATCTGGGGTCCATCAAAGTGTTTATATTAAGAATACCTATGACTCCAAGCACCAACATAGCATCTATATCAGTTAGAGTTAGTAAGCTATACACAGGTAACCTCCATATCACATGGTTGTTAGGTTCCTAACAAATGCTATGTTATGTGAATGTATTATACAAAACAAAGAACTAGTACAAAAAGGGAAATTAGATTCCAAAAATTAAAAGAACATACTATTATATTTTTATAATTAAGAGAAATATCTTTATTAAAGCAATTTTCATCAAAAGTATTACATATTAATATGAATTAAGTAATGTTTTCTTCATCACTACAAGCTCAATTAACTGAATGCATTTTCTTTTTGACAAAATATCCTCATCTTATGAACTTTCTTCAGCATTATCTTGATTTCTATGCTCTATTTTTTGCAAAAAAATATCTGTTATTTTAGATTGCTTGCTTTTAGCTGAGAGACCTTTATAAATTTTGTTATATGGTTCTAAGCACTTTTGAAGTTCTCTCTTAAACTTTGTGCTCTTTTCAGTGCAAGGATCTTCATTTAAGAAATATGACTAACTGTTTGGCTAAGTCTAGGCCTTTCTGTATGTTTTTTTAGAGTAAACTGTTTAACTTCTTCATTTTCATTAGTGCTATCATCCCCTAAATTATCTTGGCACATTCCAGATGTCGTTTTCACCAAAATTGCTTCATTAGTTTCTTATTCTACCAGCAATTCTTGGATAGCATCTACTGTCATATTGTGTTAGAGCAAAACCATGTTATAGAAGTGCTGTGTTATACGGGGGGAGGGGAGTCCCCAATTCTTCAACCATGTTAGAGCAAAACCATGTTATAGAAGTGCCGTGTTATGTGGGGGATACCTGTATAAAGATCTTGGTAAGCCTATGTGATTACAGGGATTACATATGTAGTTATTTGTTTTACAAAGCAAGGAGAATATACTGCTAAAAGGGCTCTCTCAACAATGGTCTGCGTTTTATCATGCACTTATATATCCATTCTAAAAGACAGGAGAGTAGAAGTGAGGCTAACAGATAGAGGAAGAATGCATTGGAGACATATTCCAATCATCCTTTATTGCTAAACTCTGCTCTGTCTCTGATTTGATTTTTAGCAAAGTATGCTTTGTAGTCTCAGTGATGCACTTACAGGTTTGAAGCAGATGCCATTAGTTACATTTCTGAAAACTGCACTTAAAACTCAGAACAGTGTTATTTTAAGAGATATCTTTCTTTATATACAGATGTATATAGGTTCATTTTGTGATTTCACCTATCCAGATAATGAGGCAATTGTGGAATTCATTTAGGGATTCTGAAAAGAGGAAACAACAATATATTTACCACACACCAGATGGCAAATGGATATCATGTTTATTTTATATTTTTATGCTAAAATCTTCTGTGAAATGTGCATTTCACTCACCAAGGTGATTTTAGAAAAAACATAGTATGCTTGTTTTAAAAATGTCTCTGAAATTTCTGGAAAACTATGTAATCATATCTGTAGAATTAGATATATTTTAAGCAAATTTATTTAAGTTGCCTTATTTAGTAGTAATGTATTCAACAGATATTTTAGCAAAGCCTTCTTTCAAGTGTACCTATTGTCTTATTTAACCTCAAGTTGTGGGTATTGTTCCTTTAATAATATGAATCAGGAATAAGTATTTTGTAAGATAACTCTATGTTCAGTAACACATTTAATTCCAATTTTACCAGAGATATTTCAGGATATCCCTTAGTCTATCTTCTTAGGCTAAGCAAGCCTTTAAAACACTGTTAAAGAATAGTCTTTTAACTAATGGTGCTGGGACGACTGGATATCCACATGCAGAAGAATGAAATTGTACCCCTAGTTTACACAATACAATAAAATTAACTCTGAAATGATAACAGAGCTAACTGTAAAAGTTAAAGCTATAAAACTCTATCAAGAAAATGAAAAGATAAATCATAGGGAAAAATATTTTCAAATAAAGAATCTAACAAGAGCATTGTATCCAAAATATATAGATAGTTTACAACTCAATGATAAAATGACAAATGACTCACTTAAAAATAATCAAAAGATTTGTATAGACATTTCTCAAAAGACTGCATACAAATGGTGGAAGGCACAAGAAGAGATACTTAATATCATTAATCATTAGCTGAATATAAGTTAAAACCAAATTGAGTTACCACCATGCACCCACTAGGATAAACTAATAATAAAAAAAAAAAGATAAAGTAATGAGTATTAGGGAGAAGGAAAAGAAATTGAAACCCTATCTATTGTAAAATTGTGCAGCCACTTTGGAAAAAATGTTTAGCAGTTCCTAAAAATGTTAAGCATAGGAATAACGTGTGATCCTGCACTTCCACTCCTAAGTATAACCCAGAGGATTGAACACATATGTCCACACATAAACTTCTACAAGAATGTCATAGCAGCATTATTCAAAATTACGGAACATTGGAGGCAACATTAATGCCTATCCCATGGTAAGTGGATAAACAAAATGTGGTATAAGCAGACATGGAATATTATTTGGAAAGAAAAAGGAATGGAGCACTTACATGTGCTACAACACAAATGAACCTTAAAAGGATTACACTAAATTAAATAGTGTCACAACATAACATATCATTCTCAATTTATGTTATATGCTCAAAATGGGAAAATTTGTAGAGACAGAAAGCAGACTACTTGTTGCCAAGGGCTGGATTAATGGGGAAATAGGGAGTCACAACTAATAGACATGGGGTTTTTTTTGGGGGGTGATAAATATATTCTGAGATTAGATAGTGGTGATGGTTGCACAACTCAGTATACTAAAAGACACTGAAATGTACATTATAAAAGGATGAATTTTATATAATATGGTTATTATATCAGTAAAGTTCTGATTTAGTAACACAAGGAATCTTTCTATATACTGACATTGAATGAGTGTGCTGGGTTATATTAAATGTTAGAGAAAAGTGTATATGGTATGCAACTGTTTATCTAAAAGAAGGAAAAGGATATAACTGTACATGAATATTTGCTTATTTTTTATAGAGACATAAATTAATTAATCAAATTAAAAATAATGGTCACCTCTGGGGGTGGGGTGGGATCCAGGCTTGGGGGCATAGGGATGAACACTAACATTCCCTAAAAATAGTTGTTTTGTAAATTTGACATCAGAATCTTGTAAATGTTTTACATATTTGTATAACAAAATTATATAAAAGTAGTCCCTAAATATTGAAATTGATATTAAACAAAAGAATCTGTGTATTAACTTAGTGTAGTAACCACAGAGAAAACTATTTCATGTTAAAACTTTAAGATACAATAATTTCATCATGCATCCCTGGTAGAATAGGCCCTAAAGATAAAATCACAAAAGTAAAAATCTTTACTTCTTTTCAGTAATTCTTTTGTTGGTGTTAGTGTTTGTATTCTTATAGTAACATTGCTTTATGTTTAGTGCGGGATAAAGTGAATGAGTCATTATACTGGGGTCACTGAGAACTCAAATTTTTGGTATAGAAAATACAGATAAAAGATTTTTAAGGTTAAGTAAAGCCTCTGAAATCCTGAGTGGAAGTACCAAAGTGAGCAATTCGTGGTACACTTTGTCTTGAAGTAAATATGTGCCTCTCTTCACCTATCAGGAAATTTGAAAAAGCATCCATTGTCAAACTATTTTGAGTTTGTCTCAAACTTCATCCAAACTGAATGATTTGGATGAACTAATGTTACTGGGAAATTACATTAGAGTTGTCACAGCAGAAGCTATTCTTGGTGCCTGCTTCCCCTTGCATGTGTCTGCATTCCCAAGCATCTTTGAGATTTTCTCATCTTTTATATTGCCCACAATAGAGATTCTTACTAAGGAATAAGAATACTTATTCCTGTTCACACATATATAGAGGCACAATAGTACAGATATGGTAAAGGAATAGCCTCAGTTTTTCCAACTCATTGTAGGAGAATCTGTCTATCTCCTGTGTGGTTCTTTCCTGTGTGTCTCTCACACTACTACCACCCTCACACACAGCACTTGAATTCTGATACTTCTGGATGTCTTCCCCTACACCAAGCAACTCTCTGAGACACCAGCGGGGTGTCCTACTATTTAACTCTATTCTGACTTCTCTCTACCCAGAGATAGATCAGATTTCACAGGTTAAGACTTCAGTCCTACAGGACTGCATCCATCTCACCCCACATCAGATGCCAGTCACAAGTCCAGGTTGTTACCTGTGCTTTCTAATTGGCTACAAATTGGAGGTTCCCACTGCCTCCTCATTGGGGCCTATTAATTTGATAGAGCAGCTCACAGAACACAGAGGAACACATTTCCTAGACTGTTTTAAAAGCATATAATAAAGGGTAGAGATGAGCATCCAAAAAGAAGCGATGCATAGGACCAGGTGTGTGGGAAGGGGCAGGGAGCTCCCCTGCCCTCTCTTGGGAGCGCACCTCTAAGTGTTCACCAACTCGGAAGCTCTCCAAATCTAGGCCTTTTGAGTTTTTATGGTGGCTTCATTATACAGGCATGATTAATTAAATCACTGTCCATAGGCAATTGATTTAATCTCCAGCCCCTGTTCTCTCCCCAGAGGCTGGGGGGCGGCACTGAAAGTTCCAACCCACTAAACACATTGTTATTCTCCTGGCAACAAGCCCCACTCTGTGTGCGTTCCAAAAGTCACCTCATTAACATACTAAAGAT
This sequence comes from Furipterus horrens, assembly GCF_987537825.1. NCBI lineage: Eukaryota > Metazoa > Chordata > Mammalia > Chiroptera > Furipteridae > Furipterus > Furipterus horrens. The sequence continues at coordinate 125,982,177 of NW_028327174.1, read as the reverse complement.
ACCTGTCTATAGCTCTCATCACTTAGAAACCCCTGAGGGTTTAGGAGCTCTGTGCCAGAAACAGGGAGGAAGACCAACTAATATCTTTCTTAGTATATCACAATATCACAGATGCATACTGTGAGTTTCTTGTATACCAATATCCCCCTAGATTCATATAAGATTGTTCATACTTGATAAACCATTGGTTAAAGGGCATTTTCTATTTTTCAGAGATGTTAATAAAGATACACTCAAACTCATTAGTCAATCATTGGCTTCCCTGATTTGCCACTAAGAGAATATAATAAAATCTTATGTTTTCTTTCATTTTTGAGTCTTTGAAAATATTTAGTGAGACTTGCTCTGTAAGTGATCAATTTATAATTATTTACTAATGAGCTTGAATTTGTTACTCTTTTACCTGTAAAAGTGAAGGGGAACAAAGTTTTACCACTCAACTATGGGCCTTTTGTGATACTAATTTAAAGCTGATTATTAAGAAACAAAAGACTCAGAAAGAATGAATGAACTTATGGCCCTTTCCTGACTACTCAGATGGATCAGCCTGTTCTAGGAAGAGGATCTTGGCACATTCACTTTAGGCTAATTTGAATTAAGTATGATATATAGGTATATTCCAAGCAGGAACCTGGTGGATAGATTCCACCTCTTTACCACTTACCCCCATTTCCTATCCCATTGTTTCTGGCTTGCCTAGCAAGAATTTACCTGACATATGTGTTCCCCAATTCCTCAGCTATCTGTAAATTGCCTATTTCCTTTTAAATCTCAGACCCCTGGCCCATTTTTCCTTTGTTCATAATGACATATAAACCTCAACTACTGTTAGGTTGCAGGAGTCAGCAGAGGTAGAGAAGGCTAGCAGCCAAATCCAGACCAAGATGGTTTATTGAGTATGAAACACCAGCAGCGAGGGTCAGGGTAGAGTGAGGTTTTAAAGAGTTCTGAGACTTGGAATACATAAGTGGTACAGGATAGGCTAAGTTGCCCCCTTGTCCAGCCAGTAGGTTGGCGGCTGGACAGTTGCCATCTCCTGATAGTCACCTGAGTCTATGGCAGCTAGGGGCAGCAGATTTATTGGCCTTAGGCAGTCCCTGACACCAGCAGTTACTGTGGAGGCTTGCTAAAACCAGGCCTGGATTCTCAGAACCCAGGTCTTATGCCTAAGAACTACCGAATGTGTTTTGGGGCATGATAAGATATCATATCTTATGATACCCTCCAGCATATATATCTGTAATAAATTTTGGATGTTTAATAAAACTTTCTCCTGTTAATCTGTCTCTGTTAATTTGATTATTAGCCCAACTAGAAGACTTAAAAGATGAAAGGAAAAGTATTTTTTAGCTCCCACAAAAGCAATACAATTTATGTTTTACATAAAAACATCCATAAATTGAGTAGCGCTTCAGAGGGGAGTCTGTAAATTTCAAAGTATTTACTTTATTTTACATTTGATCTAAAATAATGTGTTTTTAATTTGAGATAATATAAACTTTCATTTTAAAGAGCATAATACTGAGAAAGCAATGGCTATGTATTTTGCAACATTATGGCAAGAATGAAACTTGCCAATGTATATAATATTTTTTCCATGCAGTAAAAACAAAAATTCAGAAATTGATCAAGCATGTAGCTTATTTACTGAAGTTTTGTTTTTAAGTTTAGTAGAATTTATTCATATGCAAGTGTTTCTTAGATCTTGTAACCAAGCGCCCTCACGATTTTGCTTTGCGTTGTGACTATAGCTTTAGAATCAATTTATTTTCCTTTCTCTGTACATATCTCATAGATCTAGCCTTTCACCCTGACAGTTATTAACCCTTGAGGCAGCAGAAAACAATAACTTGGACCTGAGTCATGGTCACAAGGTCTGGACCTCTGGCAAGCTAAAGATAACATCTTGACCTAAAGTATGTTTCAGACCCTGAGCCCTAAAGTGGAATGACCCTCTGGCAACTTTTCCTTGAAACCAGATGGATACAAAAACAAACCTTTGAGCTGTCTTCAAGACCTCAAGAAATGATTTATTACCCTCACCTCACCTCAGATCAATCAGCTCCAAACACAACTCCGAACTTCTAACCCACAGAGTTTCTTGTGATTTGGCCCTATATACATAATCTGTAACCTACATGCCAGCCATTGGGAATAGGGTCTTTCAGAGAATGAACTCACCCATTCTCCAAATTGGCCAATCCTATAATAACAAACAACTTCCTTTCTTCACTGCAAACTCCTGCTCCTGCATCTCTTTCAGCCAGTGCACATGGGAGAATTGATTCAGATATTGGGGTTCAATAACAATCCTGGAGAAACACTGAATCTAAGTCTGGTTCATTTCAAGCATATAGTATTTAACTAGTTTATAGTTCATTTAGTTAAGTTTAACTATAAAAATCACATCTAAGTGAAAGAAAAAGATTCTTTAACCATAAAGAGTGGAAAATCATGAAGAATTCATGTAGACTATTAAGTGACCTTCATTGAGAAATAATCAGTATAAAAATGCCAAATGTATGTTTTTTAAAGATTAGTAAGGAAAATATACAATTGACAATTTAGAGCAAAATTTGAAGACATTAAATCATTTTGTTTAAGTCTCTAAAATGGAGACAATTATTGTTACAGAATGGAGTCCCAGGGAGATGGGAGGGGCTTTAACCATAAAATGGCGACGAAAAGCTTACAGGGCCCATATAAAAATTCTACAAGTGGCTGCAATTAGTCACTTTCCCACTGTGTCACAGGACGCAATCAAGGGTTTAAAAATAAGGTGACAGTCATTTTGGCTGGGAGAGTCACGCGGTTTGCAAGACGGCTGGGAACTCCACGTGGTTCTGAATTAAGAGCTGGAGGGCACTGCGGCACAGGAAAAACCTCCCCAATCAGGCTCAGATGATTGGGACCTGCTGGTAAAGCTGAACTGTGTCTGGGAAGAAGGGAAACTGTATCTCTGACTCTTCTAAAATTAGCCTGGTTTGGTAGGGGGAGGCAGAACTATGTGTTTGTGGGTGTTTTCAAGAAAATAAGATGGAATGGCATAAATCCGCCAATAATCTAAATCTGTATAACCTTTACATAAATAATTCTTTTTCTTTTCACCAAATTCTGGTATTAAGAGTTATGCTTTTGGCGGTGGGCAAGCGGGCCCCTCATAACTAAACAGCCCATGAGTTTCGTTTCAATCGAGAAAGTCCATGGATTCTGTTACAGTACCTCTTTCTTCATAACTATAAAAAGGTTATATTTACAATATCTTAAAAGTGTAAGTTTATGAAAAAATTAGCTGTAATCTCTTTGTTAACTATGCACTTTGGGGAGTCTGACTTCATTAGATTATACCGTTCATCGTATTCTAAGTAAAGTAATTACTTGCAATTCTGTATTTTGTCTATATAATGCTTTATCCCGTATCTTTATATCTGAAAGTGTAAATTTTATGTAATTTAATACCAAATGTGCCAGCATTGTTTTCAAGTCTTTTGACCACAGACATGCCCTGTCTCAGGGGAGAGTGAAAATTTTTTTTAAAGAGTAACTTCTTTTCCCTCTGCATTTTTGTACATTCATAGCCAAGAACATTTCTAAGAAGAACATGGTGAAATCAAAAGAGAAGGAGGAAGAGAAGAGAATGATAATTCTGATCTCATTAATAACAATAATATTAGCTGCTATTTGTATGGAAAAGACTATTTGTGATAGGGATTATGGTTATTGCCTGAAATACAATAGATAATTTCACATAATTCTAATGACAATCCTGTAATATGCATTAATATCCCATTTTAAAGAGGAGATAAGGTTTAGAGGGTTTAAAATATTTTCTGAATTGAAGGAGACATTTATTTGTTTGTATAATATTTAATAAATATTTAGAGATTTATCCTCTCCATTGCCAATGTAACCTTCTTGGAGAACTAGATTATATGATTATTGTAGGTGCATGTTGGAGGAAATCTAGATTCAAAAATTAATATGTATAAAATTACATGCACAAAATAGCATAGCAATAACTTAATTACCTAAACCAGGTAATCTTGACAAAAACAGCCATCTTTCAGTCATATGGGCAGCATTAAACTAGGGATATAGTCTTTCGTGAAAGCTGGTGATCACTAGTAAAGATGTGACAGTAATTATAAACAGGTGTGCCAATTTGTTCTAAAATGTTTTCATGAATACATCATATTGAAAGGAAATCATTGAAGTCATGTGGGCAATCTTTGGATGCCTCCAATGAATATATAGCACAAATACATGCTTAAAATATAGTTTTGATTTTCTACCAAAGAATTCAGAGTGTTCTTAATTAAGTATTCGCTCCTTTCATGACTGAAACAAGATTAGAGATACTATCAGGAAATCACCATTTTCCGCATTACCTACCTTTAAACAACATTGTATATGAATGTTTTAACAGACTTGGGCTCCTTTTAACATTCCAGCAAAAGCAGGGAAGCCAGGTCATCAGGGATGTGGCAATAAGCATACCTCCCTCTGTGCATTGTTTCATTTCAGGAGAACTTCTCCTCCTGAAAGAATATCTCCCCTCTATATTTAAAATATTTGATGGTGACATGTTGTAGCCAATTAATCACTGGTGACTATTTGCTGGGGTTTCCCCACAGAATGAAATCTAAGCTCAGATACCATTTAAAAACCCTTAGTGTAGATCGATATAAGTGATCAGCAGCAGGGCTAGATGCTGTCAGCAGGTCTTTGGGGATTTTTTGCTTTAAAACTTAAATACCTTGGCATTCAAGTACCAATAATGTTAGGAACATCTCACCTTGATTAAAAATGTATATATTCCTCAAGGCTCATGGTTACGATTTTAGATCTTTCTCCAACTTTCCCATGGGCATTGCAGGCAACTTAGAATAGTTTCTCTTTCAGATGGTTTCAAAGAAATAAGGCCAAGTTTCTGTTTAAAGAAAAACAATAAAAAGCATCCTGACACACTCCTCTCAAGTCTTTCTATGTTACACCAGCCACAAGGGTTTTCCGCACAGCTTTCTCTTTTCAGTATCCTCTCCCTCATTAATGTAGCCTGTACCTGTTCAGTGTGAATATTATTACATGAGTGCACTGCAGGCTGCTTTGTTTATGTTTCTTGCACATGATTTATTTTTTTTTATATCACCTATGCTAGATTTGAGGTTTGCTTTCATATAGAAAAAATATTTTAGATCTTTAAAGGATACATTCATTTTCAGATGAAAAACTAAGGCTAAAAATAGTTAGCTAATATCCCCAAGACCTACAGGAAACGGTATCAGCTACTTCTTCCTAGGGACTCCAATTCTGCTTGTGGCCCCTAATTTTGGCAGATCAGCTAGTCTGCTCTGACCTTCATACTCAGATTGCCAAGTTTACTTTCATCTGCATAAACTTCTGAGCACCTGGTTTCTGTGTTTAACATAAACAGAGAAGTCTAGCCTGAATAGCTCTTAGATCATAGACATAAAGGTTCTGGAATTTCTTATTGCCTGATAAGGGTGCCTGGATGTGATCAGGAAATTCAGAAAAAGTGGAAACCACAGGAACATTCTGAAGTCAAAGCAATTTTGGGTCAATGCTCCTTCAGTGCCTGATGTTCTGAAAGGTTCCTCAGGTCTTGCCTGTCTCACCAATCCTACATCTCTTCCAAAATATTTGCATTACAAATATTTTAGACAATGAGACTAAGGAAATTGCTTAAGAGCTCATCTGAAAATACTACCGTTAATAACAGTTAACATTTATGAAACAGACTATGTGTCACTGTTCTAAATGCTTCTCATATATTATTTACTTCAATAATTAAGGCATACTATGTATTGTTCCCATTATCCTTTTTAATACTCTAAACAAGCTGAATACTTTTCTCTATTTCAAGATGAGAGAAGTAAATTTTAGGGGTAAATAGCTAATAATGTGAGAAGTTGATTTTCTGTCTGACCCAAGGCTCTTTACCATGATCATTTGCCCTCATTCATAAAATTTATTGAACACATATTTGTTAAACATATGTTCTGTTAATGAGAGGATGAGAAATCTGTGTCAAGTGCCTCAGGATTATCTTGCTGTATGGTAATCATTCTTCTAAAAGCCCATGGGTTGAGTCAAATATAATATATTTACCCTGAGAGACTTAGAAGGGATGAACAGACATTGGGCAGGAGTATTACTTTCAAAGAGACCCAACACCTACACAATGAAATGACTGAACTGCACTGAGAGAAATGCATACTTAAATATATGTAGACAAATGTGATTTAATCTGCTGTATAACAAATTCATAGTAAAAAAGAATATTTTACCATTGAACTCTTGGTGGACCTCTTCTCTAAATTAGGTTAAAGTGAACAGCAAATCAAAATCTGAAAAATAAATGGTGCCTTTTCCTATGAGGAACTGTATAGAGTCAAGTAAATTTCCTATGATTGGAAATAATTTTAAGCAGAGTGGATCATTAAAATACTTTGTAGCTTTGAAGGGATATATATTTGTAGAATATCAATTTACGTAAAGTATTTAGCATGCTTTCATCCATCATGCACATGCAATGTAATATTTTCATATTCAGAATACCAAATGCACCCTCTTCATTGTTATTTTTGAACATATATTTGACAAGAATAGAATAAAAATTGAGAAAAATAACAAGTGGACTTATAGTTAGCATGTATCTATATTTTTAATGTTTACATTTTGTTCCTTAGAAATTATGTAAAATCAACCCAGCTGAGTAGAGAAAAATTAGTAGTAAGATGGGCTTTTCACAACACATTAAGGAGCTAGCTAACATAAACTAAATCAAAATCAAAGAATCTACAGTGAGCTAGAATTTTTGGCATTCATTTTATATATTCACTCATTCAGCAAATTTTCTCATTGAGGGTTTCCCGTGATCAGGCTTTTACTAAGGTGAGCAAATCGAAACAGGGCCCTATGCACTTAGTGCCTCATCTAAATAAATGAAACACATCACCTGTTTTCTTTCCTTAAGAGCATACATGTTTCTCTCTGTGTATATGTAAAATTAACACATTTAATTTATATTAGGTTTGCAGTAGATGTTCTAGCTAAGGCCAAACTGCAATTTAACTTTGATGAATAGAGAACTACTCTCTCTACACCCTTACCACAGAGTCTATAGGCAGGAATTGATATCACAGGGGTTTTGGTTTCACAACTAAAGCAAAATAGAAGGGAAGTTCAAGATGTCTTAAGCAAGAATATAAGGTGAGAGATGAACCTGGAATGACAAGATTGGGGAATATCTTGAATATCTATATAATAACAAGTAAACCCTGGTGAGATATTGGGATTTGATATGAGAGCAATAGTGACACATCCTGGACTTTTAATGGAGGTCTACCTGCATCAGATTTTAATTTTTAGAAAAACTATACCACAGATTAAGCATATAGTAGAAAAATGGTGAGACTGAGATGTGGGAAGGTGGGCTTAAAAAAGTTTATTGAGGCAATGTGTAAATAGATTAGGCCCAAATGTTACAGTTGAATGAGTAGCAGAGGGAGCCATGTCTCACCCCCTAACCCAGCAGTCCTGGGCCTGGGCCCATAATATTGCCAGGTGTTCCAGCATCACAAGAAACACTGTGCTAGCATGGGAAGAGGCAAGTCCTTGGAATTCTATGTGTTCTTTCCACTACCTGGGAAGGAAAGCCTTTGAAACTGTTTACATCCCAAGGCCCAAAAGAGGAAAAAAGGAAAGTGCCCATAGTGCCTAAAGGAAAAAGCCCATTAACACCTTTGGGTACTCATGCCCCAGTCCTGGAAAACTGGCACCACTTTTAACTATCAATCAAAACGTAACTCCCTCAGCCTATCCCATCAACTACATAAGTCCTCAGAACAAAGGACTCACTCTCTTGGCTCTCTTGGCTTCATGGTGCTCTTAGCACTTTTGGCCTTCTGGCCACAGGGCCTCTGGCCACCCTACGGTGAGCTTGCCACCCTGGCCTTTGGCCACCCTTGTTTTTACTCTCCCATTCACTAATACATTTTGCATGCATGTTAATAGGCTCACTGATCTGTAATTCTTTACTACATTGGTGAGAAGAATGAGGGTTTCTCCGATAACAGAAATACTTATAAAACCTAATAAAAGACATTTTGGATATTTATTCTAATCTTCATGAGATGCTAAATTAATATATTCCTACTCTTAAGTGTTTTATATCACATAGTTAACATGTTTGTTGTGGGCAACGACTCCTTGTGGTTGAGGGAATTGTAGCCTCGGCCTGAGCATGACTGCCACCAGCATTCTGGCCATGCTTGTCTTTAAGTCTCAACATAAGGCTGTGTGTGGAACATGAATGAAAACCACTCAGAGGGTTGCCATGGGAATTAGGTTAGAAAAATGCTTATTATGCTTTTGTGCTTTAGAACTTGCTCTGCTTGCTTTCTTTATATGTAGTATAACATAAACAGTCTCTAGATAGGAATGTATGAAATCTTGCACCTAATGCCAGTGTGGCGTCAAGATATTTGATAGACTCTGATGCAGACCGGTCACTGTACCCCCTGTACTACTACATGTAATCTGCTACTGTCAACTGTAATCCTAACGCCTTCAAGTTATTGATGATTCATGAATCTTGACCTTGTATCTCTCATATGTATCCTCCTCAATAAAAGGCATGAGGGAAGAAGGTCTAATTGCTGTTCTCCACTAGAGAGAGCAGTCACCTTTCTTCCCCCAGCCATAATGAAATGTCCTGGGTAAAAGTTTGTTCTGCTGTGGTCACAAAGCCTTTGCTGGACAAAGCAACTTCCAACTGAGCTTAGGGTGTGCGAGGCACCTCCACCATAGTTTGTAATTATAGAAAAAGGCATCTATTCATACACACATTATATATTCATGTTTCTTCAGGTTCTATCATGGCTATATTCTTTTAAATGTTAGAGGCATTGACTGATTTAGAGAGCTATATATTTACTGTGCCATTATGGCATGGTTACTTTCAAAGGGTTATTTCAAACTAAGATTTTATTTTATTGTAATTGCAACTTCTCAGTGTAGATTCATATTTGAGGAATGGCTTGTATAGTATTAGTCTACTATAGTGGAGTGATACTGAAATCACATTATTTTGCAACCAGAGACAGGATAAAAATAGTTCTATTTGGGGATAATGCTTTTAGAACCTAATAATAAAGAGAAAAAATAACTGCATTAAATTACAGAAAAGCTTGTGCTTTAGAGTACAGTAAAAAATATAAAAGACATTAAACCATCTAAAGAATTTGCTTCTGTCACAACCCAGAAACACTCTCACTCTATAGGGTGAATTCTATAGAAGTGCTAAAGTTAATTCTAAGAAAACTATCCCTATAGTCTTTCATTATATTTACCATTAGGAATGCCACAGCCAAATTTCTCAGCTGGCCAAATTTGTCTTTGAGTTTCTGCATCATTTATTCAAATTTATTTTAGGGAGTGCTTTAAAGGAAGCAAGAGAGAAATAGAGATAGAGACATTGATTTTTTGTTGTTGTTCCACTTATTTATAGATTCATTGGTTGATTCTTGTATGTTTCCTCAATGGGAATAAAACCAGCAACTTTAGAGTGTCAAGACAATGCTCTAACCAACTGAGCTATCCAGCCAGAGTAGGGGGATTCTGCATCCTGTCTGTAATTGCCTGTTAAAGATTTTGTTCACCAGCCTCATGAAGCATTCAGGGCTAAAAAATTGTCAGGAACTTCCTGCTCTCATCTGTTCAATACATTTCTAAAACAGAACTTAAAGATATGAACTTACCTGGTCTTTCACCAGCAATAATACATACTTGTTTCATTTTTTTGACCCAATTATCTCCTAGTTGAGAGATTATGAAAAGATGAACTAGTCCAAATCAATGTGATTATAGGAATAGTAGGAGACCCTTTATTATGTCAAGGTCTGGAAAAGTAGTCAAACTATTTCATTTATTGTAGATGACTTCTCATGTGATATACAGCCTTAGCTTCCCATAGAAATATATATACAAGTTCTAATAGGGGAACTTTAGCCTCAAAAAAATTGTTTGGACAGGAGTCCTTTTCAAGGTTACTTTTATCACACCACATCATATTCCTTGTTCTTCCCACTTCTGCTTGTAGAACTGCCTGAAATACACACAAATCAACCAATATGTCTGTTAGATTAATGCAATCTTTGAGCTTTCTGCTTGGGTTCCTATTCCTTTTTTCCTCTCTTTTTCTTCTTTCCCTTATCTATTTTTTTTCTCATTTCCTATCTGTCCATCCAGAGAGTTGAAATAATAGTGCTAGTAGCCTAATTACTAGGATTTATTTTTCTATTTTATACATTTTTGAAGTCATAAATGATTTTCATCATTTTAGTGAAAGGTCAGGAGAAATCATTATAATTAGTGCTGTTGGCATTAATGCAACCAAATTTTTGGATGACAGAAAGAGTATTTTGAAGCGTATTTGATTTATAGCTGGTACATGAATAAAGGCTAAAAATATTTTGTTTTGTTTTGTTTGGAGGTGTTTTTTATTTGGTGAAGTTTTAATCTCATCATGTTTTGTTTTGGTTTGTTTTTATATTCAATATTATTTTGCATTACTTATAGGTGTACAGAATATTGGTTAGACAATCATGTTTTATAAACTATTTCCCCCTGATATTTCTGGTATACACCTGGCACCATAAATAGTTATCACAATATTATTGACAATATTCCCTATGTTATACCTTATATCCATGTGACTATTTTTGTATCTACCAATTTGTAATTCTTAATCTCTTCACCCTTTTCACGCAGTCTCCCAATTTCCCACCAGTCCACTCTGTGTATATGAATATTTTTCAACTTTGTTCATTTATTTTCTTTTTTTAGGTTCCACATATAAGTAAAGTCTCATGCTATTTGTCTTTCTCAGACTGACTTATTTCACTGACCATAACACCTTCTAGGTGCATCCACTCTGTCGCAAATGGTTTCACTACAAAAAATAATAATAATAAGGATTTTTATTATTTTTTATAGCTGAGTAATATTACATTGAATATACATACTATGGCTTTTTTTTCCTTTTATTTTTGGTTTTTTAATTACAGTTGTCCCATTTTTCCCGCATTGCTCCCCCCCACCCAACCCACCCCTTCTCCCGAAATAATATCCCTCCCCGTTATCCATGTCCATGAGTCATTTATACACGTTTCTTGACTAAACCCTTCCCTTACTTATCCCCCTTCTCTCCCTCTCCCCTCCTCCCTATTGACTGCTATTCTACTCTTTGTCCTATTTAGTTCGTTTGTTTGTGTTGTTCTTTAGTTTCCTGTATTAGGTGATATCATATGGTATTTTTCTTTCTTTGCCTGGCTTATTTCACTAAGCATGATTCTCTCTAGTTTCACCCATGTCGTCGCAAATGGCAGAAGTTCCTTCTTTCTTTCTGCTACATAGTATTCCATTGTGTAAATGTACCACAGTTTTTTGATCCACTCATCTACAGATGGGCACTCAGGCTGTTTCCAGTACTTAGCTATTGTAAACCGGGCTGCTATGAACACAGGGGTGCATAAATTTTTTTGAATTAGGGTTTTAGGATTTTTTTGGTATAATCCTAGCAGTGGAATCGCTGGTTCAAAAGGCAGTTCCATTTTTAGTTTTTGAGGAAATTCCATATTGTTTTCCATAGTGGCTGCACCAGTCTGCATTCCCACCAACAGTGCAGTAGGGTTCCCGTTTCTCCACATCCTCGCCAGCATTTGTTGTTTGTTGATTTGTTGATGATGGCCATTCTGACTGGTGTAAAGTGGTATCTCATTGTGGTTTTTATTTGCATCTCCCTGATGGCCAATGATGTTGAGCATTTTTTCATGTGTCTATGGACCTTCTGCATGTCCTCTTCTGAGAAATGTTTGTTCAGGTCCTTTGCCCATTTTTTAATTGGGTTGTTTGTTTTCTTGATGTTGAGTTGTATAAGCTCTTTATGTATTTTGGAGATCAGTCCCCTGTCTGTGAGGTCATTGGGAAATATCTTTTCCCATACAGTTGGTTTCCTTTTCATCTTGCTGATGTTTTCTTTTGCTGAGCAGAAACTCTATAGTTTGATGTAGTCCCATTTGTTTATTTTTTCCTTTATTTCTCTTGCCTTAGGAGATGTATCCATGAAGATATTGTTATGTGAGATATCTTAAATTTTCCTGCCTATGTTTTCCTCTAGGACTTTTATGGTGTCACGGCTTACATTTAAGTCTTTGATCCATCTTGAGTTTATTCTTGTGTGTGGTGTAAGTTGGTGGTCCAGTTTTATTTTTTTGCACGTCCCTGTCCGGTTCTCCCAGCACAATTAGTTAAAGAGGCTCTTCTCAGTCCATTTTATGTTCCTTCCTCCTTTATCAAATATTAGTTGACCATAGAGGCCTGGGTTTATTTCTGTGCTCTCTCTTCTGTTCCACTGATCTATATGTCTGTTCTTATGCCAGTACCATACTGTTTTGATCACAGTGGCTTTGTAGTATTGTTTGATGTCTGGTATCGTGATTCCTCCTGCTGTGTTCTTCTGTTTCAAGATTCCTTTTGCTATTCAGGATCTTTCTTGGTTCCATATAAATTTTTAGAGTTCTAGGTCAGTGAAATATGTCATTGGTATTTTAATAGGGATTGCATTGAATCTGTAAATTGCTTTGGGTAGTATGGACATTTTAATGATGTTGATTCTTTCCATCCAAGAACATGGTATTTGCTTCCATTTATTTGTATCTTCCTTAATTTCTTTCTTCAATGTTGCATAATTTTCAGTGTATAGGTCTTTTACCTCTTTGGTTAAGTTTATTCCTAGGTACTTTATTTTTTTTGTTGCTATAGTAAATGGTATTTTCTTTTTTGTCTCTGTCTCTGCTATTTTATTGTTGGTGTACAGAAATGCCTTAGATTTCTGTATATTTATTTTGTACCCTGCTATTTTGCCAAATTCACTTATTATATCGAGTAGTCTTTTAGTGGAGTTTATAGGGTTTTCTAGGTATACTATCATGTCATCTGCATACAGTGATAGTTTTATTTCTTCTTTCCCAATTTGGATGCCTTTTACTTCCTTTTCTTGTCTGATTGCTGTGGCTAGGACTTCCAACACTATGTTGAATAGAAGTGGAGAGAGTGGACAGCCTTGTCTAGTCCCTGATTTCAGGGAGAATGCTTTCAGTTTTTGTCCATTGAGTATGATGTTGGCTTCAGGCTTCTCATATACAGCCTTAATTATGTTAAGGTATGCTCCCTCTATTCCCATGTTGCTGAGTGTTTTCATCATAAATGGATGTTGTACCTTATCAAATGCTTTTTCTCCATCTATTGATATGATCATGTGGTTTTTGTCTTTCATTTTGTTTAGGTGATGTATTATATTTATTGATTTGTGAATATTAAACCATCCTTGCATCCCTGGGATGAATCCCACTTGATCGTGGTGTATGATCTTTTTGATGTATTGCTAGATCCTGTTTGCTAATGTTGTGTTGAGTATTTTAGCATCTATGTTCATCAGTGATATTGGCCTGTAGTTTTCTTTCTTTGTTGTGTCTTGACGTGGTTTTGGGATTAGGGTAATACTGGCTTCATAGAAAGAGTTTGGGATATTTCCCTCTTCTTGGATTTTTCGGAATAGTTTGAGGAGGGTAGGAGTTAGTTCTCCCCTAAATGTTTTGTAAAATTCGCCTGTGAAGCCATCTGGTCCAGGGCTTTTGTGTGCAGGGAGATTTTGGATTACTGTTTCAATTTCCTTCTTTGTTATTGGTGTGTTGAGACTTTCTACTTCTTCTTGATTCAGTTTTGGAAGGTTATATGTTTCTAGAAATGTGTCCATTTCTTCTAGGTTGTCAAATTTCTTGCCATATAGTTGTTTGTAGTAATTTCTTACAATTGTTTGTATTTCTGTGGTATCAGTCGTGATTTCTCCTCTTTCATTTCTGATTTTGTTTATTTGGGTCTTCTCTCTTTTTTTCTTGATGAGCCTGGCTAGAGGCTTGTCAATTTTGTTTATTTTTTCGAAGAACCAGCTCCTAGTTTTGTTGATCTTTTGGATTGTTTGTTTAGTCTCTATGTCACTTAATTCTGCTCTGATCTTGATGATTTTCTTCCTTCTTCTTGCCCTAGGCTTTGTTTGTTGTTGTTCTAGTTCTTGTAGCTTTAGGATTAGATTTTTTATTTGAGGTTCTTCTATCCTTTTCAGATATGCCTGTATTGCTATGAACTTCCCTCTTAAGACTGTTTTTTCTGTGTCCCATATGTTTTGGGCCGTTGTGTGTTCATTGTCATTAGTTTCTAGACTATGGCTTTTTTTTTTTAACCACTCGTCTATGGATAGGCATAAGTTGTAATTTTGGTTATTTTAAATAATGCTGTGATGAATATAGGGTCCTACATATTCTTTCAAATTGTGTTTGGGATTGAAAGTATCGTGCTAACTAATACAAACTATGCACCAAGGACGCAGTAATCAAAACAATATGGTACTGGCATAAAAAAAGACATTTAGATAAATGGAACAGAATAAAGAGCCCAGACAAAAACTCACATCTATATGGTCAATTAATATTTGACAAAGGAGACAAGAATATAAAATGGGGTAGTTAATTCAATAAATGGTGTTGGGAAAACTGGACAAGAACACATAAAGAAATGAAACTAGACTGCCAACTTACAACATACACCAGAATAAACTCAAAATGGATTAAAGACTTAAATATGTTATTAAACCATAAATATCCTAGGAGAACACACCTTTAGTAAATTTCTGACATTTTTCTTAACAATATGTTTTCTAATATATTTCCTTGAGCAAGGAAAACAAAAGAAAAATAAACAAATGTGACTATATCAAACTAAAAAAAATTTGCACAGCAAAGGAAACCATCAACAAAACAAAAAGACAACCTACTAAATGGAAGAATATGTTCACTGATGGCACACTGGATAAGATGTTAATAGCCAAACTTTATACACAACTCATACTACTCAACACCAAAAAACTCAAACAATCTATTTTTTAAAATGGTCAGAGGACCTGAATAGACACTTCTCCAAAGAAGACATAAAGATGGCCAATAGACATATGAAAATATGTTCAGTGTTACTAATCACCAGAGAAATATAAATTAAAGCCACAAAGAGATGTCACCTCACACCTGTCAGAATGATTATCATCAGTAAATCCACAAACAAGTATTGGCCAGGATGTGGAGAAAAGGGAATCCTTCTGCACTGTTGCTGAGAAGGCAGACTGCTACATCCCCTGGGGAAAACAGTATGAAGGCTTCTCCAAAAAAATGAAAATGGAACTACTGTATAACCCAGCAATTCAATTTCTGGATATACATCTGAAGAAACCTAAAAGACTATAGATACTGATAGAAAATAATAAAGGACAATAAAAAATGAACACCTTGAAATTCAAATACACCATTTTTTACATTATTAATGAATTATCTTGAGATATTTAATACTCACTTGGTATATATTACACACACACAAAGGCACACACAGTATAATTAATTATTGCCATGGATATGAAATAGTTATAACAATAGAAACAAAAATTTCAAAATCAAGAATATATCCAGAGTTCTTCAAGTAAAGCATCCTTAAATACTAATCATGAATTAAAGGAAAATAATGAAAATTAAAGACAATTAAAACAAAATACATTTAAATATAAAAATGTTTTAATTAAAAATTATGGCAATATAGCACATGATCCAAATCATTACTCTTGCTTACCTATACTGCCACATTGGCATCCTTCCATACCAGTCACCTTCACAGCAGCCAGAGGAATCTTCAAAAACATATCTTGGAATTTACTCCACACTTAAAACTCTTCAGTCATTTTTTATTACACTTCAAATAATAGCTAAACAATTTCAGTCTATATAAAGATCTAAATGAATTAGTCAGACTAATTTTCTCTGACATCATCTTCTTCTCAACGTGTCTTATGTTGAGTTTTCTATTCCCATATTTTTCTTAATATGCTTTATTTAGAATATTATCAACTGATCTATTTTCCATTTCACCCATCTTCTTTTCTTCTGTGTTTACTGTCCTATTTGAAATAAATTTTATTCAAAATTTTTATATAAAGTTTTAATAAACTTAATTCCACATGAAATCATCCATCTATTAATCTGTAATATATTTTCTCTATTTTCTTGAACATATTAATATTAACAATTTTTTTCAAGTCCTTGTTTGATCATTTCAATATCAAGATTTCTTTCTCTTCTTTTTCTTTTGTTTTAGTAATAAATCCCTACCATCTGGTATGCCTAGAAATTATTTTATTGAATGTCATATACTGTTTTTAATTTTTTAAGTATACAAGTTCATCTAGAAAGGTTCACCCTTTCTCCTTCTGGGGACTGATTCCTGTAATTCCATCATGTCTCAGCTAAATCAAACCTAGTTTAAACTTTTGATAATACATCTTCCTACCTCTGTTTCACCTTTGCTTCTGGAGTATAGATAACTACATCCCTAATTTTCTGTTAATTATTTCATTATTAGTATTGTTTCATTTTCTGTATTAAATAAGTACAGCAGGCTCATAAGGAGGAGGAACTTCTGCATGCCCAGTGAATGCCATGGGAGTCGGTTTTAAAAGTGTGTTGCCCTCTGTTTTTTTTTTTCTTTTCCATATTTGAGATATAATTGACATATAAGATTGTGTAAGTTTAGGTGAACAATAGAATAATTTGATACAGGGCCTATATTATGAAAGGATTACCAAAATAAAGTAAATTAATCTTTCACCTCACAAAATTACAAAATTTTTGTGTGTGGTAAGAATCTTTAAGATGTACTTTCTTTGGAAATTTAAAATATACGATACAGTATTTTCAATTTTAGTAATCACATTGAATATGAGATGCATAAAACTTATCTTAAAACTTATATCTTATATACCCTTTTACCAACATCATCCTGTTTCCCCCACCATCCAGCCCCTGGTAACCGCCATTCTTCTCTTTGATTCTTTAGACTTGGGACAAGTTGTGTCTATCAAGGTATAAATAGATAACAAAAATGAACTCTTATTCAGCCAGGAGAGAGCAGAATATCCTGCCATTGTTACAACATAGATGACAATTAAGGACATTATGAGAAGTAAGATAAATTAGACAAAGAAAGACAAACACTGTATTTTCTCACATATATGTGGAATCTAATATATATATATATATATATATGTATATATATATATATATATATATATACACTCTTTGAATGATGAGATTGGTGTGTTCTATGGGAACTCTTCTTCTGATGAGTCCTAAGCTAGAAACTCTGGGTCCTCCACAGTGAGAAAATTCTTTTTTTTAAAAATTATGCTGCACTGGCCAGTGTGGCTCAGTTGGTTGGAGCATCAAAATGTTGCGAGTTCGATTCCCAGTCCGGGCACATGCCTGGGTTTCAGGTTCCATTTTCAGTCTGGGCATGTTTGATCCCCAGTCTGAGTGCAAATGGGAGGCTACCAATCAATGCTTCTCTCTCTTGCATTAATGTTTCTCTTGCTCCCTTCCTCTCTCTCTAAAAGCAATGAAAACAAGTATCTGGGTGAGGAGGATAATAATGCTGGTTTATCATATACTTTCTGCTTAGACTTCTTTAGTTGCTTCCAATAAAACTTCATAATTTAACAAGTAACTTTGAGGATAAAATTATCAGTGCATTTGAGGCCCTGCAAATCTTTAATATACTATTTACTCTAGTTCTTTCTGACCTGTTGGGATATCTGTTCTGCAACAATGACCTCTGTCCAGCCAAAGGTTTCTTTAGTCACTTGTCATCATTGAGAGTATTCGTAGCTTCCTTTAGAGAAAGAAGCTACAGTTCACCAACAAATCTCGGTGTGCTTCTATACTCTCCACAGTCATACCCTATCTTTAATAGACACATTTAAGAGCAATGTTAAATGTCTTTAATTGATGCATATGAAATGCAAAATAAATGTTGGCTCTTATTCTACATTACTACTGTTACTACAAATACTATCAAGATGATTATTACTTCACTTGTTCAAACCACACTTCTTTTCAGAAAAGTTCAAAATGATGAAAAGCAAGGACCTACAACCAAGATTATCCAGCAAAGCTACCATTTAGAATTGAAGTGCTTCCCAGACAAGGTAAAGCTAAAACAGTTCATCATCACCAAACCCTTATTATATGAAAAGTTAAGGGGACTTATTTAAGAAAAATCAAAACTATGAACATTTAAATGACAACAAACTCACAACTATCAACAACTAAATCTAAAAAACAAAAATGAACGACTAGAACAGGAACAGAGTTATAGATATGGAGATCATTTGGAGGGTTATCAGTGGGGAGGTGGAAGGAGGAGAATGACAGAAAAGGTGCAGGGATTAGGAAGCATAATTGGTAGGTATACAGTAGACAGAGGGATGTTAAGAACAGTAAAGGAAATGCAGAAGCTAAAGAACTTATATGCACAAACCATGGACATGAACTAAGGAGGGGAGGGATTACTGGAGGGAAGGGGGTACCTGGTGGAGGGGGGCAAAGGGGAATAAGTTGGGACAACTGTAACAGCATAGTCAATAAAATATACTCTAAAATTAAAAAATGAGAACTCCAAAAATTATTTTGAATAGCTCATTTTTATATCAAATATATTATAAACAACTGAACTTGATTTTTAAAGATTCTCCCTTTATTAACTGACATTTAGATAATAGGTTCATTTGTGCTGTAACTATTATGAGTTTTATTTTTAAATGAATTAATAATATGGTTTTAATTTTACTTGTCTAAGTGTCACAAAAAACTCTCTGGTTACTTCTATTTGATTATATAAAAGAACACAATGACCTATATTTAAATTTTTTCTCTGCTTTAAAGATTGCAGCCTTCAATAATATAATTCAGCAAGTTCTACATGATACCTTGCAAGATATGTCACAGTCAATATATCAAAGTTCAGAGTTTTCATGGTTGTTATTAAATCCCCTAAAACCATTGACTCATGCTGTCCTTGGCATAATAAACTTTTTGTTCCTTAAAAATTTGCTCTATATATCCAATAAACCAGAATTATGCTTGCAATTTACAATTCAGTCCTTAATAAAGAAAAACACTTTTCCTTCAAGTACATCTACTATTTATTTATTCTTCTCCCATCAAGAGCTTTAAAAAAATGCCAATTTATAGAAATATAACGTTTGTCATCTTCTGTTGCTTTTATATGCAAAATTTTATCATAGTATAGAATGTATATTATTTTCATTAGAAATGAATTGGAAGAAAGAAAAAAAACACATTGGAGTAACTGAACCACACTACAAAGTAAAAATCCTACCTGTCCTAAATATTAATTACCACCAATTAGAAATTCTGCTGAGTAAATAAGAAATGAATATAGCATAGGACAGTGTTATTTTGCTAGTGTATTGCCAGGAGACTGCCCCTATAGGTTTTGATATCAGGAAAGAGAGAACTTATTTCTCAAGTTTAGCTATCCCATCACCTAAACCTCTAAATTTATTTTGAACATAAGTGTCTTAGATATATAAAATATCAATCATCCATCTGTCTATTCAAATGCATTGTTTTATCCTTAGTGCTTCTCCAGATATCCCAGAGTTGTAATTATCCCTTACCATGGATCCTGCAACATATAGAAATGGCAAAATTATTATCTACACTCCAGATATTCTCCAGATCTTAGCTGTGACATTAACTACATAACGTAGACTTAAACTTTGCCAGTGGTTTTACTGGCTGATATCAGATAACATCAGGGAGAGTACATTCTGGCATTCAGTATGTGAACCTAATAACCATTACACTATCAATAATAGTTCACTTTCCCACTAATTTCCACTGCATCTCAATATACAAAGTGAATCACTCTTTTATGTTAGAACTCTGGAACTCCACTGATTCTTCTCAATGATTTCTTTTTACCTTTTTAATATAGTTTTTGTTTATTTTATTTTTTTTATTACTTTGATTTATTTATTTACTTTTTTTGGTTTTTCAATTACAGTTGTCCCCTTTTCTCCCAATTTCTCTCCCCCACCCAACCCACCCCCTCTCCCGCAATCATATCCCTCCCCGTTGTCCATGTCCATGAGTCATTTATACATGTTCTTTGACTAAACCCTTCCCTTACTTATCCCCCTTCTCTCCCTCCCCCCTCCCCCCTATTGACTGCTATTCTGCTCTTTGTTCTATTTGTTCTGTTGTTTGTGTTGTTCTTTAGTTTCCTGTATTAGGTGATATCATATGGTATTTTTCTTTCTTTGCCTGGCTTATTTCACTAAGCATAATTCTCTCTAGTTCTATCCATGTTGTCGCAAATGGCAGAAGTTCCTTCTTTCTTTCTGCTACATAGTACTCCACTGTGTAAATGTACCACAGTTTTTTGATCCACTCATCTACAGATGGGCACTTAGGTTGTTTCCAGCACTTAGCTATTGTAAACAGTGCTGCAATGAACATAGGGGTGCATAAGTTCTTTTGAATTGGTGTTTTAAGATTCTTCGGGTATAATCCTAGTAGTGGAGTCGCTGGTTCAAAAGGCAGTTCCATTTTTAATCTTTTGAGGTAATTCCATACTGTTTTCCATAGTGGCTGCACCAGTCTGCATTCCCACCAGCAGTGCACCAGGGTTCCCGTTTCTCCACATCCTCGCCAGCACTTGTTGTTTGTTGATTTGTTGATGATGGCCATTCTGACTGGTGTAAAATGGTATCTCATTGTGGTTTTTGTTGTTTATTTTTTTGTGTGCTACCTTGACTTCACTTATTCAAACCACATTATTTCCAGAACAGTTCAAAGTGAAAATAGAAACTAGACCATTTTCTTACACTATACACAGGAAAAAAAACTCAAATGCATTAAAGACTTAAATGTTAGACTTGAAACAATAAAAATCCTAGATGAAAACATATGGAGTAAAATCTCAGACATATCATGAAGCAATATTATTTTCTGATATATCTCCTTGGGTAAGGGAAACAAAGAAACAAACAAACAAACAACAACAACAACAAAATATGACCACATCACACTAAAATGCTTTTGCATAGCAAAGTAAACCATCAACAAAATGAAAAGACAACCCACTGAATGAGAAAATAGTTTTGCCAATACATCTGATAAGGACTCAATTTTCAAACTTTACAAGGAACTTATAAAACTCAATACTAGAAAAACAAACAATTCAATTAAGAAGTGGACAAAGGGTCTGAATAGACAGTCCTTCAAAGACATAAAAAATATGGCCAATAGACAGGTGAAAGAATATTTAATGTCACTAATTATCAGAGAAATGCAAATTAAACCACAATGAGATATCACCTCATATCTGTCAGAGTGGCTATCATCAATAAACCAACAAACAAGTGTTGGCAAGCTTATGGAGAATAGGAAATCCTAGTGCAGTGTTGGTGGGAATGCAGATTTGTGCAGCCACTGTAGAACGCAGAATGGAGATACTTGAAAAAATTAAAAATGGAACTGCCTTATGACCCAACAATTCTAGTTATGGGAATATATCTAAAGACCCTCAAAACATTAATTTTAATGAATATATGTACACTATGTTCATTGCAGTGTCATTTACAATAGTCAAGACTGGGAAGCAGCCCAAGTGCCCATCAGTAAAGGAGTGGATAAAAAAGCTGTGGTATATTTACACAATGGAATACTATTCAGCCATCCAAAAGGCAGAAATCTTATCTTTTGTGACAGCATGGATGGATGTGGAGAATATTATGTTAAGTAAAATAAGCCAGTCAGAGAAAGACAAGTACCACATGATTTTATTTATTTGTAGAATCTAATGAATGAAATAAACTAACAAAGTGGAGAGAGACTCGTGGATAGAGAACAGATTAAAAGCTGTCAAAGGGAAGGGGGTTTAGAGTTAGGTAAGAAGGGTGAAGGGATTAAGCAAATAAAAGACTCATAGACAAAGACAACAGTGTGGTGATTGTCAGAGCAAAGAGAGGTGGGGTTAGGTAGAGGAGGGCAAAGGGGGATAAATGAGAATGGAATGAGAAGACTTGACTTAGGGTGGTAAACACACAATACAATATACAGATGATGTATAATTGTATACATGAAATCTATATAACTTTATTAGCCAATATCACTGCAATAAATTCAGTAAAAAGTGTGCAAAAACATTTTATAGCATAAAAAATAAATAAAAGTTAAAGGGAGCTCTAAATAATAGTTGGTTAATCACTTTAAAATATAAATCTGGTATTAAATTTTTTAATAACTTTTTATTAATTTGGGATGTTAGGAGAGTTTAAAGCAGTGGACAAGCCCTGACTGGTATGGCTCAGTTGGTTGAGTGTTGGGTTCATCTCCCAGTTGGGACACATGCCCAGGTTGTGGGATACTTCTCTCTCTCATCCCTCTTTTGTTTCCTCTCTTTAAAGAAATAAATAAATAAAATATTTATAAGACAAAAGCAGTTGCCAAGTTTTTATAAAACTATTTTCTTCATTAGTAAATGTATTTATTAATTATTATCAAGCATTTATCAAAAATATGTAAATGCAGGTTTTAGAAGAAGATCATTAAAGAAGAGATATAAAATAATCAATAAGAAAATCTAAAGATAAGGGTCTGTGACCACGTAGAAAAAGCAAAATAGATTAATTTACTCAAATGAATAGAATATAAATGAGTCAAAACATTATTACAGGAAAAATAAATAATTATTTATAAGGTTACTATATATGTGTATAAATGTATTCTACATACTACAAATACAGTGAAAGTAAGGCAGTTAAATATAACTAAAAAAGAAGACTCACAAATTAGATTAAATCTTTAAAAAATTTATTTTTGTTAAAAAATATACAACCTTTCCAAAAAATACAAAAAAGAAAGCTGTAGATATATAAATTGAAGCATATAAATCAGGCAGACAGATGCTAAAATAAACAAAACAAAATAATTAAGATTATAGCAGATAAAACTGAATTAAGTGTAAAAGGAATTCAGTGAAATTGTCAGAACTTGGAGGGAGCTGGAATGTCCACCTGGACTTTTTACATATGCAAATGAGCCATATGCTAATCAACCTGTTTCTAGTCCCGCCCATGGGAAGTGATAATAGACTTTGCTCATTCCCAAAGGAAGTGTTGAGGGACCTAGCCTGATATATTGACTGGCCTGGTGGGGAAAAAGCAGGGAGATGTAATTAACCTACCAGATGTGTTGATGGGCGGGCTCACCCTAACTGGAATATGTGTTTGGCAAAGTGTGGAGATGGTACCTGCAGAGGCTCAGTCAGGTGATTCCTATGGGCCCAGGTGGGTGACTGGGAGTCTCCATTCCCCCTTTCTCCCTTTCCCCCTTTCCCCCTTTCCCCCTTTCCCCCTCCCCTCCTCCCCTCCTTCCCCTCCTTCCCCTCCTTCCCCTCCTTCCCCTCCTTCCCCTCCTTCCCCTCCTTTCCCTCCTTTCCCTCCTTTCCCCTCCTCCCCCTTGCTTCTACAGGCCCTTGAGTCAGTCCTGGAGCTTCCTCTTCTCTCAACCCTCTTTCCTGTTTTTTCTTTAATAAACCCATTGTTAATCCTACAGTGGTCTCTGGGTAATTTCTCAGAGCAAGACTACCTGACAGGAATATGAAAAAAAAATTAATAATTCAAGAACAAATATTTACCTTATCCACCTGTAAATATAATGTAATATAGCTTTAATGTTTATATGTATACACAGTTAGAGCTATGAAAATAAATTATGTAAATGTGTATTCTGGGCAATGTAGTTCAAAATAGAATTTTTCAAGAGTATGTAATACAGTAATTTAAATGCAGATATCTTGAGTTAGTTTTACTTAAGTTATTCTCCTTATGATTTTTGGTCAACTCTGCTCTAAACAATTAGACTTCAATTTACAACTTTCACCATCATATTTTCAAAACAAATAATTATGATAATGAATGACTGAATTTATAAGCAGTTGTTTCACAGCAGTGGACGACTGGTTTTAAATATACAAAGAATTGAGGCATCAATTATAAATTAATTATAAGTACCAATATAAATTATTTTAAATTTTAAATAGATTTATAATCAACATGTTATAAACTATCTGAATATTATTAGGGCAGACTTATGAGAAATATGAAAATAGAAAGAGGAGTGTTAAGTATTTGACTGACTTCCTTAAATTTATTGATTAATATCTGCTAAGAATCAACAGTAAATTTATATAATCTTTAATAAATCTAATTTTTCTCTTTTTTTTTTTTACTTTCTGTGTGAAGATAGTGAGAAATTCTTTTATAAAAGCAAACAATAGGTGCAGGAAGATAAGCATATTAAGTGAATTACTTCAAGTCAATTAATGTGCATGATAATTTACTGTGTTTTAACTTTAAGAATTACCGAAATCACAGAAGAAATGTATTTTACTTGTTTTCTTAGAGTATACTTTTCTACTTAACCCTTGCTCTAATCTTCATTAAAAAAGGAAATCCATGGAGAATTCAGGGATTTTATACAGAACACAAATGATGGCATACATTAAACTGTAGATAACTGCATAAATTATCAATACTCTTCTGTATAATGCCACTAAAAAAATATTTAGAAAATAAAATTTAAATTAAAAAAAAGACATTATGCTCTCTACCTGTAGAATTTTACTGCTTTCCATTCACATGGGATAATCTCTGAAGAAGAGTTCTGAGGGGGCATCATTATGCATGTACACCTGCATTGCTCAAATTGCTTAAGTGCTACTTCTGGTGGCAATTCGACCGCAACAGCAGGTAGTTTATTTTTAATTGCATTGGTGTTCTAAATGCTCTTAGTGACAGAATCTGGTGCATGAGTCATTCCACACAGAAGCTATGCAATCTGGATACTTAAAATCATTTACCAATTTTTGTAGTCACTGAGTCTTATACATAAAAACATTGTTATGTTAAGGTGAATACAGATGTTTGTACACTCATCTTTTTAAATAAATGATTCCTTTTTTAATTTAACAAATATTTACTGAGCACACCTTGCATAACAAAACTGAGAAAATCAATAATAAAAATAGAGTATAATGATTATCACAGCACAGTTTCTAAACTCATAGTTCAAAATATAATGTAGACCTGTAACTTTCATCCTCTTACTAACAATTATCAAGAAATATATAATAAAAGGAACCACAAGACACTATTCTCTGGCTCTAATATGTATGTCTTCTGCATTTAGGAATGTTATTTATATCAAACATGAATTTTAACTGTAGCATTTACTTGAAAATGCACTTAAATTAGCACAAAATAATTTTGTGTGTTTTTTTAGATATAAAAATGAAAAGTGATAGATTTAGGAAAGCTCTGGGTTGGAACTATATTTTAGTATTACAAATCTTAATTTCTCATTGTTGAAACACTTAAAACTTTATTGAGGTTGATAATTACTCAGCAGCTTCAGGATAAAAACCCACTCATTAAGTTGTTTTGTCTCTGAAACCATTGTTAATAAATGTATATGCTGTATTTATCACATGTCCTAGAGATTATGTAATAAAATATAGCCCTTTCTTTTACTTGTCTTAATTTATATGCATGTCCTTCTTCCCATAATCTTTGCCTAATCATTAAAAATTATATAAACCTCTCTCAGAACTTGCATTTTTAATTTATGTTTCTTCATCTTTGAGGTCTTCAAAAATACTTAAGTGGAATTCACTTCAGAAAACTAAGCAAAAAACAAATTATTTTTATTTACAATACTGTATCTCATTCCCTACACTCTTTTGTAATTTTCTCTAAATTGTCTGAAATGTCTACCATTCTCTTGGGCCATAATTTTTATTATAATCACCTTTTGCATGTGTAGTTTTCTTTAACTAATAAATGCACAGGTAAATTATTTTCCTGGCTTTAGTGGATTTTGATTTAATCTCAGAGTACTCTGTCAAAAATGGTTTTTATTAGTTTAAATTTATCTTTTTTCATAAACAAAGTTAAAGTTTTTCTTATTTTATCTTAATAAATCTGTAATAGAAAGCATAGAAAACCCAGAAAAGTGTGGAAGAAATAAGCTATGATTCGTAGCCCACCTATCTCAAACCATCCTTTGTTATAGTTTGGTATATATGACACCAGTTTCTGTATGTATGCCTGCATGCATTTAATTTTCTACCTTGTGTTTTAAGTGATTTCTACATTATACCCAAGAATAATAATCCTGCTTTAAATAAATTTGGTTATAATAATAGAAAGTGTGAAAAAGATGGAAATGTATAAAATAATTAGTAACACCCTATCCAAGAAAGTACACTTAATATTTCTATATAGTTAAAGTTTCCTAAAGAAGGGTGATAAATATTCTGACTGTTAGAATATAAATCATATATACATACATATATACATATATAATATAATAAGCTTCACTGAGTCACCTAAATCATATTTTTATTTCTATTTGCCTTTTTTATTATTTTTCAATGGAGAAAATTAATAAACTACCTGTTGGCCATAAAATAATTCTTTATATACTTTTACAAGTATTGCATATAAAAGTTTCTTTCTGACATATACTTAAAATTAGTATCTGTATATATAGTAAGACCTCATGTAGTGAAAGAAGAATCAAAGCATATGGAACACTTTTTAATGTGTTATAAAATCAATTGTTTTTCTTTTCATTTTTCCTCCAACGTGGTCTCCCTACAAAAGCAGGTAAGATCTCAAGCTGGGTTCTTATTTGTAATAGTAAGTGTCATTTTGGTGGCTACACAGCATGCAGTAGCTATGATGAACTAGAATGAAAAACGACAAGTACAAATGAGAAAAGTTAGCACACAACAACTCAAATTATTGAAGGTTTCAGATTTACCATCCTCAAAGAACCTTGATCAGCTGTGGCCCCAGACAATGAAGGAAGTCCACCTGTTTTGCCTGAAGCAATAATTAAAATAAAATAAAACATGCTTTGAGACAGTAAGACATGACAAGTAGTAGAAGAAAAGACTTTTCCAGCAATGGTAATAGAAGTCACTTTCTCCAAAAAGAGTCTAAGTTATTACCAAGTGAACCACAGTGGTAATAACCCAGCACCAAATCAAATTAAGTAAAAGCAGATATAAGGTATAAGCAGGTGGTAGGATAATATTTGAATGTCCACAGAAAAATAATTTTAAACATTGAGGAAATATAAAGGGACAGAGGAGTCACCAAAATATTCTGAGATTTTTTTCTGTGGCCATATATCTTCTCAATTTATATGGCATTCTCTGAGCTTCAGAAGAAGCCTGAATGGAAGCACGTTTGTTAAATCTTAACAATCAATCTCTGACAGGTTATTCAGTTTTAATGATTAATATGAGAAATATATACATTCATAAAATACCTATAATTACATTGTGCAATATGGCTCGGACAGTGATTATATAATGGACGCTTTAGCTGCTTCCTCTCAATGAGATTGGAAAGCTGACCCAGTGACTCGAGTGTGCACAGTGATTCCACTCCACCTCTCCCGCTGAGTGAAAATTTATTTATAACAACCAATCTACATTCGCTCCTTAATAAAAAAGGGTGTTTATTGGGGCCAGAGAAGTATGGATGGCAGTATTTTGTAGCTGTGAGACATAGCAAACTTCCACATAAAGAAATCAATCTCAAAAAACACATCCCCTTTATAGATTCTAGACAACTATAATAATTGGACCTAAAAAATAATAGGGACCTGTATATACAGATAACAACCATTACAAATAATGACATAACATAATCAAGTCTAAGCAGAACCTAACATCTGATGGCTTCAAATTCTCATATTTAAATATAAATCCCCAAAGCAAAGAAATCACCATAATCTTCTTTCCTGGAAGTGGCAATTATAAAATGTCTGCAAAAATTAAATATGCCTATGGCCTATTCACATTAACTATAAGGGTAAATTAATACTTCCTAAATATTCAATTTAAAATTTAATAATGAACATAATTTGAAAGTATAAAATTTTAAAGTAATTTTCCCATGACCTAGTGCATGAAATATGACATTCTGAGTATTTGGAGTGCGTTTATTTTAAATATTTTTGTCATGAGTTACAATGTGTAAAGCTCCCATAGGAGTTCCTTGTATATTGGTGGGAATGCAGACTGATGCAGCCACTGTGGAAAACAGTTTGGGATTTCCTTAAAAAACTAAAAATAGAACAGCCATTTGATCCAGTGATTCCACTGCCAGGATTATACCCAGAGAATCCTGAAACAATTCAGAAAAACATGCACCCCTGTGTTCATAGCAGCACTGTTTACAATAGCCAAGTGCTGGAAATAGCCTAAGTGCCCATCTGTAGATGAGTGGATCAAAAAACTGGTACATTTACACAATGGAATACTGTGCAGCAGAAAGAAAGAAGGAACTCCTGCTGTTTGTGACAACATGGATGGAACTAGAGAGAATTACGCTTAGTGAAATAAGCCAGACAGCAAAAGACAAATACCATATGCTCTCACCTAATATAGGAACCTAATGAACAAAACTAACAAACAAGCAAAAATAGAAACAGAGGCATGGGAACAAGGAACAGACCTACAGTGAGCAGAGGAGAGGGAGAAGAGATAAAAGCAGGTAAAGACAGGGGAGAATCTAGTCAAAGAACATGTATAAATGACCCATGGACATGGACAACAGGGTGGGAATTGACTATGGGAGAGGGGGTAGGTGGGTGGGACAGGGGAGAGAAATGGGGGAAAAATGGGACAACTGTAATAGAAAAACAATAAAAAAATAAAAATTAAAAAAAGTTACTTGTATATAGTAAGGGTTCTGTAAATTTAAAAAAAAATAAAAAATGACATTTATAATAATAAGGTATATATATATATATATATAATGCTGTGCATGCACTTTTATTTTAAACTTAACATTTATTTTCATTTGTATAAAACATGAAAAACAATATATAACATGTATACATACAAAACAGTACAGACTGAAAAATTTGTACCACTCTAAGATTTTCTATCCCACTTAAGAGACATACATATATTTTCTTGAATAAACTTCCAAAATATCCCTTGCATACCTTGCCTATATATTCATATGTATGAGGTCTGTCTGGAAAAAGTCCAGCGATTGTTAATATAATGAGAATTGTTTGTGTGACATCGATGTAACCTGGCAGCCAAGGAAAGTGGACTGGAATGCACATGCATGAACAATGACCACTTCACTGTATCATCAGTGGAAGTGGTAGATACCCTTGAGTGAGCATGCATACTGTGTGGCCATCACATTCAAATGACTGAATGAGTAGAGGAATGAATCTTCATCAAATATTGTGTGAAGCTTGAACATTCCTCCACAGAAACTATTTAGATGATTCAGAAGGCCGCAGGTAAGGGCAATTGGTGATTGGCAGCTTCACTACAACACACCTGTTTATGCATCACATTTCCTGCAGAGTTTTTTTGTGAAATATCACATCACCAGGTGACTCAGCCCCCTTACAGCCCAGATTTGGCTCTCTGCAACTTCTTGCTTTTCCTAAAACTAAAATCACCTTTAAAAGGGAAGAGATTGCAGACAATTGATGAGTTTCAGAAAAATACAATGGAGCAGCTGATGGCGATTGGGAGAACTGCGTGAGATCCCAAGGGGCATACTTTGAAGGCATCATTGTCTTATGTACAATGTTTCTTGTCTCTTGTACCTTCTTTAATAAATGTCTCTATTTTTCATATTACACGGCTGGACACATCTGGACAGACCTTGTATATGTGTACCCATACACTTTTGTGCTTGAATATGTGTGTCATATTTAGAAAGTATTTTTAAATGAAGAGCCTGTATATTATAATCATTGCATATGCACAAATCAATGTGTCTTAGGGGTACATAATATATATTATATATATATGATTATATAAGAATGAAACTCTTAACTAAGTGGGAATAAAAGAAAAAACTCTTACTCTGATAAGAGGAATCTTTTGGGAAAAAAGCATATATCAAAGTTTATATTGATACTTATAAGCTAAATACTGAATTATTCTTTCTGAATTAAAAAAAGATACAAATATTCACTATTGCTACTTCTATTCAATTGTAGGAACTACATGGTACAAAATAAAAATAAGAAGACTGGAACTTCAAAAGTAAAGCTCTGTCATTGTTACAAATGACATAATTGCATACTATAAAATTCAAAATGTTCCAGAGAAAAACCACCAGTATGGATTAGTAAATTACCAAAATTCTCAGATACCAGTTCAGTGTATAAACATAAATTGAATCCTCTATGTGGTTCACAAACTTTCTTTAATAAAGAAGTAGTAAATATTTTAGCCTTTGTGGGGAACACGGTCTGCCACAACTACTCTCATCTGTCATTGTAGCATCCCTTCAGACTGTGCTCCATACACTGTTTTATACTGTAAGAGTATGGTTCTAAGCCTCTGCTGCTTGCAACTTGTGGTACTATTGTGGTACTGTGTTTCATTCACATATTTCTCAACAGTCTTCTGTCTCTACTAATTTTGATATTCAACCAGCTTTGTTTGTCTCAATATAATTCCATCTGCAACATATTTTTAGATATCCACTAATACTTCTGGCCAATTTCTAGTACCTTTACCCATTTTTTAGTAACAATCCAGTGTTTTTATTTTATGTACATTTACTTTAGTAGATGTTAAGGATTGTAAGCAGGTGGGATCTAACTGCCATTTTGAGACCAGCAGTCCAGACCCTCAATTATCCACCAAGAAAAACACATTTGTTCTCATCAAGGAGAAATATGGTAAAAGTCTCATTATCAGAGTCTGGAACAGCATAGAACAAATCCATTTAGCATTCAAGCTTCTGCCTGACTTAGAAAGCATATTTTGAGAAATTCTGTAATGATTCCTTCACTGAACAGGAATTTCAACCCAGTTTTAAATACCAACATCTGCTTGTAACTACAATTGCTGAACACTTGTAGGAAATTGATTGCAGGAGGTACAATCAGTTATTTTATGTGCATACTCCATCACCCTGAAATACTAGCTCTTTCACATGCATATATTTTAGTACCAAGTTCATTCACCTCAGAAAGAAATTAGGTCATGCAGAGCAGTTTTTTTATAAGTTCTATCTTTATATACCATTTGATTTAGTCATGCTAATGAACTCAAAGCCCCATCTTATTTAAAAAATGACATTGAAACCATAACAGGAGTTCATTCTGTTAATAGGAAACATGGAAGACTTTGGTTATCAGCAAAGGCATATAAGAAATGGTCTAATTAATCACTGACAATTATATTAGCAGTGACAACTCTATTCAGTATCTTGAATACAGAAATATTTGTAACATATTTCCATATAAAATGCAAGGTTATATGCTTACATTTTCAGTTGTAGCTAAATTAGGATGCATTCACTGGGTTTTTCTTGACCCTCTAATTCCATCATCATTTTTTTTTTACATACCTATGATCTCAGCCATAGAGTCAACGTCTCTAAATTCGTAAGGTTAGTCATCACTGGAGATAGAAGAAATTGAATGGACCGTGACTTATTATTCTTCAACTTTTTCCAATCCCTTGAAATTTTTCTGAAAAAAATTTGATTTGTTTAGTCTTAAGATGAGGTGTCTATTTGCTTCCTCCATCTTATTTAATGATTATTATTTCTTGTGCCAAAGTTCATTTTTTAGTTATAATTGGCCTGCATCAGGGACCCTCTCTTCCTTTTAATAGTCTAATATAGAAGGAGTTCCACTGGCAAACTGTAGCCATTCTTGCTAGATCTACCCAAAATCTGGGTCAAACTACATTTCTTCCAGGCTTTAAATTCTGTCCTCTTTCTTGATAAAAAATAAAAAATGTCTAATATCAGTCTCAGACTCAAAAGTAGGCATTATATAATGGTGCCTTAACTTATAATAAATGTCTTGGTCTAGAAAAGTATTTATATCTTGAAAACACCTTCATGGTGATTATAAAAATGTATCCTGTAAATAATGTTTAAAAATTATTTTTAAAAACAAACTCTTACTAAATATATTTTAATTGAGTAATCAAAAAATCATCTTACGAGCCAAGTGTCGCTGGTTCGATTCCCAGTCAGAGCACATGACTAGGTTGCACGTCAGGTCCCCAGCTGGGGGCACGAGTGAGAAGCAACCACACAGTGATGTTTCTCTCCATCTCTTTCTCCTTCTCCCTCTCTCTAAAAATAAAATAAACAAACAAATTATTTAAAAAAATAAATCATCTTACCCAAAGGAGTTGAAATGTATGTTCAACACACATACTTACGCACAGATGTTTATAGTTTTATAATTGTATTCATAATTGCCCAGACTTAGAAGCAAACAAGATGTCCTTCAGTAGATGATTATATAAAATAACTGTGTTACATGCAGACAATGGAATATACATGTTAATAAGTGAAAGAAGTAAATATGATGACTTTCGGCCAAGATGGAGGCATAGACAGACATATTGCATCTCCCTCCACAAATAAGAAGAAATACAACTACCTCAAAACTAGAAAAAACCAGAAGTTCCAGGAAATCAAACTGCATGGAAGTCCAACAAACAAAGATATAAAGATAAAAATACTCATCCAGAGAGGCAGGAGGGGTGGAGCCCAGGCAGAGAGGATGCGGTGTGGTGGTGGCAGCAGTGGCAGGCCAGCAGAAAGAACAGTCACATGTTTTAAAAAGTCAGGAGGGACACCTGGGGAGCATTCCCAGCTCCTCACTGGACCTCACAGCTCACGGTCTCAGCACCGGGGAAAATTAAGCCACATTGCTTCTGACTGTGCAGAGCGGTAAGGGTTGCGCTGAGGCAGAAACTGCCAGTCTCTGCAGAGTCTGCTTATTTAAAGGGCCCCCACAGTCCTAGAATGTCCGCAGACCCACCCACTGTTGTAGTACTTTGTGGTCGAGGGCACGCAAGTAATTCCAGCAGACAGAATGGGATGGACGGAGGGCTGTCGCATGTTCAGGCAGGTCAGCACTGAGCAGAACAAGCACCTTCCTTTTATTGAAATCTGAGGGTGGCAATTACAGGATACGCATCCTATTGCTTAAGGAGAAAACAGGATACCAGGGTTCAAATATTAACTACTTAGGTACAAAACAGAACTGTAAGTTCTTAAGGCTAAATTCCAAACAAGATGATAGGACAAGGGAGTAATGAAGTACTCAGCAAAGTCTCTTTGTTCTCAGGATACCATAGCTCAGTGGCCTGAAACAGCTTGCAGCTGTCAGCGTTAGCAAATCCAGCTCGCTTAACTGAGTCACAGGACACCTGGACAGGGAGGCATAGAGCCCCTACCCAGAGACTTGATTTCCACCAACAACCCACTATGGGAACAATGGCCAGGGAAGTAGCTAGAGGGCACCAGTCCAGTACAGAAGTGGGAGAGGTGCCTGGAAAAGGGACGAGTGCTGGGCGGCAGCATTGTTCCCTCTCTAACCCCTCCCCCACATACAGAGCCATGATGTGGTGAAACAGGTCACCTTGTACTGATGAATCCCTAAGGCTTCACCCATTACAATGTAACAGGAGTGACAGCTCTTCCTGGAACGTGGATATAAACAAACACAGGAGCCTGTCAGAATGAGGAGACAGAGAATATGGCCCAAAAGGGAGAATGGATCAAGGTTCCAGTGGGAGAACTAAGCGACGAGGAGATAGCCAACTTAACAGATGAGGAGATAGACAACATAACGGACGCAGAATTCAAAACACTGGTGATAAAGATGTTCACAGGCTTGATATGCTTGAGTACGGAAAATGCATAAGAGGAGAAGTGAAGGCTATGCTAAGTGAAACGAATGGAAATCCACACAAAACCAACAGTGAAGGGGAGAAAAACAGGGTTCAAATCAATGAGTTAAAAAATAAGAAAGAAAAAAACAGTCAACCAGTGCAGAATGAGGAAGCAAGAATTGAAAAAAATGAGGAAAACTTCCCAAATGTTGCAAAGGAAATGGACATACAGGTCCAGGGTGCACGGATGGTCCTGGGTGAGCTGGACCCAGAGGGGACCACGCCGGGATGCATCGTGATTGAGATTCCAAAGGTGATAGATAAAGACAGAGTCCTGGGGGAAGCAAGGGAGAGGTGGAGAGTTGCCTACAGGGGAGTGCCTATAGGACTATCAGGTGATTTCTCAGAGGACACTTTGCAGGCATGAAGGGGCTGGCAAGCAGTATTCAATGTGATGAAAAGCAACCTACAACCAAGATTACTTTATCCAGCAAAGTTATCATTTGCAATGGAAGGGCAGATGAAGTGCTTCCCAGACAAGGTGAAGCTAAAGAAGTTCATGATCACCAAGCCATTATTATATGAAATGTCAAAGAGATTTACCTAAGAGAAAGAAGATCAAAACTATGAACACTGAAGTGACAACAAACTCACAACTATCAACAACTGAATCTAAAAAATAAAAACAAAATCCAACTGAGCAAACCAGAATAGGAACAGAATCATATGTATGGGGATCATTTGGAGGGTTATCAGCTGGGAGTGGGGAGGGGGAGAAATGGGGAAATGGTGCAGGGACTAAGAAACATAATCAGTTGGTACAAAATAGACAGGGGGAAGTTAAGAATAATATAGGAAAGAGTGAAGCCAAAGACATTATATGCATGACCCACGGACATGAACTAAGGGGGTGGGATCGCTGGAGGGAAGGCGGGTACTGGGCAGAGGGGAGCAAAGGGGAAAAAATTGGAACTACTGCAACAACATAATCAATAAAATATACTTTAAAAAAGTAAATATGAAAAGGCTACATATTGTATGATTTCAACAATATGACATTCTAGAAGAAGAAAAATTATGGAGACAGGAAAAAGATCAGTATTTGTATGGGGCAGAGTTGAGAAGGGATGAGTAGGCAGTCAGAAGATTTTTAGGACAGTAAAAATGTTCTATATAATGAATATATGCCATAAATTTGTTCAAAGTCATAGGATATACAACACCAATGGTAGACATTAATGTAAACTATGAAATTTGGGTAGTAATGATTTGTCAAAGTCTTACAGGTTTCTCAATTGCAATAAATTGTCGCACTCTGGTGGAAGATGTTGATAAAGGAAGAGGCCA
The DNA here is from genome assembly GCF_987537825.1 of Furipterus horrens. Classification (NCBI taxonomy): domain Eukaryota; kingdom Metazoa; phylum Chordata; class Mammalia; order Chiroptera; family Furipteridae; genus Furipterus; species Furipterus horrens. The sequence continues at coordinate 125,947,074 of NW_028327174.1, read as the reverse complement.
AACATCTGTAGGGACAGAGGATATGTTGGGAATAGCTCTACCTTCTGCTCAATATTCCTGTGATCCTAAAACTGCTGAAAAAAAAAATAGTGTGTTAAAAAATTCCTGATTCTTATGTTGGACTATATTCTTGCTATTTTCCTACTATAAAAACCATAGTGTTGTCCATAAATTCTCTATCTTTTCCATCCCACTGGTAGTATAACTTAAATAAAAAATATAATAAAGCTTTCAAGAATAAATATCTATTGGGAAAAAGCCATTTTACATTATTGGAAACTGAATTACATATATATATAATTTAAATATTTGAATGAATATCTAGAAATACAAATAACATTATTTCTAACTGCATATTTTACAAACAATATATTTTGTTGACTAAAATAGATATTTTCCTTTTTCCAGTTTCAATTAGATATTTGAATGTCAATTGATTCAAAGGTGTTTTTACATTATATTTTATTGGTTATGCTATTACAGTTGTCCCAATTTTTCCCTATTTGAGCTCCACTACCTCTGGCAATCCCCACATCATTGTTCATGTCCATGGGTCATGTGTATAAGTTATTTGGCTACTCCATTTTCTATACTGTACCTTACATCCCCATGGCTATTCTGTAACTACTTATTTGTACTTCTTAATCCCCTAACCTCTTCACACATTCGCCCATACTCCAAGATTATAAATTGTCTCTCTTTTAACATTGTTCTTTTATTTTTTTTTTTAGTTTTATTCATCAGATTGCACATATAAGTGAAACCATATGGTATTTGTTTTTCTCAGTCTGGCTTATTTCACTTAGTATAATAATTTCCATTTATGCTGTCCAAAAAAGTAAGATTTTCTTCTTTTATTATGGCTGAGGAGTATTCCATTCTGTATATGTACTTAGCTTTTTTATCCTCTCTTCTACAGTTGGACACTTGTGCTGCTTCAAAATCTTGGCTACTGAAAATAAGGCTCTACTAAACATTGGGTTGCATATAGTCTCACAAATTAGTGTTTTGGGTTTCTTCAGATATATTCAGAGAAGTGGAATTACTTGGTCACAAAGCAGATCCATTTTTAATTTTTTGAAGTAACTTTATATTGTTTTCCACAATGGTTACACCAATTTGCATTTCCATCAATAGTTCACAAGAGTTCCTTTTCTCCACATCCTCACCAACCCTTTCTATTTGTTGACTTATTGATGATAGCCATTCCAACAGGTGTGAGGTGATAACTCATTGTGGTTTTAATTTGCATTTCCCTGATAATAGGTGATGTTATGTATCCTTTCATATGTCTATTGGTCATCTGTTTGTTCTCTGTGAAGAAGTGTCCTTAATTGGACCTTTTTTTTTCCTTTGGTGTTGAGTTTTCTAAGTTCCTTGTAAATTTTGGATATTAAGCCTTTACTATGTATATATATTGGTGAAAACATTTTCCCAGTCACTGGTTTGCTTTTTCATTTTTTGTTGGTTTCCTTTGCTGTGCAAAAAGTTTTATTTGAGGTAGACCCATTTGTTTATTTTTTAATGTTTTTCTTTTCTTTCCCCTGCCTGAGTAGACAGGTCAGAAAAAAATATTGATATGGGAAATATCTGAGATTTTACTAACTATGTTTTTGTCCAGGATTTTTATGATTTGAGCCAAAATTTAAGTCCTTAATCCACTTTGAGTTTATTTCTTGTATGGTGTAAGGTGGTCTAGTTTAATTTTATGTGCATGTATCTGTCCAATTTCCCCAGAACCATTTGTTGAATAAACTACCTTTACCCAATTACATGTTATTGCCTCTTTTGTCAATTTCTAATTGACCATAAGAGTGTGTGTTTATTTCTGGATTCTCTATTCTGTTTCATTGATCTATATGTCTGCTTTTATGCCAGTACCATGCTGTTTTGATTACTATGGCCTTGTTGTATAGTTCCATACCTGATAGTGTGATTCCTCCAACTTTGTCTCTTTTTTTTGTCATTTATTTTATTTTATTGTTGTTCAATTACAGTTGTCCCAATTTTTTCTCCATTTCTCTCTCCTGCCCGGTCCATGCTCCTGCTTCCACAGTCAATCCCCACCCTCTTATTCATGTCCATGGGCCTTTTATACTTGTTCCTTGATTAGACCCTTCCCCTTCTTTCCCCAGTTATCCCCCTTCTCCCTCCCCTCTGGTTGCTGTCAATTTGTTCCTTATTCTCATGTCCTTTTTTCTATTTTGTTTATTTGTTTGTTTTTGTTCATTATGTTCCACTTATATGGTGTTTGTCTTTTTTGCAACCTGGCTTATTTCACTTAGCATAATACTCTGCAGTTCCATTCATGCTGTTGCGAAGGGTAGGAATTCATTCTTTCTTTCTGCTGCGTAGTACTCCATTGTGTAAATGTGCCACAGTTTTTTGAACCACTCCTTTCCTAATGGCACTTAGGCTGTTTCCAGCACTTGGCTATTGTAAATAATTCTGCAATGAACATTGAGGTGCATAGGTTCTTTTAAACTGTTGTTTCAGGATTCTTAGGGCATAATCTCATTCTTTCTCAGTATTTTTGTGGCTTTTTGAGATTTTTGTCATTCCATATAAATATTTGAAATAATTATAGGTCTGTGAAATATACCATTAGTATCTTGATAGCAGTTGCATTGATTCTATAGATTGCTTTGGGGAATATGGACATTTTAACAATGTTAATTCTTCCTAGCCATTGAAATGGTATGTGTGCTTTCACTATTTCTATCTTTAGTTGTTTTCTTCATTGTCTTAAATTTTTCTGTGTACAGTTATTTACATCCCTGGTTAAATTTATTCCTAGGTATTTTTTAAAATTTTTAAGCAATTTAAAATGGAATTGTTTTCTTAGTTTCCATTTCTGATAGTTCATTATTGGTGCATAGAAATGCTACTTATTTCTGGATATTTATTTTGTACTCTGATACTTTAGTGAATTCAATGATCATTTCTTGTAGGATTTTTTCTGTCTGTGTTCAGAATCCTTAGGGTTCTCTATGTACAGGATCATCTCATCTACAAATAATGACAGTTTTACTTCTTCCTTTTCTACTTGGATGCTTTTTTATTTCATCTTCTTGTCTGATTGCTGTGACTAAGCCTTCCAGTACTATTTTGAAAAAAATAAGAATGATGAAAGTACACTTCCCTGTCTTGATCCTGATCTTAAGGGAAATGCTTTTAGATTTTTTCAATTGAGTATGATGTTGGCAGTGGGTATGTCATATATAACCTTTATTGTTTTCAAGTATGTTCCCTCTATTCCCACTTTGCTGAGAGTTTTTATCAACAATGGTTGCTGGATTTTTCAAATGCTCTCCTCGCATCTATCAATATAATCATGTGACATTTATCCTTCATTTTGTTTATGTGGTATATCACATTTATTAAATTGTAGGTATTGTACCCACTTTCCATCTCAGGAATAAATTCTACTTAATGATGGTGTATGATCCTTTTAATGTATTTCTGCATCCAGGTTGCTAATATTTTGTTGAGCATTTGTACATCTATGTTCATCAGGAATATTGACCTATAATTTTCTGTTTTAGTAGTGTCTTTATCTAATTTTGGAATTAGAAAAATGTTGACCTCAGAAAATTTTCTTGAGGGTTTTTCTTCCTCCTGGATTTTTTGGTAACATTTTGAGATGTATAGGTGTTATTCCTTTTGAATGTCTATTAAAATTCTCTTATGAAGCCATCTGGTCCAGAACATTTATTTTGGAGGAGTTTTTAGATTACTGCTTCCATTCACTAGCTGCAATTTGTTTATTCAGATTCTTGGATTCTTCTTGATTCATTCTTAGAACAAAGTATGTTTTATTCATTTTTTCCAGATTTTCTAATTTCTTCATGTATAGCTGTTTGAATTTTTTTCTTACAGTCCCTTGTATTTCTGTGGAGTCAGTTGGTATTTTTCCCATTTTGTTTCTGCTGTTATTTTCAGTCAAACCTCAGTTCCACAATGTTTCACATCTAGAACATTTTGTTTCTCAGCCAAGTTGTTCATGGTAAGGTGTCAGTGTACCAGTTGTCAAACAAAACTTTGATTCTTCACCCAATGATCCTTTCATGCAGATACCTGTATGATCAGTCACATATCTCTCAGGCAACTAACAAAGGAGAGAATGTGCAAGTATGAGTATGATTCAGTTTTTTGAACAAATTACTTCTTGAAAAGCCCTTCAGAACAAATTAAATTGATATTGATATTGAGAATTGATATTCCATTGTATTTTGGTCCTTTCTCTTTTTTTCTTGATGGGTTTGATTAAAGGTTTTACAATCTTGCTTATCTTTTCCAAGAATCAGCTCTTGATTTCACTGTTCTTTTTTTATTATTTTTAGACTCTCATTTATTTCTGCTCTGATCTTTTTTTATTTCCTCTCATTTACTTTGCTATTTGTTTGCTGTTCTTTTTATAGTTCCTTTAAGTGTAAAATTTGATGATTTATTTGAGCCTCTGCTTATTTCTTGAGATAGGTCTGAAATGCTCTGTCTTCCCTCTTAGGACTGCTTTCACTGTGTCCAATAGATTTTGGATTGTTGTGTGTTCATTTTTATTTATTTTCAGGTAACTTTTGATTTCTTCCTTGATATCTTTGTTGCTCCATTAATTGTATAGTAATATGTTATTTGCCTTCAATCTTTGGGTGTTTTTTTAGTTTCTCTTCAATTAATTTCTGGTTTTATACCATTATGGTCAGAAAGGTACATGATAATGCTTTCAAATTTTTAAAATTTATTGACACTTGTTTTGTGTTCTAACAGTGGTCTATTATAGAAAATGTTCCATGTTACCTGAAAAGAATGTGCGTTCTCTGCTTTGGGGTGAAAGCTCTGAAAATATCAATTAAATATCTGATATAGTCTGTCATTTAAGGACACTGTTTTCTCATTTATTTTTTGTCTGGAAGATCACTGATGTCATTGGAATTTTAAAGTCACCTACTATGTCTGTATTACTGTTGATCTCTCCCTTTATGCCCATCAAGATTTGCTTTATATGTTTAGGTGTTCCTCTGTTGGATGTTAAATGTTTACAAGATTTATATCCTCTTGATGAATTGCCTCCTTTATTGTTATGCAGTGTCTTCTTTATTTCCTACTAGAGTCTTTGCATTAGACATATTTTGGCAAATATAAATATTACTACTCTAGCATTTTTCATAAAATATATTTTCCCATCTCTTTACTTTTAGTCTGTGTGTATCTTTCACTGGTCTCTTGAAGACAGCATATAGATGGGTCTTTTTTTCTTATCCATTCACCTACACTATGTCTTTTGATTGGTGCGTTTAAGCCATTTACATTTAAAGTGATTACTTACAGGTACATATTTACTGACATTTTATTCTTTCAACTATGTTTCTTTTAAAAATATTTCTTCTTCTTCTTTTTCTTAAATAAGGCACTTTGACATGTATTAGAATACTGGTTTGGTGGTAACACAATCCTCCAACTTTTTTTTTTTGTCTGGAATTCTCTTTATTTCTCCTTCAATTTTAAATAATAGCCTTGCTGGGCAAAGTAGCCTTGGTTATATGTCCTTGCTTTTCATCACTTTGAATATTTCATGTCAATCTCTTCTGACCTGAAATGTGTTTGTTGAGAAATCAATTGACATCTTATGGGAGCTCCCTTGTAGATAACTAACTGTCTTTCTCTTGTTGCTTTTAAGATTATCTCTTTGTCTTTAACCTTCGCCATTTTAATTCTGGTGTGTCTTCGTGTGAGCCACTTTGAGTTCATCTTGATTGGGACTCTCTGTGCCTCCTTAAATTGTGTGTTGTTCTTCTTCACCAAGTTAGTAAATTTTCAGTCATTATTTCTTTAAATAGGTTCGGAATCCCTTGCTCATTAGCTCCTCCTCCTTGTGCTCCTATGATGCAGATGTTGATTTGCTTTATGTTGTCCCAACTCCTCCTTAAAGTAGCCTCTATTTATTTCTTGCTGCTCTGACTGGGTGTTTTATTCTACCTTGCCTTCCAAATCACTGATTCTACTTCTGCTTCATCAAACCAACTATTTACTCTTTCAAGTGTATTCTTCATTTCAGGTATTGTATTCTTCATTTCCAACTGGTTCTTTTTTATAGTTTCTATTTCCTTTTTCATGTCATTTTAGTCTTCACTAATTTTCTTGTATTTCTCATTAAGTTCCTTAAGCAGCTTTATACCTTTCTTTACTCTATATTTGGGTAAATTGTTTGCCTCCATTTCATTTAGCTCCTTTTTCTTTTCTTTTTTTTTTTTTTTGAGATTTCTCCTGTTCTTTCATATGGAGCATGTTTCTTTGTCTCCCCATTTTGACTGCCTCTTTGTGTTTGTTTTCATGAACAAGGTAGATCTGCTCTGACTCCCAGTCTTGGTAATGTGGCCTTATGTAGTAGGTGTCCTGTGTGACCCTATGAACTATCTTCTTAATCTCCTGCACTGGGTGTTCCAGGAATGACCACTGGGGGGTTATGTTGTGATTGAGTTTTAATTGTTATGGGCCATTTATAGTCAAGGTCAATCTTCAGGCTGGATGACTCTGAGAATCAACCATAACCACAGTAGATGAGATACTGTGAAAGTGTTGACCACACAGAGCAGAACTTGCCTAAGCAGGATCTGGTACCTGCCAAGATGTCCCTTTGGATATGTCATTTGTGAAGTTAATTGGATCCTGCTCTGATGCTGTCTGAATCTGGGGACTGGGTGTGTTGATTCTGGGACCTGTTGGGAGAGACCTGGTGCAGATCCACGTCAGATGCTGCCTGTGACTGGCTTTGGAAACCTATTTCTAGTTACAAAGTAATCCACAATTTGGGCCTAGATGAGTGAAGGAAGAATCAAGCAGTACACCAAGGCTGGCTTTTACCAGCACCAGGCCTGGGGCAGGTCAGTAAAAGGTAAAAGGAACCCTGAGATCTGTCTCCACCTGCCTTTACCTATTGGCTGCCTATTAGATTTAGTCAGTGAAAGAGTCTTTGCCAGTACATGAGTTGCATGTTCTCACTGAGTCACCATGTAGGGGTGAATAATATTCACCAGATTGATAGCGGTTCAAACTCAGTATCATCACAGGGTCTGAGGCTTCTCAGCAAATGTTGCAGGGTATACCAGGTCTAGCTGCCACCCACTGGGTTCTTGAATACCTTTGTGGTGGGATGGGGTCTCAAGCAGTCATCAGGTTGAGGCCAGCAGATTTTATCAGATCAGAACATTCCAAGATTTGGCTAGCTGAAGGAAAGGCTCTATACTAGTTGGATATGCAAGGGAAAAAATTTTCCCTTCCCAGTCTGTCACCTTCTTAGTATTATTGATTGGTTAATTTTTGTACCTCTTTGAGTAGATGACAAAATTAGCTATATATTTTAATAATAAAGAATTCTTGAATTTCTTGGGTGTGAAAAAATAAGATTGTTTTCCTTTATAATCTTCCTAGCATAATGGTGTTTTCTAAGCCTGACACAAAGTAATAATTTATATTTTACATCAGTGCTTTAAAAGTAATTTTAAAAATAAGAGATACAGTAATGATAAAGACTATTATTATAAGTAATGTAAACATTGACTTAATTAAGCATAATAGTTTTATCAAATTTATGGTAGTTTTTAATTATATAGTACTTATTTAACTGTATTGATCATATTATATAACATAATTATGTAATGAACTCATTTAAGATATAATTATCATGGTCATCACTAAACATCAGCAGAAATGACCACAGATAAACAAACACATTTATCAAGCAGTAACAGATCAAAATTAACTATGAACAATAGATATGTTTTTAAAGGCTTGAATCTTTGGTAAGAGCTATGCTATGTTAAGATCAGCCTGTATTTACCCCAAAGTATCTACAAACTGGATACCTCATGACAGTCGAGAATTAACTTTATCAGATGAGACAACCTGCAGTTGAGACAATGACTAGAAACACTGTAAATGCTACAGGGTATTCATTGAATATTAAATATAACATATCTTTTGAATTAGGAGCTCACCCAGTATCTCTGTCTGCATCTAGATTAAAACAAATCTATGTCACCTCACTCCAAGTTATTTTATTCATTGCTACAATTGAAGTTTAGCTTTTATTTTACACTTGGAACTATTTTTACCTTTTGAATCCATTAATTCGTGCTTTCATATATTTTACTAATGAAATCTTTAGATTATACCCAAGCAGCTTTTAGGTGCTTAATTAAATTATTTTCAATTGTTAAAAATAATTTCAATTAAAACATTTATAGCTATGAAGGTTTCTCCAAGTTTGCTCAAGTATCATATATTTAATAATTTTAATTTTTTAACTTTCTCTAAATTTTTTCTAATGACATTTTTAAACATTTATGACTCTAAAATTAATGTGAAAGAAAAGATTCAAAATAAAATTTGTAGTATTTGGGCTTTTTCCTTCCTTGGTTTCTCTTTTTCCAATTAAAATTCAGTTGTATTATGGTCAGAAAGTGTATATAAATTTTACCTTTTAGAATCAATTAAAAATGTATTTGTCATGTAAGATACCAATTTTGGCTTCATTAAAAAATATTTTTTAGTTGGTGGATTAGATCACTTGAGGAATTTACTGTGATGAAAAATTGTTTATGCCAATCTTTCCCAAGCCATTTTTAAGGATCAATTAATGATTCAATTATAGGCTCATTAGAAAAGGAAATGGTATATGTATATTGGTTTCAGTGTATAAATAAAATACTAGAAACACTCTTCTATCTTAATTTACCAATGTGGTAAATTATATGCCTGACAAATAATAAGATTCTACCTCAAGCTGAATGTGACAGATGAAATGTGTGAGAGATATTTACACTATGGTTTGACTATAATCAGCTACTTTATTATATAGCTCTTTTCTATAAAGATAAGTCTAAAGGTTAAAGTAAGATTTCACCCTCCAAACAAGCAACACATCACAGAAAAGTATACCCATGCTAAATTTGTATCTTATTTATATTAGTCTACTTGCCTAGAGTCCTCATCAGAAAAGGGGTTCTCTGCTCATTCATGAATGAGGAACACTCACCCAAGGCTGTACATCAGAAGTATGTTTGTTTCATTCTATTTAAAAATAGTGGGCTATCTAGGAATTTATCTGAAAAAAACCCTGAAATACTAATTTGAAAGAATATATGTATCCCTATGTTCACTGAAGTGTTATTTATAATAGTCAAGAGTTGAAAGCCACCCAAATGTCCATCAGTAATTGAGTGGATAAAATAACTGTGGTAATTTACATAATGGAATACTACTTGGCCAAAAGAAGAATTTACCCTTTGTGACAGCATGACTGGACATAGAGAACACTATACTAAGTGAAATAAACCAGTCAGAGAAAAACAAATACCATATGATTTCACTCATATGTGAAACCTAATGAACAAACTGAACTAACAAGCAAAATAGACAGACTCATAGATAGAGAGCAGGCTGACAGCTCTGGGGGCATGTTGGGGAAGTGGAGGGATCAATTGAAAAAGAATGAAAAAAGAAAGAACTCATAAACATGGATAACAATGTGGTGATGGGGGGCAGGGGTAGGGTGGAGGTGGAAAAAGTTGTGGGGGGATAAATTATAATAGAAAAAACAAAATAAACGTAATGGGAATAAAGTAATGGAATAGTTTTAAACAACAATGGAATATAAGGTGAGAAAATACTGTTATTTGTCATTTAATAATATTTGTATTTTACAGAATAAATTATTTGTATACTTAAGGAATTTTAAGAATTAATTACTTATCTATGCAAAGAATAATAATTATAATAAATATTCTGAAATTCATTATGATTAAAGTCTTACTCTAACTTCACTCATATTGCAAATATATTGCTGACTGAAAATTTATTTTTCATATGGTACAAAATGTCCTAGTAACAATAAATTTACTTTTTTCATGATTTTGATATTACTTTGGTGGTAAATGTATTATAACTAATGTAATTTTTTTGATCTCTAAAAATATCATATCTTTACTTATTTAGGCATTTCAAAAGGAATATCAAAATTAACATTTTTTGAATAAAATATTTTTCAAAATAAAAATAAGTAAATAGGGGGCTAACTATTATTAAATCAAATATTTATTTTTCATTGGGACATAATATGTCAGTGACCTATTAGTAGAAAGATTATCAATGAAAAATATAATATGAATTATAATAATAATTCTTAAGATACAACATAGCATTTTGCATTTTTATGTGCTTTTAGGTGTAGGGAATAAAAGCTTGTCATCACTTGTCAATGATGCTAAAACATTCATGACCCTAAAATAAATTGTACATGATTATGGCCCATCTCATGGAAAATGCTAGTTGTTCAATACTTCAATTTCATATCAATATACACACCCACCCTGTTACTTTCTATATATGTGTCCTTAATATGTATACTATTATTAGATTGAGAAAAAAATCAAACAATTTGGCCTATATTGATTAACCTAACCTATCTCTTCCCTAAGAGGATTGTTCATGAAGTTCTCACTTCAATAGTTTAAAACTCTTAGTGCTCTGGAACTCTAGCAATTTTAGGTAAACAGTGACTCAGGATTCAGAACAGTAAACCCAGGGCTCGGTTCTTTAATGTGTTATTGTTATGCTCCATTTGCATCTTCTTCCCCACAAATTTCTCCCTGAAATAAACAAAAACAAGCTCATCAAAATCTCATAATGTGTATGGCTTTTCCACTCATTAACACTTTTAACTGAATGCAAATGACTCTACCTAAGGCATATCTAAGTTGGGCATCAGAAAAATTATATGCAGTTACAAATAGAAAGAAGTGAGAATGTATTTTTCTCCATGTAAAATAGAAAACATCATGCCAGTGATAATATAGGTAAAAATAATCATAATATTTCACCATTGCTGAATAAAATATTAAGGTGTTTTCTTATTTGGTCAGTTACCATGAAAATATATATGGTAACATATGTTTAAATCCTATAAATAAGATAACTGAATAGGACCATATGTGAATAGAGGGTGGGAAGGCAACCTCTATTTCTTTTCTCATTGCTTCCTTTTATCCTTCCCTTCTTCTTTCTTCCATCTTTCCTTCATTTAATTCTTTTAAATAAGCACTGTATTCCCTAACCATTGAGAGACCGCAACATGCAAGGAAGCTTAACATAGATGTATGTGTCATTTAATGCCATAAAATAGCAATAAGAGGTATCTGCTGATATTTTATCATCTGCTTTTGCATTCTGCTGATGAGAAAACTTGTAAGTTAAAAAAGAAAAATACATTATATGGGATAAATATAGAAAAAGAAAACTCTCCAAGCTAAAGTCTCAGTATAGAAAAGAAAACAATACAGTGATTGAGGAGCTTAAGGAAGTTCTCAGAGAAGGTGATATTTCATTAGGTTTTGGGACAAAATGGCAGTTTTCCAAGTTAACAGGCATACCATAGAATATTCACGCAGAGGAAACAGAGGTAAGATACTAAGATCTGGGTGTCTTCAGGGAATGAATTCTTCTGTGTCAATACATCAAAGAACCTGGCTGATCTATAGAATTAGGAATACTTGGATATCTTCAGGGGGGAGGGAAGAAAGAAAGAAAGAAAAGAAAGAAAGAAAGAAAGAAAGAAAGAAAGAAAGAAAGAAAGAAAGAAAGAAAGAAAGAAAGAAAGAAAGGAAGGAAGGAAGGAAGGAAGGAAGGAAGGAAGGAAGGAAGGAAGAAAGAAAGAAAGAAAGGAAGAAAGAAAGAAAAAGAAAAGAAAGAAAGAAAGAAAGAAAGAAGAAAGAAAGAAAGAAAGAAAGAAAGAAAGAAAGAAAGAAAGAAAGAAAGAAAGAAAGAAAGAAAGAAAGGAAGAAAGAAAGAAAGAAAGGTGATTTCTTCATTCTAGGTCTAACTAACCAGAATCTCTATTTTGGAGAACTTGGGACTGATGATCTATATTTAAACTAATTTCTAAAATGTTTATGGTAATAATAGACATTTGTAAACCATGACTCAAAAAATTCAGTATCCCTAAAGTACAATGTACATAGGTGGGGGTGTGGGGATGGGCAGCAGTAGAGAGAAGAGAGCAAGAGGCATAAAAAAATGTTTCCATTAAATTCTTACAGATATTCTGAAATGGAGCATTATTTCAACCACCTATTACATATGAAAAGTTGACAGTTTTAGTGTCACTAAATAGTATCTCCTATTAGCTCAATCAGGAAAAGACACTGGGCATGAGCCAGGTTGTATGTAGAGGTTGATATAATTAGTTTTAAGCATAAAAAGTTTGAGGTACATGATGGAAGAAACATTACATAAGCCTATCAAGTGTATGTTGGGGGCTCAATAAAGAGTTCTAGGGTGGCTCTATAGAGATTTAGTTTCTTTCAGCTATACATTTAAAAAAATGTGTTACTGTATTTTTTCCATTACCATTTATCCCTTTATACCTCCCTCCACCCTGTAATGACCACATTGCTGTCCACGTCCATGAGTCCTTTTTCCTTTTTGCTAAATTCCTCTACCCCTTCACCCACACCTCCAGAGCTGTCAGCCTGCTCTCTGTTCATAAGTCTGTCTATTTTGCTTGTTAGTTCAGTTTGTTCATTAGATTCCACATATGAGTGAAATCATATGGTATTTGTCTTTCTCTGACTCATTTATTTCACTTAGCATAATGTTCTCCGGGTCCATCCATGCTGTCACAAAGGGTAAAATTTCCTTCTGTTTTACAGCCAAGTGGTATTCCATTGTGCAAATGTCCCATAGTTGTTTTATCCACTCATCTACTGATGGACACTTGGGCTGCTTCCATATTTTGGTGTTTATAAGTAAAGCTGCAATGAACACAGCGTTCTTCTGTTTTTTCAAAATAGTGTGTCAGGTTTCATTGGATAAATTCCTAGAAGTGGAATCATGAGACAGATCCATTTTTTTTATTTTTTGAGGTGTCTCCATACTGTTTTCCACAGTGGCTACAGCAGTCTGCACTGTTGGTGGGAATGCAGACCAACTATACCTTTAATGTGTTTCTACAATTAGTAATTTTGTCATCACTTCTACTGCTATCTTAGTCCAAGCATCACTGTTCCCTGTTTTTACTATCGTAATAGCTTTTTTTATTTGGTCATCTGCTTAAACACTTGCAATTCTATTCTCTAAATTCTATAGAGCCACCAGAAGAACTCTTTTTATTGCAAAATCAGATTATGGCATGCTTCTGTTCGAAACTTGTCATGGATTCCACATCTCACACTTAATATAATCCAGAGTTTTATAATGGCTAAACATCTCCTAAAATGATGCCTCTCTTATCTCATACTATTCCCCAGATATTTATCTCACCATGATCATGTTATCCTACCAGGTGTTACCGCACATCCAATGTGTGTTGCCACATCAGGTCTGACACATGCTCTTCTGTTTGTTTGGAATCTTTATCCCAAAATATTATCAAGGTCATTAATACACCTCTTTTTCAGGTCAATAATGAAATGTTATTTTATCATACAACTTTTCTCTGACAACACACTCCTTAAGACTATCTATCACCTAAATCTGCCTTATTTCTCTTTACAAGCCTTTTCCCCAGCTGATGTTTACTTTTTTATTATCTGTCTACCCAGCTTAAATTTAACCTGGATGGTCAGGGGGGTTAGCTGCCTCTGTACACTGCTGTATCTCTAAGCACAGTGCCCAATACATAGTATTTGGTGTATAAAATACAAAATAAATAAAGCAGTAAACAAATAAAATACCAGGAGCTTACAAATGAGTAAAGGCCATGTGTGAAAATGCTCAGAGTTGGATGAGTGAGAAGAAATGTAGTATGCATTGAATAGAACCTTGAAAGTTTGGTTGAAAAAGACATGCATGTAACAAATGTTGATACAGAGGGCAGTATAAAACCAGAGAGAATCTGGGTCAGAGACAACAGAGGAGAGAGAGCATTTGAAGAGCTATGGAGTAGCAGACTCCACTTCCACGGTAACATCAAAAAACTGCAGGTGGTACAAAGAGAGTCATTAGTAAATCTGTGACCTTTTGTTTCAGAGGAATGGGGTCTGTTAGTTCACTTAGCAACACTGCTGAAGGCTAAAGCCGCCTTAAACAATGATCTCACATTTCTTAAGACACATAACTAAGAAAAAGAGTAACAAAGCCCTGGCTGCTGTGGCTCAATGGGTTGAGCATTGGCCTGCAAGCCAAGTGTTGCTGGTTCGATTCCTAGTCAGGGAACATTACTAGGTTGCATGTCAGGTTCCCAGTCAGGGGCGCGAGTGAGAGGCAATCACACAGAGATGCTCCTCTCCCTTTCTTTCTCCTATCCCCTCTCTCTAAAAATAAATAAATAAACAAACAAATAAATAAATTATTTAAAAAAAAGAAAGAAAAAGTAACAAAAATCAGAACCACTTAATATATCAGTATGTCATAGAACATATTTTTTATTGACATATTATTAGTTGCACTTATAACACTTAGGGAGGCTTCTAAGATTGTGTGACTGCATAAACAATAAAAACAAGAACAGTCACTCCTTTGTCACTGAAAGGTGCTTACTTTCCCCTTGACATTCCTCACTTCTGTTTAAAAAGCCAATTATTTATACAGTTTGATAACTCACACTTTTGAAATGTGCAATGGCACATAAGAAACTAAAAAATTAAGGGGAAACTTGATTTCAATACAATCCACATCATTAATCTTTTTTTTTTTCTGCTATTAACCCATACCCGTTTACTAGACATTAAAGTTTAAGTCATGTGACTTATAAAGTTGATTACATTTTTATACTGGGATATGAGTTCTGTCAAGGAATTAATGTTTTTACTTACTAATTAGAGGTCTACCAACAATAATTATTCTCTTTAATGAGTATTTTAATGAAAAACACATTGAGAATCAGACATCTACCTGGCTTTATCAGTTGACTCAATGCTGAGATGTTCTGATTATATTATTTTCTCATTTGGGATCAAAATAAAGAATCTGAGTCTTAGAAGAGCTGTGGGAATAAACTGTCCTTTCCTGTTTCATACCACTGAAGAATGCCAACAAATGGAAAATGTGCGTCTTTCAGTGAAAAAACAAAAATCACTATGAATAATGGAGATAAGAATGATTTCTCCCATAGATTTTTCTGTTCAATCTTTTTGCATGTGACATCAATATGTCACTTCAACAGAGATATCTGAATAAGATTAAGATCACTGGAGATAAGTAGGAGGAGTCATAGGGGGAGTTTACTGAGACAATGGAAAGCAGTCTAGGACAAGATTGGCTTAGAAGCTGAATGCCTCCAGAACCAATGGAAATAAAGAGGGCTGGCTCTTTGGCTCAAAAGCTTTCTAGCTCCTAAGCTGGCTTTCACTCTCACTCTGGCTCTCTGGCTCACTCTTTCTGGCTCTTGGGCTCTTCTTCCTGGAGGATGCCAGGATGATCATGCTGCAGCTGCCTGCATTTCCCAACGGACAGTATATTGGATGGGAAGGAACTCTGGGCATAGCTGAGGATGGGGCTGCCCTGACACAGGGTGACAGGTTTATTTTGGGGGTGTTCTAGAGGGAATAGGCTCTAGCTAGAAACCTCCCATTCTTCCAAAGTTGTGTAGCTTTTGTGTATTATGCTGTTTTAGTTTGCAAACTAACCCTATAGAAACTAACAGGGAAAAAGCTAGGAGAACCCAGGTGTTAGAGTTTAGCTTTAATTACTAGGCTTACGTGATTAAAAGTGTGACTTGATAGGCTTAAGTGACTGCTTTTGAATAAAGACTCATTTCCTTCATCACTAAATCTTTTCCTTTGAAATTTTGCATAGAGGGTGGCAGTGGGCAGCGGGACCCCACTTGTTTGCTGTTCAGTAACAACTTCTCTTCCCTATGTCCATGTTTTGTGAAAACAAACATATTCTAAAAGTATGTTTCTATTTTACTAGTAATTATATATAGATAGTTAATAGAATACAATTGAATAGAATACAAAGTAATTTTTATAAAACAAATATGAACAAGCTCCAATCACTTGCTTTATTTATACTTTTCCACATTTTTCTATATATGTGCTGTAATACACATATATTACCAGGCCCTCTACACAGCCTCTCTCTCTCTAATATGCAAACACACCTTCAGGGTACTACTATTATCTATTTGTAGATAGTCAGTGCAAATGCCCAAGACAGATGGGCCAGCCTACCTATGGGTTCCCAAGCCCAGGTGTGTTAACACAGAGAAGCAGCTCTGCATGTTCAGTGGACAGCTGAGGGACCCTCGAGTCAGTATGTGTTGGCACTTTAATATAGTCACCCCAAAGAACTACCTCCGGCTTGGGTCATATTACCCGAAGTTAAGGTTGAAATGTGGAAAGTGAAACTTCTCTCTGGACTATGCACGCTGCCCCAAGGTCATGTGCTCAGTCTTGGGTAAGCCCTAAGAGAGTGACAGGTTGAGTTGATTATAGGGCAGTGGAGGAGCTGGGGTGAAACAGCCTGGAAAATAGCAACTTTGGGGCCCCTGATTGAGAAGGAACATGATGGTCTGGAGGACCAGCAGGCAGGGCCGGAACCAAAGAAGAATCGCCTTTCTGTGTGAAGAGGACTTTTCTCTCAACATATAAAGTTGCCCAAGAATAGAAGGTTCTGCCTGCCCACCCCAAAGCTGAGTACCTGGCTCCTTGCTCTGAGTTCAGGTGTGGGAGAAGGACCTGCGCTCCCTCCATGAAGGAAAAGGGGTTCTGGGCTCCCTCCCCTGTTATTGGTATAGACCAGTTGGGGCTCAAGGGTCTCAGAGTTTGATGACAAAACGCACCCTACTGAGCTGTGGCCCAGGGTCAAATGCTTTGGATTGGAGGCCTATGCTGAAGAGTTGGGGGTAGGGAAGGGTAGGGGACAAGGAACTCACACAAGCTGCCTAGTGAAGCAAAGAGAGCCTGGATTTGGACCTAAGCTCAGCTCAGTTTTCTCATCTGTAAAGTGGGACACACAGTATTGAACCTCCATTATGGTGGATAGGGATGCAAGAGAGATGGTTGTATCATAGCTTTACAAACAGTATAACATAGTGACTATTTTAGTTACGTTCTTTTAATTTCTTTTTATTGATTGATTTTTTTTTTTAAGAGAGATGGGAGAGCAAGACTTCTTGTTCCACTTATTTATGCATTCATTGGTTGATTCTTATATGTGCCCTGACCAGGGATTGAACCTGCAACCTTTGGCATATTAAGATGACTTTACCAACTGAGCTACCCACCAGAGCTTTAGTTAATATCTTTATCATTGCATTAGTTTGGGTCTTGCCCCTGGCTGGTTTGGCTCAGTGGATTGAGCGTCGGCCTGCGAGCTAAGTGTCGCTGGTTCGATCTTCCAGTCAGGGCACATCAGAGAAGGAAAACTCTGACTCCAAAAAACCTCCGCTGCCTTGCGGCATACCTCTTCAGGGGAAAGGCTAAGGGAGTAAACCCCGACAGAAAATCCGGAGCCGGAGTCCCTAAGGCGGTTTGACGTTGTAGTCAACACCAGCAACTCCTGCGGCGCACCTGAAGCCAAGCTGTATTGACTCCGTCTTTCCCTTGGACCCTTCAGCTGCGAAGAGAGGGGGGGTCTGCTGCATGGGCAACAGCAGACCCTCCATATCACCCCGCCCAGGCTCTGTAGCTTCAGCTTCACTGGAGAGGACACTCCAGCGTCATCGCAAGATGTCGATTCAACACGGGAGGAGACAGATACCGTGTCACTCCCGAGTCGGACTGCACAGCCATTCTCGGCGGTGCAGATAGACTCTTAAGAAGCTACACCATCGTCTCTCGAGATGGACGGCTGCCGACGGAGATAAATATGGGAGAAAAAAAACAGATAACACAGCAAAAAAAATTTTTAACATAATTTCTGTTGAGTTCATTTTTCAGCTGTTTTAGACTTAAATTGGCATGCTTATTTCAAAACTGTAGTTAGTTTTCTTCTGTCATGTCAAGTCTTTTCTGTATAGCTTATCTTAATGCGACCATTCTAGGCCGGATCAAGCATGGACCGAGGGAGGCACCAGTGCTCTCCTATTGGCTGAGAGCAAACCACCCTCAAGTGGGGAAGAGTTGGAGACAACCTTTGAGACCAGCAACAGATTCATATTTGTGTAGGCTATTCAGTTACACATGAGACAGTGTGGTGAGAGGTTGTGTGCCACTCTATATAGTGAATCATGTTCCCAAGTGTAGTCTGAGTTCTTATCTACATACAAGAAGTTAGCAGAATTTAATTTTATTTACATACGTACTTATTTCCTTTCTTTCAGATCATGTCTGCCTCTGCTATTTCTCGTCATAAGTGCCTAAACAACACTGATTTGTTTTGTTGTATCTGTGGCAGTTTCACCATTCCCAAAAGACAAACATCAGTTCATTTGTTAGGCAGGCTTATTTTGCATATTTTAAAGTAAAACTTGGTGATCAAGATAAGTCTTGGGCCCCTCACAAGGTGTGCAAGCAGTATGTTGAGAGTTTATGGATGTGATTGAAGGGAACACATGATAAATTGCCATTTGGTATACCTATGGTTTGGTGAGAGTCCAGAGATCATTCAAGTGACTGTTACTTTTGTATAGTGAAAATGTCAGGATAGAACTAGAAAAACAAATGTAAGATAGAGTGTCCTGTCTACCACCAGCTATATGCCCAGTGCCACAGCTGAAATTTCAATGCCAGTTTTAATTGAACTACTCTCTTTTGAAAACCAGGAGTATGGTGAAGAACTAAGTGACAGCAATGATGAAGGTTTTGAAATTGAAGATGACTCAGTTTGTAAGGGGTTTGATCAGCATGAATTAAATGATTTGGCATGAGATTTGGGACTATCCAAAAAGGCTTCAAAACCCCTGCATCAATACTGCATGAGAAAAACTTGCTTGGAAAAGGAGCGAAGACATCCCAATTTAGATTAAGAGAAAGTGCATCTCTGCAGTACTTTCAAAGTGATGCTGGCTTTGTGTATTGCCATAACATACATGCTTTAATGGAGAAATTGGGAATTCCAATCTAGAACACAACTGAATGGCGACTGTTCATCAATAGCTCAAAGCGGAGCATGAAGTGTGTCCTCCTCCAAAATGGCAATTGATTTGGTGCAGCCCCAATTGGCCATTCAGTTTGTTTTTGTGAAGAATATGAAGATATAAAGAGAGTCATTGACCTGTTGCAATATCACAGGCACAATTGGATCATCTGTGTTGACCTTAAAATGGTCTCCTTCATTCTTGGTCAGCAATGCGGTTACACCAAGTATCCCTATTTTCTGTGTATATGGGACAGCAGAGCTCATGAGAAACATTGGGTGGAGTTGAATTGGTCTCCAAGATCTGACCTCAAACCTGGTGAATCCAAACATTCTACCTGAGCCACTTGTTGACAGAAAGAATATTATACTCCCACCTCTGCACATAAAACTGGGTCTCATGAAGTAGTTTGTGAAAGCTTTGCCAATGAAGGAGACTGTTGCAAGTATCTCATTTTGGCATTTCCTAGCCTGTCATTTAAAAAGATAAAGACTGGTGTGTTTGATGGTCCACAGATTGGCGGCTCATTAAAGATGAACATTTTCTCAGGACAATGTCAGAACACCAAAAGAATGCTTGGTTGTCATTCAAAAACTTTTTCAAGGACTTTCTTGGAAACACACAAGCACAGAATTACACCGAAATTGTCCAGAAACTCTTGAAGAACTTCAAAGTGCTATAAGCATAAATTTTTACCCTAATATGTATGTTTGGTAGCAGAACTTTACTACTTGTACACAATTTGACTTACAGTAACAATATATAGCCTTTATATGAATAAAATGACTCTAAATAAACAGTATATTCAGGTACTGAATATATACCTTGTATGATTTTTTGGGACAAAGGGAGGGTATCCTGTACCTTAAAAAGTTGACATTGTAGAGAAAAACTGGGGTCATTTTTGGATTCGGATGTCAAAAGTTAATAAAAAAACAAGTGTCATATCTAACTTAATTAAAATTGTGTTTCCCAGTGTAATTCAAACACTTATTTTACTAAAACAAGGAGAGTGTTTGCTCAGAATAATAACTCAAGATATCACTAGAGAAAACTACTGTTTCCATCTTTAAAAGCTTTCTGCTGGCATTCCTTAAAGTTAAGTTGTGAGATTTTGTTTTATAATGTCATGAAAACTTGAACATTATTGCTATTCACACCAATCCAGGTAAGGTTTCAACGAATGACTTTTACATAGAACTTATACCAAGTTGAGGATCTTATTTTTCAGAATTTAAAGATGTCTCAAAAATCTTGTAAATAATAAATTAGGACTATAATTTTAAAAATAATAAATTTTTGTATACACACACACTAAATTAAAAAGCTACCACTTTAATTAACCTTTGTGGGAACTCAAGTAAATAATTCACTATGAGGTTGCTAAGATTATTACTTTGACTCTCTTAAGCAAAGGAAATTTCATCAATTCCATTAAAGAACATTAGATAGCAGAAACTTAAAAACAACAAGACAAAGAAGGTGAAGAGAGAAAAAAAAAGATAATTGTATTAAATATCAACATTCTTTGCTGGTGAAATAATTATAGTTTTTTATAAAGCATGTATATTTGATTATTATACATTGGCTACTGTAATAGTGGATTTTATAAGTAAACTTGAAAACAACCTATAGAAAAGCTCATATAAAACAATTATGAAGGAGAACAGATAATATATTCAAAGGGAATGAACAATGCATATTTTTTAAGTCCTAGTATTTGCATGGCACCACGGTGTGAATTGCAGGGAATATAGTAAATTGCCATCACTGTTTTTTTTTCCAACCCTCTTTCCTACCCTTCAGGTTTCCTTTGTTTCTTCTTTCCTTTGTTTTTTACATTCCTTTTAATATTAGATCCTAAAGGATAAAAAATAAATATTCACATTGAGTATTAAACACTCACTTTTCAATACTTTTCAGTACTTATTTCTGAAGTTTCCAGAACCCAGAAGCCAAATAAAATAAGACCATATATTTATTTCTGAGGTTTCCAGAACCCAGAAGCCAAATAAAAAAATACAGACATATATAGTTATATGACTTTTAGTTTTAAGATTGAATTTCCTGGTATCTCAAGGGAAATTTAATATTTTTAAAATCCTAATTTTAGTTATTTCACTTTTTACCTCCAGAATTCCTAATTGGATATTTTATACGTGTTTTTTTTCCTCTTTACTAATAATCTCATTTAATTCATACACCATTTTCCTGGTTTATTTGGTTCTTTTTTTTTTTTTTAGTTTTAGTTTTATAGTTTAGGCTGTTCCTCTTGTTGCCACATTTTTATTTTCTCCCTTCTCCACCTCCAGCCCCACCCTCTCTCTAGCCCAAGCCAATCTCCATATTGTTGTCCATGTCGGCAGGTTGTGCATAAGTGTTCTTTGGTTAATCCCTGCATCATTTTTTCATCCTGCCTCACCCCTTCCTTCTCCACAGCTTCTGTTACTATTTTTGTTGGTTTACTGTGTTTATTATATTCCACATATAAGTGAGATCATGTACTGTATTTCTTTCACTGACTGGAAAATAATATGAAGTATCCTTTAAAAATGAAAAAAATGACACTCCCTTTTAACCCAGTGATTCCACTTCTGGGAATATACCCCAAGAATCCCAAAACACTAATACAAAAAGTATATGCACCCTATGTTTATAGCAGTGCTTTTTACAATAACAATATCTGGAAGCAGTCTAAGTGGTTTCTTTAGTTCTTTTCCCATGGCTTTCTTGAACTTTTTCAGAATACTTAAACCAGTTGATTTAAATTCATTGTCAATGAATTCCAAAGACTGGGCTTCCTCAGTGATGTTTTTTATTGATGGATTTTTTTTTTCCTTTTGAATGGGCATATTATTTTCCTGTTTCATCTGTAATTTGATGGGGGGCAAAGTGTTCACTGAAAACTGGGCAACTGGGAGAAGGAAGATGGAGGAGGAGTAAGGAGAGGATGCTCTTGCTTACTCCTGAGAAATGGTCTGGAGTTTTGGCTAATTGTGGACAAAGCATCTCAGTTACCATCTGGATACCGGAAAGAGTTCAGCTCCGCAGAGGCTGAAGGCAGAGGAGACTGCCTTGGAGTGATCTGTCTTATGAGGATCGCAGAGGAGAGTCAGGAGAGAGGGGAGTTCTGGCTGGCTTGGCCCCCAGGGAAACAGCTGGCTGTGCAGAGATTTTTCAATGTCTCTAGGCTTCCCCCGAGAGGAGGCAGGGGTGGAGATTGAGGCTGTGCCCACTGGCAGAGACAAGGAGAGGAGCAGCATATTTTTTTGTGTGTGTGCTTTTCTTTTCTTTCTTTCTTTTTTTTTTTTTTGTGTGTGTGTGTGTGTTGTTGTTGTTGTTGTTTCTTTTTTGGTTTGATTTTTTGCTGATGGGGGAAAGGCTAGGGGCAGGGCAAAATTCTTGAGGAGCACAAACACAGGAGCACATCCCGGCCTGCCTGGCCCTGGCTGTGCCCTTGAGCTGGGGAGCCTTTGGTCCAACAACCAGGCCTAAGATGAGCACGTGAGTGGGGCTGCAGTTGGCCTACTCTGAGCTGAGCACATGAGCTGGGGGCACATTTGACCCACCTGCCCTGGGCTGTGCTCTCTCAGGAGCACATTTGTCCATCCAGAGCTGAGTGAGCACGCAGGGGTGCACTTAAACTGCTCACCTGCCCTGAGCTGCACACTCACCGGGGTGCATTCGACAAGCCTGAGCTGAGAGCACGAGCAGGGCACATTTGGGCCACCTGCCTCCCAGGCTGCATCTGTGGGCGCATGTGGCCTGCCCTCCCCAGGATGCAGCCATAGGAGGGTGAAGTGATTTAGAGGGACTTTAGAAAAGTTTGGGGCACTCGTTTTGGAGAAAGAGCTGGGGAAACAGTGGACCAGATCCCAGTGCAGACTCCTCATCTCCAGTGCCACAGGAGAAATCTCTTAAGCAGACTACTCTCCTCCAAGTGGCATCAGCTAGAGGGTGAGCAGCAGCCCTTCTGGGAGAAATTACTCAGCCCCACCCCCCATGGTGTTTAACTCTGACTGCAAATTAGAGTGACTAGAGCAAAAAACAACCAAAAGAGAAAGACATGGGCAGTAGAACACTAGTAGACTTGACTAGACTGCCTAGATCCAGAGTGTGACATCAGGGACAGATCCAGAAAGATAATAAAATGGAAAAAAAAATAAGATACTATGGAGACCAATTCCACTGAGATCTTCTACAGGAATTTTCTGTCCCTTGCTCTCTATACACCCTTATTAATACTGGATCATTTGCAGTTGATACAGCAATTGAGGGTGGGAGATATCTTTGGAAGTGTGGGATTCTTGTCTGGACTTGCAGCTCTGTTTTAGAAGTAGCTCAACAACTGTTTATAAGACGAGGTGGGCAGAGTGACACTCAGTCAGCTAATTGGAGGGAAGGACCCACCAAAGAGCAACACAACAACAACCAAAACCAAAATACCACCAGAGAGTCCAAATAAAAAGCATAAAGATATCCCAAGAGCATCAAGTTCAAGAGATTAAGAAGCTTGCACCACTGAATTGCACCGGATTCCTACCACAGAAGGTCATACCACAAAGGCAAGAAATAAAAGAAGTCAACCTAAGAAGCAGAAAAAAATAAGACGAGCCACCTAAAATGGGGAGAGAAAGAAACAAAACCCCATCTAAAGGAGAGGAGAAATTACCAGAGGGAGGAATAGATGAAATAGAGGCAAGCAAGCTACCAGGCATGGAATTCAAAACAATAATAATGAGGAAACTCAATGAACTCAACAAACTCAGAGAAAACTACAACGAACTCCAGGGGAACAACAGAGAACTCCAGGGAAACTACAAGAAACTTACTGAGAACTACAGCAGCATAAAAAAGGACATAGAAACTATCAATAAGAACCAGGAAGAAATAAAGAATACAATTTCTGAACTGAATAACACAGTAGAAGAAATCAAAAGAAGGCTAAATAAAGCAGAGGATTAGATGAGTGAGCCAGAGGACAACGTAGAAAAAAATTCCGAGATGGTGAAACAAAATTTAAAAAAAAGACTGATAAAGAATGAAGAGGGTTTAAGAAAGCTGCAGGACAACATGAAATGTAATAATATCTGTATCACAGGGATACCAGAAGGAGAAGAAGAGGAGCAAAGAAGAGAAAACCTAATTGAAAAGGTAATGACAGAAGACATACCGAACATGAGGAGAGAAAAAGTTTCACAAGTCCAGGAAGCACAGAGGGTCCCAATGAAGATGAACCCCAACAGGCCCACTTCAAGACACATCACAATTAAAATGGCAACATTGAAAGACAAGGAGAAAATCCTAAAAGCAGCAAGAGAAAAACAACTAATAACATACAAGGGAGCTTCAATACGGCTATCATCAGATTTCTCAGCAGAAACACTACAAGCCAGAAGGGAATGGCAAAAAATATTTCAAGCAATAAAAAACAAAGGCCTACAACCAAAAATACTCTACCCAGCAAGACTCTCATTCAAAATGGAAGGTGAAATAAGGAGTTTCCCAGACAAAGGAAGTCTAAAAGAATACATCTCTACCAAACAAGCATTGCAAGAGATGCTAAAAGGCCTGCTTTAAGAAGAAGAAAGAGAAGGAAAAAAGTCACAATGAATAAATACCTATCAATAATAGCCCTAAATGTAAATGGATTAAATGCTCAAAACAAAAGACATATGATATTGAAATGCGTATCAAAAATTGACCCACATATATACTGCCTACAAGAGAACCACCTCAAAAGAAAAGATCTACACGGACTGAAAGTGAAGGGATGAACAAAAGTATTCCAAGCAAATGGACCTGAAAAAAGCTGGGGTAGCAATATGTTTATCACACAAAACATATTTCACAACAAAGGCCATAAAAAGAGACAAAGAAAGACATTTCATAATATTTAAGGGAACAATCCATCAAGAAGATATAACCCTTGTAAACATATATGCACCCAATATAGGAGCACCCAAATGTATAAAGAAAATTTTGGAAGACTACAAGTAGGATACTGACAGCAACACACTCATAGTAGAGGACTTTAACACCCCATTGTCAACAATGGAAAAATCTTCGAAGAAAAGAAACACCAAGGATATTAAGACATTGAGCAACACTAGATGAAATGATCTTAGTTGATACAATATAACTTTTACCCCCAAAGAAGCAAAATATACATTCTTTTTAAGTGCACATAGAATATTCTAAAAGATAGACCACATGGTAGGACATAAAACAAGCCTCAACAAATTCAAGAATATTGAAATTTTATCAAGCATCCTTTCAGATCACAATGGCCTGAAACTGAAGACCAACTTCAAGGAAAAAACTCAAAGACATTCAAACTCAAGGAGAATATAACATGCTAATAAATAGTAAATGTGTTAACAATGACATCAAGGAAGAAATCAAAAAGTTTGTGGAAACAGATGATAATAAATACACAACAGCCCAAAACCTATGGGACACAGTGAAAGCAGTCCTGAGAGGAAAGTTCATAGCAATACAGGCCTACCTAAAATGAATAGAAGAATCTCAAATAAAAAATCTAACCCTAAAGCTACAAAAACTAGAGGAACAAAAACAAATAAAAACCAGGGCAAGTAGAAGGAAAGAAATCATCAAGATCAGAGCAGAATTAAATGATACAGAGACTAAACAAACAATTCAAAAGATCAAAAAAACCAGGAGCTGATTCTTTGAAAAGATAAACAAAATTGACAAGCCTTTAACAAGGCTCATGAAGAAAAAAAGGGAGAGGACCCAAATAAACAAAATCAAAAACAAAAGAGGAGAAATCACAACTGATACCACAGAAATACCAAAGAAATTACTATGAACAACTGTACAATAAGAAGTTTGACAACTTAGATAAATAGACAAATTTCTGGAAACATTTAATCTTCCAAACTGAATCAAGAAAAAGCAGAAAGCCTGAATAGACCAATACAACTAGTGAAATTGAAGCAGTAATAGAAAAACTCCTGGCACACAAAAGTCCTGGATTCAATGGTTTGACAGGTGAATTTTACAAAACATCTAGGGAAGAACAAACACCTATCCTTCTCAAACAATTCAAAAAAATCCAAGAAGAGGAAAGACTCCCACGCTCTTTCTATGAAGCCAGTATTACCCTAATTCCAAAACCAGGTCAAGACACAACAAAGAAAAAAAAAAAAAAACACTACAGGCCAATATCACTAATGAACATAGATGCTAACATCCTCAACAAAATATAGGCAAACCAGACCCAGCAACACATTAAAAAGATCATACACCAAGATCATGTGAAATTCATCCCAGGATTGCAACAATGGTTTAATATGTGCAAATCAATAAACATAATATACCACATAAACAAAATGAAACACAAAAATCACGTGATTATATCCATAGATGCTGAAAAGCATTTGATAAATTACAGTGCCCATTTATGATGAAAACACTCAGCAAAATGGGAATAGAGGGAGCATACCTCAACATAATAAAGGTCATATATGAGAAAACTGAAGCCAACATTATGCTCAATGGGCAAAAACTGAAAGCATTCCCCTTGAGATCAGGAACAAGACAAGAATGTGCACTCTCTTAACTCCTATTAAATGTAGTCTTGGAGGTTCTAGCCATAGCAATCAGACAAGAAAGAGAAATAAAAGGCATCCAAATTGGAAAAGAGGAAGTAAAATTATCGTTATTTGCAAATGACATAATAGTGTACATAGAAAACCCTATAGACCACAAAAAAAGTACTTGACATAATAAGTGAATCTGGAAAAATACCAGGGTACAAAGTCAATATGTAGAAATCAAAGGCATTTCTGTACACCAACAATAAAACATCAGAGATAGAAACTATTAAAAAAAAAAAACATTTACTATAGCAAAAAGAAAAATAAATTACCTAGGAATAAACATAACCAAGGAGGTAAAAGACCTGTGTTTGGAAAACTACATAACACCGGAGAAAGACATTAAGTAAGATACAAATAAATGGAAGCATATATTATATTCATGGATGGAAAAAATCAACATCATTAAAGTGTCCATACTACTTAAAGGAATTTATAGATTCAACATAATGTCTATTAAAATACCAATTACATATCTCACAGACCTAAAACAAATTTCAAAAATTTATATGGAACCAAAAAAAAAAAAAAAAAAAAAAAAAAACTTTGAATAGCCACAGCAATCCTAAAGAAGAACACAGCAGGAGGAATCACAATACCTGATATCAAACTACACTACAAAGCCAATGTTATCAAAACAATCTGGTAGTGGCATCAGAACAGACATATACTGTAAATAAGTGTCACAGAATAGAGAGCCCAGAAATAAACCCAGGACTATATGGTCAACTAATATCTGATATTTGATAAAAAGGGAAGAAACATAAAATGGAGTAAGAAGAGCCTCTTTAATAAATGGTGCTGGGAGAACTGGACAGGGACATGCAAAAAAATGAAACTAGACCACCAACTTACACCATACCAGAATAAACTTAGATGGATAAAAGATTTTATTGTAAGCTGTGACACCATAAAAGTCCTAGATGAAAACCTAGGCAACAAAATTTTATATAACCCCTGTAACAATATTTTCATCAACACATCTCCCAAGGCAAGGGAAATAAAAGAAAGAGTATACAAATGGGACTACATCAAAATGAAAAGTTTCTGTTCAGGAAAAGAAAACAGCAGCAAGATGAAAAGGGAACCAACCAAATGTGGAAACATATTTGCCATTGATACCTCAGATAAGGGATAGATCTCCAAAACATATAGAGAACTTATTAGACTCAACACCAAGAAGATAGACAACCCAAAACCAAGAAGATAGACAATCCATTTAAAAAATGGGCAAAGAGCCTGAACAAACACTTCTCCAAAGAGGACATACAGAAGGTCCATAGGCTTATGAAAGAATACTCAACATCGCTAGCTATCAGAGAGATGCAAATTAAAACCACAATGGGGTACCACTTCACACTGGTTAGAACGGCCATCATCAAGAAATCAACAAACAACAAGTGCTGGCGAGGATGTGGAGAAAAGGGGACCCCAGTGCACTGTTGGTGGGAATGCAGACTGGTGCAGCCACTATGGAAAACAATATGGAATTTCCTCAAAAAATTAAAGTGAAACTACTGCCTTTTAATCCAGCAATTCCATTGTTATGATTATACCCGAAGAAACCTGAAACCCCAATTCAAAAGAACTATGTACACCTATGATCATAGCAGTGCTATTTACAATAGCCAAGTGCTGGAAACAGCCTAATTGCCCATCTGTATATGAGTGGACCAAAAAACTGTGGTACATTTATGCAATGGAATACTATGCAGCAGAAAGAAAGAAGGAACTCCTACTATTTGCGACAACATGGATGGAACTAGAGAAAATTATGCTTAGTGAAATAAGCCAAGAAATATGGTATCAAATACCGTATGATATCACCTAACACAGGAAACTAATGAACAGCACAAACAATAAAAATTGAACCAGAGACATTTAAACAAGGAGCAGACCAACGATGATCAGGGTGGGTGAAGGAGTTAGAGAAGGGGGTACGAAGGGGAAGCATCTAGCAAAGAAACTAGTATAAATGACCCGTGGACATGGCAAATGGGGTGGGGAATGACAATGGGATAAGTGGTTGGAGGGCTGGTGGAGAGCAATGGGGAAAAATGTGGAACAATTAAAAATAAATTTAATATAACCAAAAAACAAAGAAAAAGAAAGAAAAGAAAATTGGACAACTGAGTAACATGACATGGTAATTCTGGAAATCAAATCTTTCCCCCAGGCTTCTTGTCCTTGATTTTTGAATTGGCAGTTATTTCCCCCTCTCCCCCCTTTTACTAGTAATTTTTCTATTAAAACAATAAAAACATATTTCTTGTTGGGTGTAGCCCATAAAGTTCCTATTCCTTTAGTTTGTGATCAACCAGGGTTCTAACAGAGCTTGCCTTTAATGTTCAGAGTTATAGCCAGTGAAAAGCTGAGGGTCTTCTCATGTCTTTTCTGAGCATACGTCTTGTACTGGGCATGCATGTGCTTCTCTGAATTCCCCAGTGCACATGGGCATTGCTGAATTCTCAGAGAAACACTCTTCTCTGTTTTTCATTTCATGTTTCAAGGGGTCTAATTTATCTCAACTGTGACATTTTACTCCAGGTGGATGCAGGATTTTTTGTTCCCCTTATACTTGTCTTCAAGCAATGCCCACCACTTTTCCATCCTGAGAGGCTTCTGAATCAGGTGAATCATGGATGAGTGCATTTTGTCAGTTTTATTGGTTAGCTTCTAGACAAGTTAGAATAGGCAAATGCAGTAATTCATGAATAAGGTCAGCTCTGCTTCTTCTGGAGCCAGTGGTCAGGATCTCACACTGACAGCATGGGCTGCAGTCTTCAACCCCACCACTGAGCCCAGAGGATATAGAGCAAGAGCAAGTACAAGTGTTGTAAAGCTTTGTTACCAGTGTTTGCTTGTTTGCTGTAAATCTTTGACTATTTCCCAGAGTTCTGACAAAGCTGGTACTTACTGAATGGACTGAATGTTTGTGCCCTCTCAAAATTCATATGTTGAAATCTGACTTTTCAATGTATTGACATTGGTAAGGAGGACTTTTGGGATGCAAATAGAATTACATGAGATCATGGGGCTGGAGCTCCTATGAATGGGATCAATACCCTTATACCAGTCATAAAAAAAGCTTGCTTGCTTTCTCTTTTCCCCATTATGTAAGAATAAAACAAGACGTTCACGTTCTGCAATGGGAAGAGGGCCTTCATGCTAATCTTGAATTTCTGGTCTCCAGAATTGTGAGAAATACATTTCTGTTATTTATAAGCTAAGAAATCCATAACATTTTGTTATAGCAGTTTCATCTGACTAATGCAGACACTTTATGTTTGTTTTTTAATGTTTTTGTGGGAGGGACATGGTTTGGAGCTGACAACTCAGACATTTTCTTTACTCTTAAAAAAAGATAAATGAGAAAGTGTAGCTTCATTTAGCCAAGTGTATCTTCATTGTATTAAGCAATTTTCAATGACAAGACTATTGTCTTGTTTTTGTTTTGCTTTATTGTTTATAAGAAGATAGAATAAAAGTAGCCAGAATGTAGATAAATTAACAACAAATAAAAAAGACTGATAATAGACAAAATCCAAATTCACAAGTTAATAGCCAACCTGATGTTAATCAGTTTTTTATTGAATTTATTGGGGTTACATCAGTTAATAAAATTATATAGGTTTAAGGTGCACAATTTTATAATACATTGTTTATATACTGTATTTATTATGTGTTTGTCACCCCAACTCATGTCTTTCCAGAAGCATATATCACCCCCTTTACCCTCTCCTGCCTACCCCTACCCCCATTTCCCTCTGGTAATGACAATACTGTTGTCTATGACTTTTTGTTCATTTTTGCTTGTTTGTTTTTTGCTTAATCTCTTCAACCTTTTCACCCAGCCACCCCAACCCCTCCCCCTCTGAAAGTTATGAGCCTGTTTCTATTTTGTTTGTTAATTTATTTTGTTCATAAGTTTACATATATAAGTGACTGACTTATTCCACTTAGCATAATACTCACCAGTTCCATCCATGCTATGGCAAAAAGTAAGATTTCCTTCCTTTTAATGGTAGGTAATATTCCACTATGTAAATACACCACGGCTATTTTATCCACTCTTCTATTGATGGACACTTTAGCTGCTTTCAAACATTGGTTATTTTGAGGTAACCCCTTACTGTTTTCCACAGTAGCTGCAAAAGTCTGCATTCTGACAAAAAGTGCACAAGGATTCACTTTTCTCCACATTGTCACCAGCACTTGTTACTTGTTGATTTATTGATGGTAGTCATTCTGACAGGTGTGAGATGATATCTCATTGTGGTTTTAGTTTTCATTTCTCTGATGATTAGTGATGTTGAGCATCTTTTCATGTGTCTATTGGCCCTCTGTATGTTTTTGTTTGAGAAGTGTCTATTCAGGCCCATTGCTCACTTTTTTACATTTCATTGTTTATTTTTTTAGTGGGAGAAAATGAGAAATTGGTATGGATATACAGTTGAAAAAAGTTGCAACCTTTTAAAAATCAATACACCACAATATAGTCTGTGCTTTTTTGTATGTAAAAGGCTTTACACATCTAAGAGTGTAACAAAAAATATTGGTTCCTCCATCTAGTGTATTCCTAAGTTAATGGTATTGTTTTTTGTTATAAGGGTGATGACATTAGAGCTCTTTAATTCCACTGTGCATTCTATTTTTTTCCTATGCAGAAAAAGCTAACTGCATTACAGTAGACACTTGACATTTTCTAGAAGACATATGAACACATTGCCAATATCTAAATTAGTAAGAATCACATTAAAATATTCAAAGGTGAATCTTATACCATAACATGTCATTTTTAAAAAATTGATTTGGGAGACAAGAGAGAGAGAGACATTGCTTTGTCGTTGTACTTATTTATGCATTCATTGGTTGTTTCTTGTATGTGCCCTGACTAGAGACCAAACTCCCTACCTTGGCATATCCAGACAGTACTCTAACAAACTAAGCTATCCAGCCAGGGATTTAACATGTCATTTATAACATACACAGACCATAAGAAAAAGTTATTCTTTATTATGCTACACTTAAATGTATCAAGAATGTATATGGATAAAATGTCATAAGGGCTAAGAACTTCATATTGGTATCAGAAACCCTCACATCCTAAAGTAAGTTTCAAGGCTACCAGAAATATGCTAAAAATTAAGAATTTCTCCTGTATTAGTGATCACCACCCTTAGGTCATATCAGCATTTGAGGAGTCAATAGAAACTGAAACAGAATACGTCTTTATATATATTTGAAAAAGGTGGTAAGTCCAGGGGTGATGAGAGGTTTGTGGAGGGGCATTGGGAAGTTTGTGTGGGGGGTCCTCTTCACCATAAGCACTGAGGAATTTCAAGGAGTCTTATTGTAAATATTTACTTCCTGGAGTTTTTCAAAAAAGAAATGGACTAGATGGAGTAGAGAGGCAATGAAGCCAAACAGCCAATGGAAATAAAGCTATACTGGACTAGGGGAGAAGTTTTAACTTAAAAGTAATACAGAATTTTGATTATTTAGCTGGGTTATATGCCTTAAGTTCTTAAATGAGACCTTTTTTTTTTTTTTTTTTTTACTAAAATAACATGACTCAAAAAAGTCTGGAATGTGTCAGTGTTTTAACAGGTGTAAATAAAATAGTATTGAGAAATTATTTAAAGAAACTATGGGAGAAAATAAAACCAAAGTTGTTTAATATTTTTAAACTATGAAGTACAGTTCATTTAATAAAAATGGTCTTTTTTTTTCCATAACAACAGAACATGTTTCCTTTCACATTCTTGTTACTTTCTTACTAAAACTGGAAGTTTGATTCTGTTATAAACTGTTTGGTTTATATGTTAAAGTTCTAATCCTGAATGTGACTGTATTTGGAGACAGGGCTTTTAAGGAGGAAATAAAGTTTAAATGAGACCACAAGAATGGGGTCTTAATCTGATAGGTATAGCATCCTTATAAGAAACATAAAAAAACACCAGAAACAGTATGGTGATTACCAGAGGTGAAGGGGTGTGGAGGGAGGTAGAAGAAAGTTAAGGAAGGATAAAGGAGACGGAAGAAGACTGACAGGGTGGTGAATACACAATACTAGGTACAGATCATATATCAGATAATTGTACACCTAAAACGGATGTAATTTTATTAGCCAATGTCACCCCACTAAATTCATCCTCCTCATAACATGCTGTGACAGAGCCTTTGAGCAAAAGGTCGAAGTGCACATTTGCTTGCAGGCTGACTTGCAGGAAGAGGCTTGTTATATAGGGCAGCATGGTCTCCAGTCTTCATTGTTCTATGTCCAGGAAGAAAGTAAATAACTAGTTCACACCAAAGCCTATTTTTTCCTTTGAATTTAATAGTATTTTTTGATAAACCCTTCATAAAGCTAATAACCATTCTCCAAACTCTCTGTATTTTAAACTATTTCCAGGTTCTTTTTAAAAAACAATGGATATCTATAGATCAGTGATTCTCAACCTTCCTAATTCCGTGACCCTTTAATACAGCTCCTCATGCTGTGGTGATGCCCAACCATAAAATTATTTTTGTTGCTACTTCATAACTGTAATTGTGCTGTTATGAATCATAATGTAAATATCTGATATGCAGGATGTATTTTCATTGTTACAAATTGAACATAATTAAAGCATAGCGATTAATCACAAAAACAATATGTAATTATATATGTGTTTTCCGATGGTCTTAGGCGACCCCTGTGAAAGGGTCGTTCGACCCCCAAAGGGGTCGCAACCCACAGGTTAAGAACCGCTACTATAGACCAAACTTACAGGAGAAAATTACTGAACACCTTGTAGGAAGACTATTTTAAAGGAGTAAGTACTGGGGAGAAATGGGACTCAGTTGCTGAAGGAATTTGGTTGGTTTTGACTTTATATTTGTTTTCTTAATTCAAAGTTAAAATGACTTAATTGCAGCCATAACTGACTAATCTATTAAGGATTTAAAAGGAAGAATAACATTCGATCTCTAAAAAACTTTTCTTTTATTTCTAATTCTAAAATGTATTAACAATATTTTTTTCAAGAAACATTTTAGTTTATATTTTTGAGTATTTTTTTCAACAAAAGAGCATTGAGCGGCTGTTCCTCAGAGAAAATTATTATAAAAGAGCTCTTTACATATATTTTATATTGAATTAAAAGTAAAAAATAAATATTTGTGTTCTATATTGAGCCATATTAAAAAATGAATAAAGCTTAGACTAAATGGTTTTCATTTAACCCTTAAAAGTGGCATTAATTTTTCAAGTGGTAACTGTTGCTTAAGGTACTATTGTTCTTGTGTGATAAATGTTTAATGATTTGGTAGTACATTCATGGCTTAAAATTCCTTATTCATTGCACCTTCACTTGCCTGGCAAAGGTAATGATTTTAAACCCCAGCAGTCACATCCTGCTTAATGCTTTTCAATCCCATTTTGGGGTGTGTCAGGAATATGTTGGGACACTTCACAAACTGTTTTGTATCAATTCCTTGGAAAGCAAATGAAATGACTTAGGAGGGTGGCAGGCCAATAGTGGCCATATCAGGAGAATTCAGACTTTGTGAGTCTCTGTGCTTGGTGCCAAGAAGGCCTAAATTCCCCAGTGCAGTTGGGTCAGATGGCTACCAGGCTTCATGCATGAGTGAAGTCTAATCATCACCTCCCCCTTACTGAGCCCATTTGATTGTTTGCTTATTTATTTATCTGTTTAAAAAATTTTATTATTAAAGTATAGTTGACATATAATATTATACTGGTATTATGTATACAACACAGTGACTTGACATTTATATACCTTATAATATGACTATCACATGCCCGATAATCATCTGTCATCATACAAAGTTATTATATCATTGACAATATCTCCTATTCTATATATCATATACCCAAGACTTAT
This sequence comes from Furipterus horrens, assembly GCF_987537825.1. Classification (NCBI taxonomy): domain Eukaryota; kingdom Metazoa; phylum Chordata; class Mammalia; order Chiroptera; family Furipteridae; genus Furipterus; species Furipterus horrens. The sequence continues at coordinate 125,912,548 of NW_028327174.1, read as the reverse complement.
TTATTTTATAACTGGAAATTTATATTTGTTCCCCTTCACCTTTTTTTTACCCATTACCACACATCCCCATTCCCACCTCATCAGTTTGTTCCTTAGAGCAAAAATAAACAAATGAGATTATGCCATACTGAAAAGCATTTGCACAGCAAAGAAAACCACTAACAAAATTAAAAGACAGCCTACTGAATGGAAGAAGGTATTTGCAAATTATATAATCCATAATAGATTATTAATATCTAAAATATGTAAAAAACTCATACAACTCAATATAAGAAAAGCAAACAATTTGATTTAAAAAATGGGCACAGGACCCAAACAGATATTTTTTTCAAAGAGGACATTCAGGCGACCTAAAGAAATATGCTCAACATCATTAATCATCAGGGAAATGCAAATCAAAACCAAAATAGATATCACCTCACATCTGTCAGATTTGCTATTATCAAAAAAGAAAACAAATAAGTATTTGAGAGATTGTGAAGAAAAGAAAACCTCAATGCACTGGGTGGGATTGTAATTTGGTACAGTCACTAGGACAGACAGTATGAAGTTTAATTGAAAACTAAAATTAGAGCTACTGTAATGTAACAGAAGGCTTTGGACAGATTGCTTGGGGGCTAGGGAACCCTGATCCAGCAGGAAAGGCTGAATTCCCCTAGAGAAGGGAGGATTCAGAGGAAAACCCAAGGCACTGGAGTAAAGCAGCAGTTGGCCAAAGAGTCTGCCTTCCCTGAAGGAGGAAGTGACCCTGCAGAGGGTTTGGGAAGTGCCAAAGGAAGCCCAGGATTGAAACCAGAGCTAGGGCTTGATAGGCTTCCATGTCCCCAGGGAAAGGTAAACAACTAACACAGCCTTTGACAGAGTCTTATACAGAGGCTGTGCAGGGCTGAAAAGGTCACAACACATGTGTTAACAAGGTGTTGCCCTGCCCCAAGCAGAGATGCCATGCCCCCAAGTTAACAGAAAACCCCCTTGACTAGCTCATTAGCTGGGATCTGCTTGGAAGCTTCCCCCAGAGGGAGTTAGTGAGAAAGTTTGGTTGAAACAGGAGTGGGAAGACAGTGAACAGCCTGGACTGTGAGAAACTGTAAGAACTGAGTCTAGGTGGGGATTCCCTTCGCTGACAACTCTGAGCTGACAACTCTTCACCCCAGGTGCTCACACCAAGGCTCCACCAAACAAAAAAGCAGAACTGAGCTGGGGAGAGGGGCCCATATGGGAAAGCTGTGAGAGAACTGCAGACTCGTTAGGGACCCCAGGCAGGCAAGTGGCACGCGCAGGCATACACACAGGGACACTGGTCAGTGCTGCAGCTTGGAGGCAACACAGAGACATTTTTGGAGGAGAAGAGACAGGTCTTGAGGCTGGGCAGGTACTATTGGCATGTGCAAGCTGGCCCACCAGCAGAACAGCATTGCTAGACAGGCCTGAGGAGGGCTGTGGGTGCTGCTGGGCCATGGGGGAGGGGACTCAACTAAGTATGGTTCACAGCAGAGCTGTGGCAGACCCATGAGTGAGAGAATAGCAACCCCAGAATCAAGCTAGATCTCCTCACAGCCAGCCAGCCAGAAAAGATTTGAAACCCATAAAATTTTGACCAGGGGTGGATCCAGAAAAAGAAAACAGTGCCCAAAGGTTGTACTAGGTGAAAACTCTTTCTTTAATCTGTTTCTTACCTTCTATCCCTTCTTCTTTAATTTTTTTGTTTGTCTGCTTTGTTTATCCTCCCTCTCACACTAAACATATAGTGTATAACTACTACATAAACTTAATACTATACACTTCCACTTTCTCACTTAATTCTGCATTCTTCCCTCCCTGTTTCAAGGTACAATGTAAATATTACTTACTGCCTTGCATAGCCTTGACCTTACTTGCTACTATTATTATTCTATCACCTTCTCTCTCAAAAATCATCTTTCTTTCATTTAAAATAACACTTATCTGTTTCTCCTATAGTATAATAGTCATAACCTCTTTAAATTTATATTAATACTGGTTCATTTGCTGCTAATAGTGTGATTGTGGGAGGTAGATATTTTGGAGGATGTGGGTTTCTTGTCTGGGTTGTGTGCTTATGTTTTAACAGCATCTCCACAAAAGAACTGAAGACAAGGTGGGCAGAGTGATTCTCAATCAACTAGACAGAGGGAAGGATCCACCAAAGAATAACTGAAATACAACCAGAGAGCTTAAAAAAAGAGCATAAAGGGCATCCCAGGTGCATCGGGCTCAGGAGCTCAAAGAGACTGCACCACTGAATCCCCCAGGTCTCCTACACAAACTCTCATAACCACAAAGGCAGGGAATCAAAGCAGGCAAATCTGAGAAACAAAAACAAACAAAATGCATCCAACATGGGGATACACTGAAACAAACACCCAATGGAAGGAAAAGAGGAATCCCCAGAAAGAGATAGATGAAACAGATGTAAGCCAACTATCAGACATGGATTTCAAAAGAATGTTCATAAAGAAGCATAATGAACTTGACAAACTCAAAGAAAACTACAACAAACACCAGGGAAACTACAAAGAACTCCAGGGAAGCTACAAGGAACTTATGGAGAACTACACCAGCATAAAAAAGGACTTAGAAATTATCAATAAGAACCAGGAAGAAATGAAGAATACAATTGCTGAGCTGAAGAACACAGTAGAATCAATCAAAAGCAGGGTAACTGAAGCAGAAGATCAGATCAGTGAGTTAGAAGAAAGTGTAGAAAAAAATTTCCAAACAATACAACAAAATGAAAAAAGACTTAAAAAGAATGAAGAGGGTGTAAGAGAACTGCTGGACAACATGAAATGAAAAAATATTTGAATCATAGGGATACAAGAAGGTATAGAAAGGAAGCATGGAATAGAAAACCTGATTGAAAAAGTAATGACAGAAAATTTTCATAACTTGATTAGAGAAAAGTCATGCAAGTCCAGGAAGCACAGAGGGTCTCAATGAAGATGAACCTAAGAAGGCCCACTCCAAGGCACATCATAATTAAAATGGCAACATTCAAAGACAAAGAGAGAATTCTAAAAGCAGCAAGATAAAAACAACAAATAACATACAAGGGAGTTCCAATAAGGCTATCAACCAATTTTTCAATAGAAACACTACAAGCAAGAAGGGAATGGCAAAAAAGATTTCAAGCAATAAAAACAAAGGCCTAAAACCAAAACTACTCTACCCATCAAGGCTCTCGTTCAAAATAGAAGGTGAAATAAGGATCTTCTCAGACAAAGGAAGACTAAAAGAATACATCTCCACTAAACCAGCATTGCAAGACATGCTAAAGGGAATGCTTTAAGAAAAAGGAGAAAAAAGAGAAGGAGAGGAACACAGGTACAAACGGAAATGAATAAAAACCTGTCAATAATAATGTTAAATGTAAATGGATTAAATGCTCAAATCAAAAGATATAAGGTAGTGGAATGGATATGAAAACATGACCCACTTATATGCTGTCTACAAGAGACACATCTCAAAACAAAATATTAACACAAACTGAAAGTGAAGGGATGGAAAAAAGTATTCCAAGCATATAGACATGAAAAAAAAGCTGGGTTAGCAATACTTATACCAGACAAAACGGAATTCACAACAGAGGTCATAAAAAAGAGACAAATAAGGGCATTTCATAATACTGAAAGGGACAATCCATCAAGAAGATATAACCCTGGTAAACATATATGCACCCAACATAGGAATACCCAAATATACAAGAAAAATACTAGAATACTACAAGAAGAATATCAACAGCAACACACTCATAGTAGGGGACTTTAATACAACATTATCAAAAATAGACAGATCTTCAAAACAAAGAAACACCAAAAATATTTAGGCATTGAACAGCACACTAGATCAAATGGACTTAACTGATTATATATATACTTTTCACCCCAAAAAAGCAAAATATACATTCTTTTCAAATGCATATGTGACATTTTTAAAGATAGGCCCATGGTAGGACACAAAACAAGCCTCAACAAATTCAAGAAAATTGAAATTATATCAAGAATCTTCTTAGACCATAAGGCCTTGAAACTAGAAATCAACCTCAAGGAAAAAACTTAAAGACATTCAAACTCATGGAGCATGAATAAAATGATATTAAATGATGAATGGGTTAACAATAACATCAAGGAAGAAATCAAGAAGTTCTTGTAAACTAATGATAATGTACTCACAACAGCTCAAAACCTATGGGACACAGCAAAAGGAGTCCTGAGAGGAAAGTTCATAGCAATACAGGCCTACCTGAAAATAAAATAATCTCAAATAAAAAAATCTAACTCTACAGCTACAAGAACTAGAACAACAATAAACAATACCCAGGATGGGAGGAAGGAAGGAAATCATCAAGATTAGAGCAGAATTAAACGACATGGAGACTAAACAAGCAATTCAAAAGATCAACATAGTAGGAGCTGATTCTTTGAAAAGATAAACAAAATCAAAAAGTCTTTAGCCAGGCTCATCAAGAAAAAAAGAGAGAGGACCCAAATAAACAAAATCAAAAACAAAAGAGAAGAAATTCTGACAGATATCACAGAAATACAAAGTATTGTAAGAAATTACTACAAACAACTGTATGGCAAGAATCTTGACAACATAGATGAAATGGACAAATTTCTAGAAATATACAATCTTCCAAAACTGAATCAAGAAGAAGTAACAAAGAATGAAATTGAAACAGTAATCCAAAAACTCATGGCACACAAAAGCCCTGGACCGGATGGCTTCACAGGCAATTTTATAAAACGTTTAGGGAACAACTAATGCCTAACTTTCTCCAACTATTCCAAAAAGGCCAAGAGGAGGGAAAACTCCCAAACTCTTTCTATAAAGCCAGTATTACCCTAATTCCAATACCAGGTCAAGACACAACAAAGAAAGAAAACTACAGGCCAATATCACTGATGAACATAAATGCTAAAACTCTCAACAAAATATTGGCAGACAGGATCCAGCAACACATTAAAGAGATCATACACCACGATCAAGTGGAATCCATCCCAGGAATGCAAGAATGGTTTAATAATATTCACATCAATAATTATAGTATACCACCTAAACAAAATGAAAGACAAAAATCACATGATGATACCAATAGATGCAAGAAAAGCATTTGATAAAGTACAACACCTATTTATGATAAAAACACTCAGCTAAATGGGAATAGAGGGAGCATACGTCAACATAATTAAGACTATATATGAGAAATCTGAAGCCAACATCATACTTAATGGACAAAAACTGAAAGCATTCACTCTGAGATAAGGAGCAAGACAAGGATGTCCACTCTCTTTGTTCCTATTTAACATAGTGTTGGAAGTTCTAGCCACCGCAATCAGAGAAGAAAGAGAAATAAAAGGTATCCGAATTGAAAAAGAGAAGGTAAAACTGTCTTTATTTGCAGATGACATGATCGTGTGCATAGAAAACTATATAGACTCCATGAAAAAACTACTCGACATAATAAGTGAATTTGGCAAAATACCAGGATACAAATCAATATACAGAAATCGAAGGCATTTCTGTACACCAACAATAAAATGTCAGAGATAGAAACTAAAAAAATGCCATTTTCTATAGCAGCAAGAAAAATAAATTTCCTAGGAATAAACTTAACCAAAGAGATAAAAGACCTATACTCAGAAAACTACATAACATTGAAGAAAGAAATTAAGGAAGATACAAATAAATGGAAGAAAATAACATGTTCATGGATGGGAAGATTCAACATCATTAAAATGTTCGTACTACCCAAAGCAATTTACAGATTCAATGCAATTTCTATTAAAATACCAGTGACATATTTCACAGACCTAGAACAAATACTTCAAAAATTTATATGGAACCAACAAAGATTCCGAATAGCCACAGCAATCTTGAGACAGAAGAACACAGGAGGAGGGATCACAACACCAGACATCAAACTATACTACAAAGGCACTGTTATCAAGACAGTCTGGTACTGGCATAAAAACAGACATAATGATTAATGGAACAGAATAGAGAGTCCAGAAACAAACCCAGGACTATATGGTTAACTGATATTTGACAAAGGAGGAAGGAGCATAAAATGGAGTGAGAAGAGCCTCTTCAACAAATGGTGCTGGGAGAACTAGACAGGAACACGCAAAAAAATGAAACTAGACCACCAACTTACACCAAACATCAGAATGAACTCAAGATGAATCAAAGACTTAAGTGTAAGCTGTGACACCATAAAAGTCCTAGAGAAAAACATAGGCAGGAAAATTTCAGATATCCCACGTAGCAATATTTTCACTAATACATCTCCTAAGGCGAGGAAAATAAAGAAAAGAATAAACAAATGGGACTACATCAAACTAAAGAATTTCTGCTCAGCAAAAGAAAACATCAGCAAGATGAAAAGGAAACCAACCATATGGGAAAACATATTTCCCAATGATACCTCAGACAAGGGATTGATCTCCAAAATATATAAAGAACTTACACATCTCAACACCAAGAAGACAGACAGCCCAATTAAAAATGGACAAAGGATCTGAAGAAACGCTTCTCCAAGGAGGATACACAGAGGGTCCATAGACACATGAAAGAATGCTCAACATCACTAGCCATCAGAGAGATACAAATAAAACCACAGTGAGATACCACCTCACACCAGTCAGAATGGCCATTATCAACAAGTCAACCAACAGCATGTGCTAATGAGGATGCAGAGAAAAGGGAACCCTACTGCACTGTTGGTGGGAATGCAGACTGGTGCAGCCACTATGGAAAACAGTATGGAATTTCCTCAAAAAACTAAAATTGGAACTGCCTTTTGAACCAATGATTTCACTGCTAGGATTATATCTGAAGAATCCTAAAATTCTAATTCAAAAGAACTTATGCACCCTGATGTTCATAGCAGCATTGTTTACAATAGCTAAGTGCTGGGAACAGCCTAATTGTCCATCTGTAGATGAGTGGATTAAAAAAACTGTGGTACATTTACACAATGGAGTACTATGCAGCAGAAAGAAAGAAGGAACTTCTGCCATTTGTGACAATGTGGATGGAACTAGAGAGAATTATGCTTAGAGAAATAAGGCAGGCAATGAAAGAAAAATACCATAGGATATCACCTGATACATGGCACTAATGAACAACACAAACAAATGAACTAAATTGAACAGGGAACAGAATAAGAGTTATCAGGGCAGAGGGGGGAGAGAGAGAAGGGGGATAAGTAGGGGAAGGGTCTAGTCAAAGAACATGTATAAATGACACATGAACATGGACAATGGGATGAAAAATGACTGTGGGACAAGGGGTGCGCTGGGTGGGGGGGAACAATGGGGGAAAAATTAGACCACTGTAATTGAAAAACAATAAAAAAATAAAAGAAAACCGTCTCGTCTGCTTATGGATCAGAGTGGTGGAATGTGAGTTGGAGACAGACACAGTGCACATCAATGTGCATAGTGAACATTAGTGCAAATTGACTGGGAATTTGGACACTCCACCGCATGCAGTATTTTGGGGGAAAGATTTAAAACAGAAGGTACAGAGTAACTCGTGTTCTTTCCTTCCCGTCATGAGCCTGATTGCGAGTCAGGGGCCAGAGTACTCCCAAGCTGGCAAGCCCAGGAGACCGCATCATCTGACAAGCTTCATCCCCCTCCCCCTGCACAAGCAGCAGCAAGCAGTGGCCAGAGGAAAGGACAACATGGCACAAGAACGCTGGTACACACAGGCTCAAAAAGGCACCTGGGGCTTCATGGTGACCAGGAACAGCAAGCCACTTGTATTTCCCAAAGTGGGAGGAGGGATTCCAGGCACATCCTTGAATTGAGCTGGTAAGGAGTGGAGGGGTTATTTGTCTTTATGAGTTTTTAAAGGTAATGGGCTTGGAGGCAGAAGTCTATTATTATTCCAAAATTGTACAGCCTTTAAATAAAAAACTCCTTTCTGTTTCAACCAAACCTCTACTTCCTGAGTCTATGGCTATGGGCAGCAGAACCCCATGTTGCTGTACAGTAACAATAGGACCAAAAGCTAAAAACAAAACTACCAAATATCCATTCTACTTCTGGATATTCATAGGAAGAAAATTAAAACACCAATTTGAAAAGATATGTGTACCCCTACATTCACTGCAGCAATATCCAAGATATGGAAGGAACTTAGATATTCATAGATGGACAATTGGGTAAAGAAGATGTTATGTATACTTATTATACACAAACATATACACACATACGACAGAGTATTACCCATCCAATAAAAACAAATGAAATCTTGTCACTTGCAACAACATGGATGAACCTAGAGTATAATAAGTGAAATAAATCAGATAGAGAAAGACTACCATATGATTTCACTTATATGTAGAATCTAAACAAACTAAAACAGACTTATAAACACAGTGTAGACACTTTCTTAGGACTAGATTCATTCTCTTTAGTGCCCTCTTGTAAAAGTCTTATTTTAGAAGTTAATTCAGAGTTGCCACCACCAATTCTTGAGGAGTAACAAACTGAAACAACTGCTTGCCTGTTTTCTTAGAGACAACAAATAATGTAAAGATTTTTGAGCAAAGCCTATGAATGACTTGAAATTCTTTAGCCTACATGAAGTGGTCAATTATGTCTGTTTCTACTTTTGTAAAGCCTTAGTTTATGCTGGTTCCTTATTTATCAGCTTCCCTGGATACCGTGACAGAGCATCAGTGATTTTTTCCTGAGGTCCATGTAAATTCTACTATCCCTATGAAATAATCTAAGGCCATCAGAAGTCTGTTTATTTTATAAGCCATTGTTTGTCCTTTGAAGGTCATTTCTCCAAAGCAATCTGTCCTAGTAATAATTCAATAGCAAGCAAGTCTGAATGTTCCAACAACAGTATAATATACCCAACGTGTCTTTCTTTGGCTAAGAATTCTAATTCATTTTCATTGTCTACAGTTTTTTTCTCTCCTGTTTTTACCATTCAGTATTACTTTCTAAAACTTGTAAGGAATGGCAACTAAAACAATCTCTGTTAATTTTCAAAGATTCTATCCTGCAACTGCAAATACCCTAAAGCATTATGCTTTGGAAGAACGGTGCACATCATATGCACTTAAGAATATAATTTGCCTAGAAGTTATTGTCTAACAATAAGGGAACCTCTCTGCGCTGCATTACATAACCCTATACTTACACCCTGGACTTGCCACACACTATCTATGCAACATTGTGCAAATTACCATATTTTTTTCACTGTAAGATGCACCTGATCATAAGATGCACCTAGGTTTAGAGGAAGAAAACAAGAAAAATATTCTGAACCAAATGGTGTACTAAAATATTTAACAAAATATAACAGAATAATATTTCAACCATGTAAAGTGAACAGCAGTCAACAGCATTGTTAAGGACCATCATCACTGTCATTAACAAATGAGGAGAGACTTTAAGGATCAAGTACTCTTTTAGTTTTCTGGGAACCCCAGGTCAGATAATACACATCATGGTTTGTGGCACAATATTTGCTCTGTAAGATGCACAGACATTTTCACGCACTTTGGGGGTGGGGGACTGTGTCTTATTGAGAGAAAAATAGAGTAATTACTTCATGTTGATATGCCTGTTATGGCAGAATATGTAAAATGGTCAACTATAGTAATAGTCATTTAACTGGCTCAGGCCGTCTTTCTGGTTCTACCTTTTATCTCTGCATCCTTAGATCCAAGCTACTCAACCAATACGAGGCTCAGTTTATCAACTATAGAAAAAGTGTGAATTCTGCCTATTCAGTTCCACAAAGTTGATGGGCAGTTCAAATGATATAAAAATACATGATATATGTTTATAAATTTAAAAACTACCATTTTAATTAATGACTTATAATGAGATGATTATGGTGATCATTATCATGATGAAACAATATCCCTAGGAAAACTGCTGATAACTGATTTTCTGCTGTGTTTATTTGAAAGATATCATTATCATGCTATAATTAGCATTAGCAGAGTGATTTCAAGAGCAAATTACTGTAGTTAATTTTCTTCTTCATATTATTGATTAAAGCCAAAATAATTGTAACTAAAAGTTTATTTAATCAGACAAAGGAATAAATATTTCAAGGCAAATGCATCTTTAATCAACTAACACTTTTAAAGTTAAATTAAAACATAATCAAGAGACTGTATAAGAAAAGTGACAAAAGAAATTGCTAATAATGATTAAGCGCAAGGTAGATGGAATTTGAAAAATGTCATATTTTTCAAAATAATCTGGTTGCTATCATGTAGTTAATGTTGATTAATTCAAACTCATAGATTGAGAATAAAATGATTATTATAGTTTCTTCACATTCCTTAAGTTGGATGTTTGTCAAAAAATGTCCTAAAGTAAGTAGAAACTGAAAATAATAAACCCTGAATTACTTAATTGAGAATTTGTCATAAATTAGAATCCAAGGAGATGTACAAGCTTCTTTTAGCAATTATCATAGATAATAATTAGAAAGAATGAAAAGCAGATGACTCAGGTTCTTGAGAAAGACATATCTTTGCTATAATTTACATTATATTAGAAAGCAAAGAAAATGTTAGCTGAGATTTATATACTAATTATATATCTTGACAACAAAAGCTCACTTTCCATTTAAAGTGTTTTATAAGAAGGACTAAAGAACATTCTCATAACACTAAATTTTTTGTATTGAGTAAAAACTTTAGAATACAATAAACTTACTAGAGGAGTGTACATTGCTTAGAATGTTAAAAAAAATTGTGTGTAGCTGGGTTTTAAACTGTAATGCGACCAGAGCATCATTTTATTTAATAACCCTACTGATAATCAACACATTAAATGATCACTGGTTGAGTTCTAATCCCTATGTCGATGCTCTTAAATTAAGAAAACACTTCAACATTTTCTCTTTCTTGTAAATATGTTTTCAAAGTAAAAATAAACTGTCTTAAAAATTCACCTCAATAGAGATGTAGAGTCACAACTTGTTTAAATCAAGACAGGGCATCTTTTCCAGAAAAAAAAAATCTACAAAATGATAATGCTGAAGAAAAAATGAGTTTTCTTCAGTTCATCTTAAGCTTTTGTGGCAGCATTATAGATCCTCATTGTTTTGTAGTAGGTAAACTACTACAAAATTGGTTAAACTCTTCCATAAGTTAAGGCTAATGTAAAACAGTTTTGTAGCAAAAATATTAAAAATGAATGTACAGAAAATTTTTTACAATGGAGCACTAAAAACTGATGGGATATGCAGAATACCTAGAACATGGAGAATTGTATAAAACCTAACATACATTCCATCTAGTCTCTGGCAGAACTTAAAATGTTTAGCATCCCTGTTCTATAGAGGTCTCAATATATGTATTCCATAAAAGTGGTCAGATTCAAATAAACTCATTAACATGTAAGTAGTGACCAGATCGAATCTTATAAGTATGGCCCAAACATCATATACACTTCATTTGTTTCCATAATATTCCCGTTTTTATGAAGGCCATTTTTATTATTTTTTGAAATGGAAAATAGACAAGGGTACATCAACCCAATTACAATGTAAATATGAAACTATGAAATATATTATAATATCTTATTTTTAACCTGAGGCTTATAAAAATGATTCAGGAAACATTTATAATAATGACACAAACCATCAAAGGAATTGGGTTATAGGTACAAGTGTTGTCTAAAAGAAAAAAACAGAGTGATTTGGGAGGCAGTATTATATATTCATTAAGGATATAATCTTTGAAATCAGATATATCCTGCTTTAGACAACAGTTTTACCACTAGTATGACCTTGGGCAAATTAACAACATACTTGACCTTCACATTTCTTATCTAAAAAGAGAGACTATTATTTCTTCTTCTTGTCTGATTGCTGTGGCTAGGATTTCCAGTACCATGTTGAATAAGAGAGGTGAAAGTAGATATCCCTGCCTTGTTCCTGATCATAAGGGGAATGCTTGTAGATTTTGCTCATTGAGTATGATGCTAACAGTGGGTTTGTCATATATGGCCTTTATTATGTTTAGGTATGTTCTCTCTATTCTTACTTTGCTGAGAGTTTTTATCATAAATGGGTTCTGGATTTTATTAAATGCTTTCTCTGCACCTATTGATATCATCATGTAGTTTTTATTCATTTTATTTATGTGATGAATCACATTTAATACTTTGCAAATGTTATAACAACCTTGTATTCCTGAAATAAATCCTACTTGATCATTGCTATATTCAGTTGCTAATATTTTGTTGAGGATTTTAGTGTCTATGTTCATCAGGGATACTGGCCTGTAATTTTCTTTCTCTGTAGTGTTTTTATCTGGTTTTGGAATTAGGATAATACTGGCCTTGTAAAATGAGCTTGGGAGCCTTCCTTCCTTTTGAATTTTTTGAAATAGTTTGAGGAGAGTTGTTAGTTCTTCACAGACTGTTTGGTAAAATTCACATGTGAAGACATCCAGTCCAGGGCTTTTGTTGGGAGTTGTTTGATTACTGCTTCAATTTCACTACGTGGAATCTGTCCATTCAGATTCCTTGATTCTTTCTGATTTAGTTTTGGAAGATTGTGTGCTTCTAGGAATTTATCCATTTCATCCAAGTTGTCCAGTTTGTTGGCAGATAGTTGTTCATAATATTTTCTTGCAATACTTTGTATTTGTTTGGTGTTAGTTTTTATTTATCCTCTTTTATTTCTAGTTGCACTTGTCTGGGCCCTCTTTTTTTCTTGATGAATTTGGGTAAAATTTTTCAATCCTTTTATCTTTTCAAAGAAACAGTTCTTGGATTCATTGCTCTCTAGTATTATTTTTTAAGACTCTATTTTGTTTATTTCTGCTCTGATCTTTATTTCCTTCCTTCTACTCACTGTGGGCTTTGTTTGTTGTTCTTTTTCAAGTTCCTTTAACTGTAGAGTTAGATTATTCATTTGAGATTTTCCTCTTTTTTTTTCTTTCTTTTCTTTTTTTTTTAGATAGGGCTGTAAAGCTATGAATTTCCCTCTTAGGATTGCTTTCCTGTGCCCCACAGATTTTGAGATGTTGTGTTCTCATTTTCATTTGTTTCAAGGTATCTTTTGATTTCTTCCTTGATCTCATTGTTGATTTATTCATTGTTTAATAACATGTTATTTAGCTTCCATGTCTTTGTGTGTTTTCCAGTGTTCTAGTGATTGATTTCAAGTTTCATAGCATTGTGGTCAGAGATGGTGTTTAACACAATTTCAATCTAAAATTTATTGAGACTTATTTTGTGACCTAACATGTGGTCTATCCTTTTGACCTAGCAATTCCACTTCTGGGAATATATCTGGAGGAATCCAAAATACTAATTTGAAAGAACATGAGCACCCCTATGTTCATTGCTGTGTTATTTACAATTGCCAAGATATGGAAGCAGGGCAAGTGTCCATCATTAGGTAAGTGGGTAAAACAACTCTGGGACATTTACACAATGGAATACTACTTGGCCATAAAAAAGGAAAAAATGTTACCCTTTGTGACAGTACGGATGGACCTGGAGAAAATTATACTACGTGAAATAAGCCAATCAGAGAAAGTCAAATACCATATGATGTCATTCATATGTGGAATCTAATGAACAAATTGAACTAATAAGCAAAACAGAGACAGACTCATAGAGAGCAGGATGACAGCTAAGAGGTGGGAAGATAGGGGTGGAGGGATTGAGCACAAAGGAAAAAGGACTCATGGACAAGGACAACATTGTGGTGATTGCAGGGGGAAAGAAGTTATGAGAACTAAATAGTAATGGAAAAAATACAATAAAAAATGAGACTTTAAATAATAGCACCTAATATGTAGTACCTAAAAAAAATAAAGATATAATCATGGTATCACATGAATTTGGTATGATAAAGAAGTGCCATAATGCATGTAAAGTACTTTATAAATTGCCTATAATACAGTGAATAATGATGATGATGATAATTATTTTTACTATTATCAGTAGCAGCATAATCATTACCATTATAATTTTAACAGCTTGCCTGTTCCTCAGCGTTTCTTTCAAAACGTCGTCGTCGTCGTCGGCAGCCGTCCGTCTCGAGAGACGATGGTGTAGCTTCTTAAGAGTCTATCTGCACCGCCGAGAATGGCTGTGCAGTCCGACTCGGGAGTGACACGGTATCTGTCTCCTCCCGTGTTGAATCGACATCTTGCGATGACGCTGAAGCTACAGAGCCTGGGCAGGGTAATATGGAGGGTCTGCTGTTGCCCATGCAGCAGACCCCCCCTCTCTTCGCAGCTGAAGGATCCAAGGGAAAGACGGAGTCAATACAGCTTGGCTTCAGGTGCGCCGCAGGAGTTGCCGGTGTTGACTACAACGTCAAACCGCCTTAGGGACTCCGGCTCCGGATTTTCTGTCGGGGTTTACTCCCTTAGCCTTTCCCCTGAAGAGGTATGCCGCAAGGCAGCGGAGGTTTTTTGGAGTCAGAGTTTTCCTTCTCTGATGTACCCTATGTAAAGTAAAACCTAAATGTAAATTAGATCTCCTTTTAATCTCTTCATTATGGCAAAAATCAATATATGAAAAATATCCTCATTCATTATGTAATTGATGTGCCGAAATGAAGGTGCTTATTTAGTTTTTCCATAGATATTAATGTTCCAGGAAATGCCAGTTTTAAGTAGAAATAGTTTCTTCAGTAATAATAAATGGGTTTTATGGTACAAAGAAAAAGTTATAAAGTTAAATTTGAATTATCAACTACCCTAGTTCATCTCAAAGAGGTTATAAGATTAAAAATGTTGAGAATTATCAATATTATTATAACTCATCATTTTTAAGCCTCTTCCCATGCACTGACAGCAGCCAGATGATCACACAAGTATACAATTTAATATTAAGAGGCCCTATTACTTATTAAGCAAAGCAAGAATGAATTAGCAATAGCTCTCATATTTGGAATGCATTCAGAAAGCATTTAAATTGATTCTTAACTGTGAAATTATAAATTACAAAGCCTATACACTAAAACTTATGTAATTTAATTATATGCAGATTCACTGGCCTTCATTCAGAAACTACTTTTTATATTATTAGAAATAAAATTACATCTGATTAGGGTATTTTGTCTTCAAATTTATAACTTGAATTAAATGACATGATTTATTCCATTATTATATGCTGCCCTACAAACAACTTCAAATTGCTTAGAAAAAGAGCAGAAAAAATTCTGCAAAAAATAAGCAACTCAACTCAAAATGGACAGGCTTAGTTATGAAAAGGGGTTATTGCACAGAAGAGTAATTGATATGTAAAATAATAACCTTAACTTATTTAAACAGGCAAGTTACATTAAGTCTGCTAGGCTGAAGAATGTCAGGAAATGTACAGTTTATTATGAAGCTTTTTCCATCCAAAATAGTAAATAACAGAAATTTGTTACTTAAAGGCATTGCATATCCATGATTTGGAAAGTACTATCTAGAAAAATATATTAACTAAGAATTTTGGAAGACTAAAGTGTAGTCCTATCTGAACAGGAAATAAAATTCTTAAACTTTAATACATACAGGAGTGGCGAAGCAGGTTTACAGTTGTGAGCATGCAAAATAATTAATTCTTGCATTATTTATTAATAATTGTATTACTTTACATATGAACAACTGTAAACCTACTTTTGCCTAACCCTGTATATAGTGGTAAGTAATCTAAAGACTAGATGAAAGAGAGGGTTAAATATGTGTGGTAGTTGAAACTACTTACCTCCATTCTTCACTTCTGTTTAGTTGTATAATATACCCAACACTTGCCACTGACTTACAGTGGACAGAATGTTCTTTCCCATCACTGGAATTTGGTCTTGCCCATGTATCTTGCTTTCGTCAATGGGATATTGGCAGATATAAGGCTAACAGAAACTTGAAATATATTTGTGCAGTTGGGTCTTCCTGTTTGTGCCTCTACTGTTGGTTATCAGAAGAACATTCTCTGAACTAGATGCCCCATCACTGAGCCTGGGGCCCAGGGCTATGACATGCAGATGGGTTTCTCCAGCTCACTCACAGCCCTGGAGTTTGAAGTGACAGCATTTTGCAAATGATGTAACTAAGGCAAGAAAATTGAGTAAAACTACATATCTTTGGAAGAGAAGAATTTTTCAAAAAGTCAAAAAAAGTCTTGGTAGTAGGTTTCAGTTATTAGATTACCTAGTCTGGTCATTAAAAAAAGAGAGAGAGAGAGAGAGAGAGAGAGATATGTATTTAGAGACAGTTGGGAAAAAAGACCTATTTAAAATAATTATTTGAGAGCACATCTGTATTACACATTTTTTAACAAGCACTTTACCTTACATAGCCAAATGTGTTAAGTCTAACCAGTCAAATACTCTTTAGGTCATATTGTTTTCCCAGAGAGTGAGAAGATATTTGTGTGATTATTGTAGAACTATTCAAATTCTTAAGACAGTTTATTCACATATATATTTTAAGTGACATTTAGGCTTATATATTAATTATAAAAACTCTCATTACAGTAGAATAGGCTTTAAATTGGAAAAATCTGGACTCCCATTCTAAATCTCTCTCTCATTAGCTGTGTATGCTCATTCAAACACCTTAAGTATCCTTGGTCTATTTCCTCATATTAAAAAGCATTGCTTTTATTGACAGAGTGCTCTGTAAGATAATTTTTTCCACTAAGGTTATTTCTCTGCCTCTATGAGATTAACCTTTTTTGGTTATCACCTGGGGATAAGTATATTTTATTGCAACATATCATATTCATTCAAAAAGAAATACAGAAATGGTGCATGAATGTAATGTAGTCATAAGACATTAAAATAAAAAAGCCAGTTTCTAGATAATTGAGCATGAGCACCCTATTAGAAAAGATAGCAAAGAAGCAATATTGAATATTTTTGTTCTGAGATAAACAAGTAAATAAACATTTCATTATACCTTAGCTGCTTCATTTACTCCACAACAAGTAATAGATCTTACTCAGAAAAAAAGGTACTGCTTGAGTAAGCATGACATTTTCTGTCCCAAAATACAGTTGGACATCAGAAAAAAATATTTAATAAAGTTACCATTTACTATAAATTAAATGTCTTTTATAACTTCCAAAGGAAATACTACAAAAAATGCTTTATTCTAGATAAAAATGCTTGGTAGAAAAATATAATAATTTCAATCTATCAGAAGCATTATACTTTATGAAAACATAGCATTTGTGACAATTACAAATTTTTATTCTAACCTGTATGTATAATAAAATAAATATAAATGATAACCTTTAATTTAAAATAAAACTATAGTTATTCCCATGTGAATCCTCAGCTGTTTAAAAATATTATCAAAATGAGAATATAAGTAGAGTAAGCAGAGGCATAGCTTGAAATTTAAGATATCTACAGTAGGTCTATAGAAATGTTACCTAATATTTATCAATATACCTGCAGATTCTATGCATTTTTCTTATATGATTTCATTAAATCATTAAAGACATTGTCTGTGGTGGGTTCAATTATTCTTCTATATTTAGAGATAAAAATGAAGCACAGAGAAGTTAAAATATTCACTTGAAGTCACAAATACAGTAGTGATGGAAATGGAAACCAGATGCAGTGGCCAGAAACAAACCCCTTACACTATTGGCTGACCTATAAATAAGTAGCTTTTCTAGAAATAATAATCTGATAGTAATTATTAAAATAAAAATTGTTTATATTTTTGTCCACACACACACACAATCTTTAGAAATTAGATTCAAAATATGCAATGATACCAATAAATTTAAATATATTTAATAAAGCTTGTTTTAAACAGCAAATATAAAACAAAACAAAAAGAACACAATGTGTATATTGATTGTAGAAGTGGTTTTGGTAATTTGTGTAATAGAATAAAACACATTAGATAGTGGTAGATCTCTAAATACCTGAAAGAGCAAATATGATACATATATATATATATAATTGATATGTAAATGTTATATATATACACAAGCATTCATATACATAATGGTATATAATTTTGAAATATATACATACTTTTGTTTGAAACATTATGAAAAAATGTACATTAAATCTTACATACTGTTTATATCAAGTTGGTAATACCTTAGGCAGTAGAGAAGATTATCGATAATTCTTTAGAAATAGACTACAATAGGACTTAGAAATTATCCATGCTTATTTATAAAATAAGCCTCAGCTTTTAATACAATAAAAAATCAGCATCTATTCTAGATTCTATATGGATTAGAGATTTAAAACAAAAACAGATGAAAACATAGCCATTTTAATTCAGATTCTATTCTTTAAAAGATTACATAAATTCTTTTAAAGGCTAAGAACCTATGCACCCCTATGTTCATAGAAGTGTTATTTACAATAGCCAAGCGCTGGAAACAGCCTAAGTGCCCATCAGTAGATGAGTGGATCAAAAAACTGAGGTACATTTACACAATGGAATACTATGATGCAGAAATAAAGAAGGAACTCCTACCTTTCATGACAGCATTGATAGAAATGGAGTTTTATGAATAAGCCAGGTGGCGAAAGACAAATACCATATGATCTCACCTATAACAGGAACCTAATGAACAAAGCAAACAAAGGAGCAAAATAGAACCAGAGGCATGGAAACAAGGAACAGAGTGGCAGTGACCAGATGGGAGGGAGGAGGGAGAGAAGTATGAAAAGAAGGGTAACGGTCTAGTTAAAGAACTAGTATAAATGACCCATGGACATGGACAATAGGGTGGGGACTGACTGTGGGAGCAGAAGGAGCAGGACAGTGGAGAGCAACAGAAAAAAAATTGAGACAACTGTAATATAACAATAAAAATAAATTAATTTTAAAAAATTTGTAAAAAGGTTTAGACATCCAAAGATGCCAATAATGTAAAGCCAAATTCATTTGAAGTAGTAAGAAAATCAGGACTATGTCTACCCTAGGGATTTTCTCAATATAAAGAAGCTAGTGTCTTCTCATGGATGTTTGTAAGGTGTGTGTTGCCTCAGCAAATACTTTCCGTGACGTTGAATAATTTACTTAAATATATGATAAAATTTATGTACTCATGTGAAGCACAGTGATGTATCAGTGAAGACACAGAAGAGTGTGCAGAAAGGAATAATTGTTTTTTTGTTTTATGTTTCACATCCCAGTTCAGTGAATATGAGGGTTATTAGTCCTGTGTCTACCTAAATGTAAGTTACTTAAATGTACCACACAATGGAAAACTATACAGCAATAAAAAAGAAAAAGAGAAAAAGGAAAGAAAACTTACATTTTGTGACAACATGGATGGACCTGGAGACTATTATGTTAAGTGAAATAAGCCAATCAGTGAAAGACAAATACTATATGATCCACTTATATGGGGAATCTAATACATAAAATAAACTAACAAACAAATATACACAAATACATAGATATATGGAACACACTGACAACTGTTGGAGGGAAGTTGGGGGAAACTAGGTGAAAGAAGGTGAAGGAATTAGCCAAAGAACACATGTATGACACATGGACATGGACAATGGTATGTGGATTGGCTGTGAAAGTGGGGAGCTGGGTCTAGGAGGGAAAGGGGGAAAAAGTGGGGACAACTGTAAGAGCATACACAATAAGATACAATAAAAAGAAACTTTCATTTTTGTCATTGATAATGGCAAAAGTATTCTCAACAGATACTCATATATACCAATTAAATCTTTCATATTTAAAGTGTGATGTTTACATGAAGTGGAATGGCTTTACACTTATATAAAAATAATTTTTAAGCTTTTATAAATGTAGATATTTGTTTCTGTTGCCTTAAGTCATATATTTTAGTGGGTCAGATGGATTTTAATAGTATGCTCTGTAATTATTCCATTGTGATATCAACTTAGAATATATCAACCAAATATGTTTTAAAAAATAGGCCTGCATTTTTCTGCAGAGAATTTTGAACAGCATACACATGGGCTCATTACAGACACACAATCTTCATATAGTAATAATGTTGGTATATCTATGGTCATTGGTATGGTTTTTACAGGTTATATTTTTATTTATGTTTCACTAGGTCCTATATTTTACATATTACCATGTGTATTTAACATCCTCTTTATCATTTTTAAATCATATTTTATTGACTGTGTTATCACAGCTGTCCCAATTTTCCACCTTTTCCTCCCTCCACTCAGCACCCTCTCACTCCCTCAGGTAATCCTCACAGCATTGCTCATGTCCATGGGTCATGCATATAAGTTCTTTGGCTACTTTATTTCCTATACTGTACTTTGCATCCTCATGGTTATTCTGTAACTACCTGTTTGTACTTCTTGATCCCCTCACCTCTTCACCCATTCCCCTATACCTCCCTTCCATTTGGCAACCATCAAAACACTCTCCCTAATCATGATTCTGTCTCTGTTCTTATTTGCTTAGTTTGTTTTTTAGATTTAATTATTGATAGATACACATTTATTGACATTATATGGTTCATAGTTTTGATCATCTTTTTCTTAAATAAGTCCCTTTAACATTTCATATAATAATGGTTGGGTGATGATGAACTCCTTTGGTTTTTTTTCTTGTCTGGGAAGCTCTTTATCTGCCCTTCTATTCTAAATGATATATTTTCTAGGTAGAGCAATCTTGGCTTTAGGACCCTGCTTTTTATGATTGACTATTTCTTGCCAATTCCTTCTAGCCTGCAAAGTTTCTTTTGAGAAATAAGTTGACAGTCTTAGCGGAACTCCTCTGTAGGTAACTAATTGCTTTTCTCTTGTTGCTTTTAAGATTCTCTATTCATCTTTAACCTTTGGTATTTTAATTATAATGTCTCTTGGCACGAGCCTCTTTGCAGTGAATTTGTTTGGGACTCTCTGTGCTTCCTGGACTTGAATGTCTACTTCCTTCACCTAATTAGGGAAGTTTTCTTTCATTATATTTTCAAACAGATTTCCAATTTTTTGCTCTTTCTCTTCTCCTGGCACCCCTATGATACAAATGTTTGTGTGCTTGAAGTTGTCCCAGAGGCTGCTTATCCTATCTGTTTTGTTTGTTTGTTTGTTTGTTTGTTTGTTTTTTTGCTTCTTTATGTTCCAAATCATTGATTTGAATCTCAGCTTCTTTCATTCTACTATTGTTTCCCTGTAAGCTGTCCTTTATTTCAATTAGTGTATCCTGGATCTTTTTTAGGCTTTTGAGGTCTTCACTAAGTTTCTTGAGCATCCTTATCAGATGTACTCTGCATCTAATAGATTGCATATCTCCATTTTGTTTGGTGGTTTTCCTGTATTTCTGATCTGTTCTTTCATTTGGATCATGTTTCTTTGTCTCCTGATTTTGACAGGCTCCCTGTATTTGTTCCTATGTATTAGATAGAGCAGCTATTACTCCCTGTTTTTGTATTGTGGTTTAATATAGTAGGTATCCTGTACAGTCCAGGGGCACAGTTTCCCCTATCACCCTAGCCAGATACTTTAGGTGCACCCTTTGTGTGGCCTGAGTACACCCACCTCTTATAGTTGAGCCTTGACTGCTGTTGGAAGGACAATGGGAGAGATTTATCCAGGCCAGTCAGCTGCAAGAACTGGCTGTGACCACTGACCACCAACCTCCACCCTCTATGAGGATAAGCTGTGCTGGGAGAGGGTGGTGGTGCTATAGTGTAGTCTGTAGCTGTCCACTGGGTGTACAGGCTCAGTGGTTTCCCGGATCATACAGGCCAAGGTCAGCCCTCACCTGTGTTCTGCCTGGGTCCACCCTGCATGAGCTATAAAACAATCTGCAGATGGCTGCTACTTGCACTGATCTTGGATATCCCTGGTAAAACCAAGATGTGCATCTCAGCTGGCTGATGCTAGTGCCAGGCCTGGGGCCACTTAGCAAGAGGCACTGAGATGGGGGCTCACTGAGGCCAGCTGTTGGTTGAGAGGATTTAGGACATTGTGAAGGTTGAGCAAAGACTATCTACTCATATGGAGAAGTCACTATTAACAGCTTAGGTGGGATGGAGTCTCAGGGAATTCCAGCTCAAGGCAAACAGTATTAGCCAGGATGATATAGCATCCAATTACTGACTGTGTGGCTCTGTGTGGGAGAAGTCACTCTTCTGGTAAAGATGGCAGATTAGGTAAACACAGTTCGCCTCCTCAAACAACCACAGCAAAATTAAAACTAAACTATAGAAAAACTATCATTTAGAACCATCAGAAATCAAGTTGAATGGAAGTCTGACAACTACAGAATTAAAAAGAAACACATCCATCCAGACTGGTAGAAGTGGTGGAGGCAGAGAACAGTCTGGTCCTACATTGGTGTGTGGTAAACAAAAATTTGGAAGGGATATCTCAGGAGCAAGGAGTCCCAGCCCTACACCAGGCTGCCCAGCCTGGGGTTCCAGTGGTAGGAAGATAAGTCCCCATAACTTCTGGTTGCTAAAACCAGTGGGGATTGAGTGGGTGGAAGAAACCACTGGAGTCCCAACCAGTTCCTCTTAAAGAACCTACACACAAACTTACTCAGACTCACTTTCTCTGAGGTCCAGCACTGGGGTAGTAGCTCAAAAGGCATCAGTGATATAGAGGGAGGAACTGAAGTGTCTGTCATCAAGGTAAGAGCTGGGGAACAGCCTACTTCCAGGCAGAAAGATGGGCAGAGGCCATTGTTCTTTTCTGAATCCTCTTTATTCTTTAATTATGAGTAATGATTATCATGATCTTAATTACCACAATAAACCTATAGTTAACTAACTTGCTTGTTTAAATACAAATTAACTACCACAAATATTAGCTATAGCAATGCATTATTTGAAGTATTTTATCCTTCCTTTCTTTCTTGCTTCCTCCCTCCTGTCTTCCCTTCCTCCCTCCTTCCCATTCTCTCCCTCCCTCTCATACTTCCTCCTCTCTTTCTCTTTCACAGATGTAAAATATAGTAAAGTTTACTGATATTTGTAAAGGACTCATACTGAACTAATAAAACTATTCATATAAATGATTCATTTATATTGCCTTTATATGTTACAGCCCTAATTTGTGTGTTACAAACAACAGTTTTCTTAATGATATACTGAACCATTATTTTTCTTTAATACTTTCAAAGTATCATTTGAAACTCAGTACTATTAGTTTTAAAAAGAAAGGCATACTTCCAGTTTAAATTGAGCCAGAATATCAACCACTCATGAGCAGTCTGCCTGAGTACAGTCTCAAAAACATAAAAAGACAGATAAAAGTATCCTATAACAGTCCTGTATACTAAAATGTATGCATATCCCAATGCTACTGATCAGAAGCCAGCCCAGAGTAGGTCTGCCTCAGGCCAGCCTGTAGTGTGTTCTTAACATTGTGTAGGGAAGATTTCACACCTGTCCAGGTGAATTTGAGAGTATGTTTATTAAAGCTGGAGACACTGAGACAAAGGAATGACTTAGAGTAGAAGACATAACAGGAGAGCCTAGGTGGTGCTCTGCTTTGGCTCCCTAAAAACATTATAGGAAAGGAGGGAGCCAAGGTGGAGCTGTTGTTAGCTCACTGGGAAGTCAGATAAAACAGGGCTCTGGAGACAGGATCAGGGGATAAGCATGGGTTAAGCTGCTGCTGCCCACTGTTCTCCTGGATGCAAGTCTGCTACGGACCTTTAGGGTGTATGAAGAAATAAAAGTTTCATGCCTGTAAAGGACATGGGCATACTCTAGAGTCAATCCGCTTTGAATCTTTGTCCTGAAGGTTTTTCATCTTTTTTCTGCTAGTGAGAATCTTAAGGGGAGGGTTTCAACAGAATATTCGTTAGCTTTCCAGGTGCATTTTTAATATGCTGATGCATCAAAATGAGCAAATAGTAAGGTTAGGGAATATTCTTCGGTCTGTTATGCTGTTTTACTTTTATCTTGGGTCTGCCTGGCTTTTAATGGGTTTTTGTTATTTGTTACCCTGACTATCTGTCCTTGGGTTTAGCTGCCACAAATGCCATTAATTGGGTCTCTGTTTTCTATTTTTTCTAGACCAGGAAGATTTAAGTTATGTATTATTTGGTTAGGAAACAGAGGTATAAACCAATTCACTGTCAAGTGTCCCTGGTTACAAGAGATAAGGTTTTGTGATTCACCAACCAGCTGTAAGTTGCTCAAAGTGTTGTTTAATTTTCTTGTTTCAGTTTCCCCATTTCTCTTGCTCTGTAATTTTCCTAGCTTTTTACAATCATGTCACACCAATATTATACTGAAATAATTTTCTTTAATCATTAGTTTCATTAGAAAAATAATTGTTGACCTATCTATGCTGATCCTCATGAAATAGCTCAACATTCTGAAAAACTGCTACTGTCTCCTAAAGAAGAACCATCAAAGCTTAGTAGCCATCACTTCATAATAAGGATGCTGAATATTTAAAGTCAGTCCTACTATGTTTCTCTAATATTCTTTCTCTTAATTTTGATTAAAGAATGGCATCTTCTAAAAAACAAGAAAGGCAATAATAAAGTAAAAAGTATAGTAATTTACTATGTCCTGGGCATCTCCTGAACTAATAACATTCTGTGTGCATTTGTTAGAAAAGCTTTTAATATAAAGTGAGAAAAACTGAACACAAAATAGATTTGCCCAGTACCATTTCTTCTAGGTGGTTTCCATGACTTAAACCTTATTGGAAAGATGTAGTTGAAAAATGAAACCACAAGATAACCTCTATTCATTAGGGTCTCAAAGACTCTTGGAAACAGGGATCATGCCAACAGGAACTCTTTCTCCAGCTCTCAAAATTGTTTATCTCTTAGAATGTAGACCCATTTTCTCTTACTGCAAAGCAATTTTCATAAAAAGCCAGAGCATTCTTTTATCAACACATTTATTGTGCTCACTCCTTAGGCAATGACATGTTATAGGTTTTGGGAACTCAGCAATTGACAAAACAGAAAAATCTATACTCTAATATCTTAAATTGTAGTAGAGGAAGATAAATCAAACTGATCATATATTATTCAATAAGTCAGCTGGTGCTGACTGTGTCTGAAAAATATAAAGCAGGGACAGGGTGATAAAAATTTCTTGGGTGTAGGTAGGGCTGTTATTTGAACTGTGTGGTCAGAAAAGATTTCTTAAATAAGGTAACACTTGAGTAGAGACATGAAGGAAATGAGAATGTAACCCATGGGAGTTTCTGGGGAGGTCTTTAGTCAGAGAGAATGGCTAATTCAAAGGCTGTGTGAGAATAGGCTTTGAGGAGCTGAGTAACAGCAAGGCCAGTGTGGAAAGCCCAGAGAGACTGAGTATTAAAGTGAAATGTGTTGAGGTAAAGATCTAGCATTCAGTGGAGGACACTGTTGGCTATTTAAGAACACGTACACCAAAAGAGATAGATTTTATGCCAAAATAGATGGAAAGTGATCAGAGAACATTATACATAATAAGGCTTAATTTTAACAGGATCACTCTGGCTCCACCAATGAGGAAACTTTGCATAAGGGTTAGGGGTCCAGTTTAGAAGTGGTGCAAAAAAGCAAACGGGGGCTTAGAACATGGGAGTTATAAAGGGCATGGAAAAAATGGCAAGATTCTAGATGTACATATTTTTCTCTCAGCACAACTGTTTTGCTAAAGAGTTTTGTCAAAAATAGCTTTCAAGTTATATTCCCCTTCAGATAACTCCTTTGGTGGTTTATGTTTTGTGTTTTGTTTTGCAGTACAATGTTTTTATACCCAGTAGCACATATTACATAAATAGGCCATAATGAGTGGCATTTCAACGTCGGTCCAGGCTAAGGGACACTCGCTGATTTACATGATTTACAGTTTCCAGTTAGAGAATGTCTGATGGAACAACGTAGACTTGTTCCATATTTGGATGAATCTGAACTGTTTTGCTCTACATTCATATTCCAAGGAAAAAGATTATATGAGTAGAATCTTCAAGTCTTTAGCCTTATAATTTATATGGATTTTTCCCAAGTATTTTTTAGTTCACTTATGTTATCTTGTGTATGACTCTAAAGGTATATGTTGTTTTTGTTTTTTCATTAGAACTTTACATTTATTTTAACATTACATGTAAGTGCAGTTAAGGCAAAGGGCATCATGATCCCTAAAAATTACCTCTACTTTCTTTAAAAGAGACTCCTTCACCTCCCTCCTATACCACACACCACCCACTAATGAAAGGTCACTTTCTCCTCTGGAAAAATATAATCAACTATCCATAATGCACTTGAGGGTAGAAAATCATATCATTACCAAGCTTTTTCCCATTTGCTCTGTATCTGACATTGCACCCACCTACTCTACCACCTTGTTATTTTTTTCTTCAATATTGTGAGGAATGTTTCTTATCAGGTCTCCTCCTATGATTCTCTTAGCATATAACCCGCCATGTGGTCAGTCTCAGGAATATACTCTAAATCCATAAAGCTCAGGGTTCATTTGGAAATTTAATAAATGTGCACTCACACAAAAGCATGTAACACAGGTGGTTCAAGTGTTCTATTTTCTTGGTCACTGACACCAAAAATAAACAGTTTTTTCCCTCATTTAAAAAAAATAATAAACATATCAAATTGAAGAGGAATTCTCTCTCCTAGGTAAGTGTGATATTGGCATTCCACAGAACTGAAAGTGAATGCCACCAAAATGTCTGCAAACTAGGTGGCTAGCTTGCTTCACCTTAGTGCTGGTCCTCTGTTTTCCATTAATATTTATCTATTATTATTATTATTATTATTATTAATTGTTTTACTCATTATTTATCTCATGTACTTAATGTAGAAGCATAAATTAGAATTGACCTTGGACTTTAGAGTACAGTTGTCTGGATTCAAACTCTAACTATACTACTTACCTGAAGTACTATGGTTCAAATCTTAAAAATAATTATGCCTTTTTTCCTCATTTACAAAATAAGGATAATATTGTATTTAACACATAGCTATTGTATTTTCCCACAGCTCAGCTCTTCAATTTCATTTACTATCAACTCTCCACTTGATGACTGTTTCATCAAGCATGTGTGAATAATATTCTTCTCTGACTCAATTCCTTTCTTAGCTTAAAAGATTCAATAATACAAAGTAATAGAAAAAAATAAAATCCCCTTTTGGACACACATACAACTGTAAATATAAATTAAATAATTAGAAGGAACCCCACATTTACATAAGTAGACTGCTATCACTATTACACTGAGGAATACAATCTTTGTTGAGTTAGATCTGACACTGTTTTTGACTAGTTTTGGCATCTGAATCCAAAAATGACCCCAGTTTTTCTCTCTCACGTCAACTTTTTAAGATACAGGTTACTCCCCTTTGTCCCAAAAATTATACAAAATGTACATACAAAAAAAAAGAAAAAAAGTACTTGACTATACTGTTTATAGAGTTATTTTATTCTTATAAAGGCTATATATTGTTACTGTAAATCAAATTGCATACAGGCACTGAATTTCTGTTACCAAACATACATATTAAGCTATTTTATCTTTTCAAACAACAGGCTAGGAAATGCCAAAATGAGATACTTGAAACAGTCTCCTTCAGTTGGCAAATCTTTAACAGATTGCTTCATGAGACCCAGTTTTATGTGCAGGGGTGGGACTAGAACGTTCTTTCTGTCAACAAGTGGCTCATGTAGAATGTTTGGATCACCAGGTTTGAGGTCAGATCTTGGAGGTCAACTTGATTCCACCCAATGCTTCTAATGAGCTCTGCTGTCCCACATACACACAAAACAGGGATACTTGGTGTATGTGCGTTACTGAACCAAGAATGAAGGAGACCATTTTAAGGTCAACACAGATGATCCAATTGTGCTTGTGATATTGCAACAGATCAATGACTCTCTTTATGTCTTCATATTCTTCACAAAAACAAACTGCATGGCCAATTGGGACTACACCAAATCAAATGCCATTGTGGAGGTGGACACATCTCAAGCTCCGCTTTGAGCTATTGATGAAGAGTCACCATTCAGTTGCATTATATATTGGAATTCACAGTTCCTCCATTAAATCATGTATGTTATGGCAATATACAAGCCACTGTCACTTCAAAAGTACTGCAGAAATGCACTTTCTCTTGAATGAAAGTAGGATGCCTTTGCTCCTTTTTCAAGCAAGTTTTTCTCATGTAGTCTTGATGCTAGGAGTTCTGAAGTCTTTTTGAATAGTTCCAAATCTCTTGCAAAATCATTCAACTTATGGTGATCAAATCCCTTGAGAACTGAGTCATCTTCAACTTCAAAATCTTCATTGTTGCTGTCACTTAGTTCTTCACCAAACTCCTGTTTTTTGAAAGGGGGTAGTTCAATAAAAACTGGCACTGAAATTTCAGCTGAATGAGGCACTGGGCATATAGCTGATAGTAGACTAAAATACTCTATCTTATATTGATCTTTCTGTTCTATCCTGACCTGACGTTTTCACTATACAAAAGTAACAGTCACTTGGATGATCTCTGGGCTCTTGCCAAACCATAGGTATATCAAATGGCAATTTATCACGTGTTCCCTTCAATCACATCCATAAACTCTCAACACACTTCTTGCAAGCCTTGTGAGGGGCCCAAGACTTATCTTGATCATCAAGTTTTACATTAAAATATGCAAAATAGGCTTGCTTAACAAATGTGCTGATGTTTGTCCTTTGACTGGGAATGGTGAAACTGCCACAGATATAACAAAACAAATCAGGGTTGTTTGGCACTTATGACGAGAAATAGCAGAGGCAGATATGATCTGAAGGAAAGGAAATAAGTACATGTGTAAATAAAAAAATAAATTCTGCTAACTCCTTGTATACAGAAAAGAACTTGGACTACACTTCGGAATATGATTTACTATATAGAGTGGCACACAACCTCTCACCACACTGCCTCATGTGTAACTGAATGGCCTAGACAAGTATGAACCTGTTGCTAGTCTCCAAGGTCATCCCCTACCCCTCCCCAATTGAGGGAGGTTTGCTCTCAGCCAATAGGAGAGCACTAGTGCTTCCCTTGATCCAGGCTCGAACCAGACTAGAGTGGTCACATTAAGATAAGCTGTACAGAAAAAACTTGATGTGAAGAAGAAAACTAACTGTAACTTTTAAATTAGCATGCCTATTAAGTCTAAGACTGCTGAAAAATTGAACTCAACAGGAATTATGTTAAAAATGTTCTCCTGTACTATTGATGTCTCAATTTTTCCAATCAGTATCAAGTACTCTTAAATGACAAATTTGTTCCCTAAATTTCAAGTAGTATGTAAATTATATATTCCTTGAAGTTTAAGCATATTTGAAATAATAGAAACTTTTTGTTTCGTTTCCCTCATAATGATTCAGTGGAATCTGATTACTGTTTTTATCTGGTGTAATTGGTTTATGGAACAAATAGTTGAGCATTATGATTTTCCATATATCACTGCATTTATTAAAGAAATCAAAGCATATAACTAATTAACTATTTTAGAGTATTTCATAATATTCTCAATAAATATCTGACAAACCAATAAAAAGAGAATATAATTTCTAGGAAAATTTAATCACAGATAGTAATATTCTGGTATTAAAATTAAATCTCTTATTATTCAATTTTTTAAAAATTTGAATTGTATATCTATCTCTTCAGGATTTCTTTGTCATACCTTATTTCTAAAACCAGAGTTACTCTGGTAGAGATGATAATTCATGTCTGTAGTCCTACAGAACTTGGGACCAAAGTAAAAACCTGAGTGTACACCAAAATGCAGGAAGCCTGCTAAGCTTCAGTATGAGTGGCAAGAAATCCATTCCATATCTCTGCACATATTTTCTCCTTATAATTCAACATATATAATTTTGTTTTTCAATTATTTTACAAAGAAAATTTTTACATATAATAATATCACGCTTTAATAAAAATTTATATAATTTGTTGCAGAGGCTTATTATGCACAACAGATGTTAAATATTTATTATAAAATAAACTAGTAATTATTTGGGCAGGAAGGAAGCCTGAATTTGTAAAGATTCATAATCATAGAACATTCACAAATTCAGGAGTTTTTTTTAAATTTTACTTAATGTTTATCAATTAAACACAAAATAAATAAATTCATACTTGTCAGCTTTCCACAGGGTGATGATATAATTATTACATAAGAAAAAGTTCAATTTAACACATCAATTATTTATAAATAAATTGTTGTTTTAATTATATTTGGTTGTATAAAACTGTTTATTCTCTGGGGTTTTAAATACTCTTTTTATAATCTTTGTTTGCATTATAAATTTCCAGAACTAAATCAAGTAAACACCAGTTTGTCCATATTGTAATTAAGGCACTTAATTAGCTTTTACTGATTTCCATCCTTTTCCTTTTGTCAGTCTAGGGTCCTGGGAATATGACTTTGTTGCCTGTGGAATAGCCTGTAATGCCCCAAGGCCTTGTCATTGTTAAGAGGAGCAGGCAATTGCTGTTTTGTGGATAGTCTGTACAGAATATATTTATTGCTTGGGAGACTACTTACAAAGTAGTTGTCTGTGTGCTGAAGGTTGCCAGCAACCAATATCTTGTTTTCCTTTTTTCATATCCTTGCCTCTAATAAGTCATTAGCCTATGTTTCATGTCATGATGTAGAGAAGTTCAGAAAAGGATTCTTCTTGCCTTACCGTAAGTATAGAAAGCTGCCATATGCAATCTCTCCAGCTTTGAGAGGTTATTGACTTAGCTGAAGGGGACACAGTATGCAAAGAGTGCTAGATGATCTAGGGAGAGTTTAGTGTACAAAACATACTCTAGAAATATTTAAAGGCTAAAAAATGAAGATCTCAATCTTTAAGTTTCTAAAGTGGTAAGCATTTTTAACAGTAAAGTAGTAACTTATCAACTTCAAGGTTCTGATATTATTTACTCTACTGATATAAGTAGAGAAGTCAACATGATACATTTAAAAAGCTAAGGGAACTGTCAGTAGATGAGTGGATAAAACAACTATGGGATATTTACACAATGGAACACTACTCAGCTATAAAAAGGAGAAAATTTTACCCTTTGTGACAGTATGAATGGACCTGGAGAACATTATGCTAAGCAAAATAAGCCAGTCAGAGAAAGACAAATGCCATATCACTTCACTATTATGTGGACTCTAATGAACAAATAAACTAACAGAGGAAATGGGGACAGACTCATAGACAGAGAGCAGATGACAGTTGGAGGTGGTGAGGGGGTGGAGGGGTTAAAAAAAAGGAAAAAGGACACATCATGGACAACAGTGTGGTAATTTCAGTGGGGAGGGGATGTAAGGGGACTGAGTAGTAATAAAAAATACAATAAAGATTAATAAAAAATAAATAAAAAGCTAAAGGAAGATTTTTTATATACATTCTGTGCAAAATATAGTGTCTGATCCCAGGATGAAAAGAGACCACAATTGACATTAAATCATCATTGCGCTCATTACATTTTTTGAAATGTACTGAAATAAATAACTCTCAAATTTGAATTTAAGATTTACATTGAGTCAACTATGCTCTTTGCTTCCAAACTTTCTGCATGTGCTTTCCTTGATATTTTTACATTCAATATAAAATATATATAAATATAAACATATATATATTAAAAAATAAAATAAAAAACACCCAATGGAGCTTTCTACAAATCCAGAAGAAAAAAATTGACTAAAAATACTCAATTAAGGAGTAGTAAACACTACAGGAAATAGACATTCCTAAATAAATTCTAAGCCATAGAGAGAGAGAGAGAGAAAGAGAGAGAGGGAGAGAGATACCTTTATATTAAAACCCAATCTAGTGATTATCAAAATACATAAATTGGGAAGAGTGATATTGTAAGTCCACATTTAGGATTAATACTAACAACTCAGAGAAACAGTGTTAACATTATATATAATGGAAATACATAAATCTTATTAAAATTAAAATGTTAACATTCAAACATGAGAGCAGGGTACTAGAAATGAGTGTGAGAGAGTAATTTGTTTATTTTACACAGCAGGGGATAAAATAATACTTTCAAAATTTGAAACATGTTGTTTAAAAAATGACTACAATATATAAATGTCTTGTATAATCTTTTCAATTTGCCTTGGAGGAATATTCAGTTAAACACAATATATTAAGATGAGTAAATATTTATTTGAAATTCAAAATTAATTTGGTTTCACTTGTTTTTTTTTCTTTAAATTAAAGCAAAAATAAATTTGATCATTTTATATTAAACACAGTTGTATAGTACATAATTTTCATTTAAATGTTTGCTTCTCTAGTTCTCTCAATATGTTTCCTTCTGTGTAGATGCAAAGAAGCATCTGAAAGTATATACAACTGAGTTGATTATTATTTCTCAATAGAAGTTCAACTAATAGCTTACTATTCCTTTGCATTTTCTACATTGTTTGAATTCCTGATATTGAACAAACTTCCAGAATCATGGAATCATTATTCCTAAAACAAAATGTAACACTCTGACAGAAGGCCTGTTCATGATATTAAACATGTCTGAGAATATTTTAACTAAATCTTTGAGGTATATGTTGTAGATGGGAATTAGGTCCTTCCACAGGATCACAAGGAGAGCATTTCAATGACCCACACATGGAAGATTGTGGTGTGGCATTGTCATTGTCTATTCATGTGGAGATAGAAGTCGTCTCCTGGGTTTCCAATGTCTCATCTCTCTCTGTCCACAATGGAAAAAATCCAACCATGTCCTCATCAAGGCCAAGACAAAAGCCAGTGTCCAGAGTTCCTGCTTCATATTCCAGTCCAGCCCAGTTCAGCATCTGGCTAGCTTAGCATGTGTTTCCAGCTGCAACCCATTTCAGACTTCCTTTTCTTGGAGGCTTTATTTGGACTTGCACATCCATGTGCATGTAGCTGCTAGGGCTGCATGGCCATGGAGAAAGTATATGTCAACACACAGGACAAAGGCAGGTCACCAGGTGAGAGAGCTTCTTTGTTACCCTGGGATTATATTAGTCCCCTGTGCCATCCTGACTTCTATTGTGCATGTGTGTCCCTTCCCCTGCTCTCACCAGGGTGGGAGAATGGAGAAGTGTTAATCCTTTTGGAGGAATACTGTAATTCCCTGGAGTGTGAAGCTGTAGCTTCCTGGCTAACAAGTAGGCTTATGCTTCCCACTTTATTAAACTCAATGTCTATCTAGTTCTCTTTGCTTTCTTTCCTAGCTACAAGTAACAATATCAAAGTATAAAATATTCCATTTTCTCATCTTTTTTAAAATGTGCTTTTGGACAATGTTCACACCTTCACAAACATGAACTCATGAGGTCTTTCTGACAGTGTAGAATAAACAGCTTACATTCAAAGTTTTATGATTTTCCATTAATTATTAATTTTTGATTTATCAACTCACTTTCTAAAATATATATATATGTTTTTTTCCCTTTTTTTCTTTAACACAAAAATAGAAGATGAGAGGGAAGATACAGTGATGGTGGAGGGAGGAAGGAAGAGAGAAGTAAGGAAGAGGAGAATGAAAGAGGATTGGGTAGAGGGAGGGAAGGGAAGGAAAAAATAAAAAGTACCTCTAACCAATACTAAAACCAGCTTGACAGTAATTTTGAGTCACACCCACACACACCCATACACACACATACACACACACACACAAACTGAATGAAACAGAATAAACTAATTATAATTTGATATGAAAGTTAAATGTAAATTATTATATTTAACCTAAGCAGAATAATTTGCCATGAATTTAAAACAATGAAATATTCTGATATAAACTTCTAATACTTCTAATTAGTGAATCCATTTTATCAGCTATGACACAAAGACATTCTGTATCTTGCTTCCTAAGTTACTGCGATTTCTACCTATTTTCCTTTTATTTTTAAAATTAAGTTTTTGTAAGAATACATTGAACACAAAATAGAGAAACATAAAAACACTTTAACCACTAATTGTTATGTCATATCCTATCTATTGCATCCATTTTTTTCATGTGTTACCATCTCTGAACTGGAGATCAATTTTCAGTCAATGGTGTCATATCATTATGCCTTCACAGAGAATGACTGGTAATTTACTTTCTTCAATGTTTAAAAAACATATTGGTACATGTTAGACATACTATTTCATAGTTTGGTGAAGTATGGTATTTAATAGCTCAAATATATATTACATTTTAATTGGCAATTGGTTGTTATTGGATATGTTTGTGATAGGGATTTTAGCCTTAGGGTTAGTTTATTTTTTTGCTCTGTTTTTAAAAAGTGGAACTGCCATTTTGTTATTAATTAGCAAGATGCATTTATATAGGTACAATCCATTATGGCGCAAGTTTTCTTAGTTTATTTTTTCACATGCTTTTTGAATGGTTATCATTTTGGCATAAAATATGTGCTGTTCAATTGATCTGTGTCACACACCAAGCTATATTACTGACTGCATGTTTTGTTAGTTTGGTGTCTTTTTCTATCATAGTCCTGGTTTCTTTTGAATGTGTCTTATTTATCTTGGTCTGCTATGTAGTGCTCAGATCTAGAGTATAAGTTAAAGCATTTCCTCTCACTTTGACATGTGGCTGAGGAAGAAGGCCTGTGACAGGTCCTTAAGTGAGGTGCTCTAGAAAACTTTCCTGTTCCTTAATCTTTTCTGTGGCTTGAGGCCTCAGGGATAAGAAGAATTTATTTTCTAACTCAATCATTCAGCCATTGCAGGGCCTCTCTATAACTAAGGACTGAGATACCTCTGTTGTTACCCATCCTTTCTAGAAGTCACTGAGATCTGAGATCAAGCATTTCCTGAAACCAACACTTAATTTATATTAATGTTAGTTTTTGGATGCTAGCCCAGTCAATAAGGGGAAGACTTCTGGTTCCTGTTAGAACTTTAATAGCACCAAAAACTCAACTTGCATTTTACTCCTTGCAGTTCAGGAACTATTTGTTTTGGAGAAACAGAAGATCCAGAGTTGATAGTACTAGAAATAAGAGTCAAATTGGTCATTTCTCTTTTCTCAGAAATTTCTGCATCCAGTTTGCGACTGTTATCCAGTAGAACTCAAAGATATAAAAATATGTACATTACATTCACATGTATCAATAAAACACATTTAAAAAATATGATATATGAATATTCTGTGATTATTGAGATGGACTTTGAAAGCATGGCTATATATTGGTCTTTCCATACCATTTTATTCTAAAAATATCTGGAAATATAGACAAATGCTTCCCTTCAGGATTATTTTCATTTCCCATCACTTAAATATTTATAGCATTTGATTATCCTTTCTCCCTGCTAAATAAACAAATGTTTTTTCTAGTAATTTTCCTGATTCAGGACTTAATTAGTGTTTTTCTTTTCACCTTAGCCAGCAGGGTTTGCTTAAAAGTATCTTCTGAGTCTGGATTCATGATTCTCTTAATATGGCTTTCCCTTTTTCTCCTGAGCTGATGCACTTTTTTTATCAATGAATAAATTCTGAGAACTGTTGAACTGCAGACTGTTTCCTACACCCCAACTTCTTTTCTTTTTTAATGTTTTATTGATTACAGTGTTACATTTGTTCCAATATCCCTTCCCTCTGCTATCCTCCACCCGGTGGCCCCCTTCCTCCCCTTGTCCCCCCCCTTTTAGTCCATGTCCATTGGTTGTGTACATAGCTCTTCTCAACATCTTCCTGTCTATTCCATTCCTTCCTACGATGTTTCTTAATTCCTATACCATCTCCCTCCCTGTCCCCCTTCCCCCTCCCTGCTGACCTCCCCCCATAATGTTCCCCATACCTATAATTCTTTTCCCACTCTCGTTGCCGGTTTAGTTTGCCTTTGCTTCAATTCCCTAGCTTCTGTTGTTGGTTCTTGTGCTGCAATTTTCATTTTAGTGTTCATAGTTTTGATCCTCCTTTTTCTAAACCAGTCCCTTTAACATCTCATATAACAGTGGTTTGGATCTAATGAACTCTTTCAGTTTTATTTTGTCCTGGAAGCACTTTCTCTGCCCTTCTATTCTGAATGACAGCTTCGCTGGATAAAGTATTCATGGTTGTAGGTTTTGGATTTTCATTACTTTGAATATTTCTTGCCAGTCCCTTCTTGCCTGCAGGGTCTCCCTTGAGAAGTCAGCTGGTAGTCTAATTGGGACCCCTTTGTACATGATTCTTTTTTTCTCTCTTGCTGCTTTTAAAATTCTCTCTTTATCTTTAACTTTTGACATTTTGATTATAATGTGTCTTGGAGTGGTTCTCCCTTGGGCCAGTTGTTTTGGAACTCTCTGTGCTTCCTGGACCTGTAAGTCTATTTCCTTCTCCAAGTTTGGGAAGTTCTGCTTTATTATATTTTCACTTAATTTTTCAATTTCTAGTTCTTCTTCGCCCTCTGGCAATCCGATCATCCATATGTTGGATCTCTTATAGCTGTCCCAGAGGTTTCTGATCCTCTCATCATTTTCTTTGCTTCCCGTTTCCTCTCTCTGCACTGGTTGACTGTTCCTTCTCTATGTTCTGGTTTGTTGATTTGAACGCTGGATTTTATTTCCTCACCATCTGTCTCATATGTGGTTTTGTTCCTTTCAGTATGAGTGTTTTTCAATTCTTTCTCATCTTTTTCCAGATCTTTTGTTAATTCTGTAAGCCACCTGATAACAATGGCCCTGAACTGAGCCTCTGACAGGTTTCTTATTTGTTCATCTGTCAGGTTCTTCATCTGTTGTCTGGTGAGCTGCGCCACCGGGACTTCTATAGTTGTCTGCCTCATTTTGACAGATGCGTTTTGTTTTCTTGGGCCGGCTGTAGGGGGCAGTGCCTGTGTACTCCTCACAACCCAGCGACGAGCAGCGGACCAGCAACCTTTCTCGCAGCGCTGTGGCACTTTGTGGGGGGGCGGGGGTCCAAGATGGATTCCTGCAGTTATTCCACTAGGAGACCGGGATCTGTCCTCCCGCCCTCTGGGCCTCACTGTTTGGGGTGATGTGGTGGCTGCTTTTCCCAGCGTTGGGGTCGGTTGCAAGCTGCCGGGGTTAGACTGCAGCTGAGACTGCTCTCCCCGCCGCTGTCCCAGGTGCGACCGCAAACAGCACCACCCCCTTTCCCTCTTCTTACCTGCCCAAAGGGCGTCGCTGGTTTATAACTTTGTACATTGGGCTTCCGTGTAGTTTTATTTTCTGGAATTTCTAGTTATCTTTTGTTTTGAAATAGTTGTATTCCTCTCTAGTTGTAGAGGGAGGCCGAGCGTGTCCGTCTAAGCCTCCATCTTGGCCAGAAGTCTCCCCAACTTCTTTAATATATAGGATGTCATTCATGGTCATAGGTTTGTTGTTTTTTAAATCATCACTATGGGAAAATAAATCCTATGGAAAATAAAATGGGAATGAGAGAAGGAGGTCATAAATCTTAATAAACTTTGATGCAATAATCATAATTCTTTGAGCTTATGCTAAGAAAAGTTTTCAAAATATATGTACTAAGATATTTATTATAGCATTATTTATAATAGTGTAAAGGGGAAGTAACACACATTATAACAAGCATATCAGGCATTTAGCTCAATATCATAAAATGACTAAGTGGTCAGTGATTATTTGCTTAACATAAAATTATAGCGTTTCCTGTTTCTATCAAGATGGTAAATTGACAATGGTACCTGGATCTTTACCACAATTAAATATGGGTAAACTAGAGAGGCAAACATAGGATAATAGATGTATTAACAACAATAAGCTCACTCTAATCCATCACACCAGTGCATGTGGTTTGTTAACCATTCCACTGGTTTCTCCTGATCCAGCATAATTTGGCAGCCTTGACTCTCTATATACACATCCCAAGATTCAGCATATCCCTGAAAGAAGAGAGGACACCATTGCTCTCTGGTTTTCTGGAAAATTCTGCTTCCTCTCTGTTCTTTGTTTATTTATTGGCTTTAAAAACATGAGTTTTATGGCATCCAGTTGTTTTTATATCTTTACAATAGAAACAATTATTTGTCCAGAATTCTGTAGTCTACTCTAAATGAACACAAAGTATCTGGAGACAAAGAGCTTTAATTCATTATAATAGTGATAACTGCTAACATTTTTTGAAAATTACTGTGTGTCAAATTCTTCACTGAACACTTTATAAGCCATGTTGCAAGCTTAAAAATAGGTAGTTATTCCATTTTAAATAAAGAAACCAGAAAATAATAAATGTTAACAATTTTATAAATAATCACAAATCTAGAAAGGTGTACCAGAACTTAGTTTTGAAACCAGATAGAATTTACTCCAAAGATGATATATGATAGTGATTTTGCTTAATCTATATAAAATATAATGTAATGTCATCAGCCTAGAACCTATCAAAAAATCTTATGTATAGAATCATTAGGGCCTTGGGGATTTATAGCTGTTGGTTAGCATTCATGTTGACACACATGGACTTCCTCCTGGCACACTCAAAGGGGGAGAAACATCTGTCTTAAGCTATTGGTGATACTGTTACAGAACCCCTGGGCTGCTCCAATTGAAAACAAACCCACGGGCTCTTTAGTTAGGGGCCCGATTGCCCGCCGCCAAAATTATAACTCTCAATACCAGAGTTTAGTGAAAAGAAAAAGAATTATTTATTTAACAGTTATATAGATTTAGTTATTTGTGGATTTCTGTTGTTAAGTCTTATGTTCTTTAAAACACCCACAAACACATATCCTTGCCTCCCCCCTACCAAACCAGGCTAGTTTTAGAAAAGTTAGAGAAACCCTTTCCCTACTTTCCAAACACAGTTCAGCTTTACCAGTAGCTGCCAATCATTCAAATCTGATTGTGGAGGTCCTTGTCTGTGTTATGGGGTCCACCAACTTTTAATTAAGAACCTCATGGATTCTCAGCCTTCTTGTAAACTGCATAGTTAGTCCTTTTGTAATCTGCACAGTCAGCCTCAGCCTTAGTTAAATCCGCACAGTCAGCCTGGCTAAAATGTCTGCCACTTATTTTTAAATTCCTGACTAAGTCCTTTGATGCAGTGTGTGCGGTAACCAGTTCTGACCATTCACAGAACCTCATGCAGGATCTGTGTGCTTTCTCCATACCATCCCCTGGTTCAAGACTCCTCCCATCTACCTGAGGCTTTGGATGCATTAAAGCCATTTTGCATAAAAAAAGACACTAGCCACCAGCCTCAGGCTTGTGGAGGCATTCTAAAAGCTGCTTCCTTCTCCCCATCCCCCAGCTGCAAACTCTGGGTTTTTTTTTGGAACACCCCTGTTTCTGTAACAATACTGGAAGCATCTCAGTATATTGATCGGAATTATTATCATTGACTCATAAAAGGGGAAAAATCAATCTTACATGCTATATGCTTTCATCTTCTATATCTAGACAGCACAGGGATAGGCGGTGATGGATAAAACTCCTGAAAATAAACAGCTGATTCTCAGCATTCTATAAATGATTGTTAATTTGGGAGCATTAATGAAGTGTACTGATTTACCAGATAGAGTTAGGTATCAGAAGAGTCAAAAAACAAACAAAAAAAAAAAAACCTTATACTGAACCTGAAGATCATTACAGCAATTGAGAAACCGATTCAAGTTTGATAGAATTGTAGAAGATATAAGCATCTCCTTGGGTAAAAGGGATGCAGTCATAACACCTGTGCTATCAGTATTAGCATGAAACAATGTAATAAACTGAATAAGAGGGATCTGCTGAGAGAGAAGGAGGGATGGAGGGAGGGAGGAAGAGAGAAGAAAAAAATCCCAAGAGGAATAAAACTCTAAATGAGGAAAACAGAAGTTAAAATATTTTCTCTGAATCCAAATTTTACAGTGGAAGAATGATACTTCTCCAGATTGAGTTAGATGTTCAAACTAAAATGCAGATCTTTATGTTTTTGGCATTCATTTTCTCTTCTTTGGGTAAAAACTTACAAAGATAAACATAATATAGGTTAGAGATGGAAATAATAATTTTAGCAATATCTACAATATTTTGAAACTCCAGAAAAATTCTATCACTTTTAGTTGTTTTTGTCAGTTGGTGTAAATTCTCCAGCATAGGAAGCGGATATTCCTTCAAAATTGAATTTTCCCTTTAATTTAAGAAAAGTCCCACACACTTAGCTTTATATGTACTTGACTTAAATATCATTGCCTTTTAAAATTCTCACTTTTTAAATTACAACCAACTCCAAGTAAAGTCTTCCTTAATTCTGTTAATATTTAATTAGTTGATATGGCAGACCAATATGTAAACATTATACACTAAATGGTATACATAAAATATATGTATAAAAACTAAACAACTTAACCACTATGTCATTCAATTCTCTCCACCCAGCCTTCTATATTCTAGTATTTCTGGTTCAATAACCCCAAGATCTCTCCAGATGTGCTCCCTCATTCCTGACAGTACATATGAGTCATGTATTCTATTTAATCAACTCTTTCAGTGAGTAAACTATTTCCTAAAATAGCAAGAACCATATTTCTATCCACTTTCAAAATATGCTTAAAATGATTCTAGTTACTGGACTGGAGGCAGAGATTAGAGATGGTGAAAGACAAGCACCAGTGTGTGAGTTACTGATCTCAGGTGAGGTTCTCGCAGGTTCCAAGCCAGGGGCACTCATCTCATCCAAACACAGGAGGAAACTGTTCCTTATGACTGGCAAGTCCTGAATAAAATTGGATTTAACAGTCTTCAGGTTGTTCTACTGAAAGGTCTACATTCCAAGTCTTGAAGTAAGATTTTTTTATTTGAAGCAGGCAATATCACCCAGAAGACCAATAGAGATCATGCCTCCAGTCTCCTCTAGAGCTTGGCAACACTTACAGTAATAAACTGGTCTGGATTTTCATCAAAGTCTTCCCTGTAGTTGCAGAAATAAGATGATGCTTATATAATGCCATGGAGGTTTTGATTTGCACAGTGTGCCTTCAATCAACAGTTGACTAAAATGAACGGGCCTGTTTGTTTTTCTCAAGGCTTCTATGGCTAGCAACAAAAGACAACACCGAAGTCTTTAAAATCACCCCTGCTCAATGTTTAAGTGGAGCACTATTAAAAACAGCCAGAGTGTCATACTTCTGCACAGGATTCCAATCTGCCACAAATGAGTCTGAGTAACATGTTTTACAGTTTATGGAGACTTTCGATTCTGTCACAAGTCAGGAATTTTCACCCTCCTGTTTCTCAGCATCAGGGTCCTTCCTTATCACTGACAATAAAAGAACCCAAACCAGAATCCAGTGCTGAGAGTTGCTTTCTGTGGACTTTTGCCCAGTCTCTTAGTCTCTTCCATAAAGGTCAGATTCAGGAAAATGACCCTATGAACAGAAATCAGTGGGAATTAAAATAGTGACTTGAAGAAAGGAAAGCAAAATCAAACTATGTTATGGAGTGGGTTATCATTGAAACAAAATGGGATATGATTCCACTCAGGACACTCTGAAGAACACTGGAGTACACCCTGGCATTTTAAACCTGAAACAAAAAAGCAGAGGATATTTTATCCACTAGCTTTTGTATGTCATCAATCAAGTCTTAGTCTTGAAAATTCCAGTTTTGTGAATGCATCAGTTATTTGGTGGGTTCCCACAGTTATTAAAGCAGCAAAAACAGAAAGTCTCCAGTACAGAACAGAGATGAAGTCCTGATAAAATGAAAACATATCAGGTCATATGCATAAAGCTCGTTGCTGTAACAATGGCTAAACAGAAGACAAAAAAAAAAAAAAGTGGGGGAATTAAGTGTAGAAGCAGCACACATTTTCTACTGCACAATCTATTAAGAAATTCAGGGCCTTGCCCTTCTCAGTGTGGCTCAGTCAGCTGGAATGTTGTCTGGTAAACTGGAAGGGTTGGGGGTTCGATTCGCAGGGCACATACCTAGGTTGAGGGCTGGATTCCTGATCAGGGTGCATACGAGATGCAATCAATCAATGTTCCTCCCATTGATATTTCTCTCTCTCTCACTCCTCTTCTCTGTCTCTAAAATCAATAAATATATTTTAAATATATTTTTAAATTTAATCTTTATTGTGCA
The DNA here is from genome assembly GCF_987537825.1 of Furipterus horrens. NCBI lineage: Eukaryota > Metazoa > Chordata > Mammalia > Chiroptera > Furipteridae > Furipterus > Furipterus horrens. The sequence continues at coordinate 125,870,611 of NW_028327174.1, read as the reverse complement.
TTTTTCCATTACCATTTAGTAATGGTTTAGTTTATAAACCCCCCTCCCACAGCAATCACCACACTGTTGTCCATGTTTATGAGTCCTTTTTTCTTTTTGCTCAATCCCTCCTAAAATCAAGAATTTTTCTTTTTTTTAATTAAGAAAGAGGGGGATTCAGGGCCTGAATTACAGTGATCCCACCTGTCATCCATAACCTTAGCACCATTTTATTTTCAATAATCTGTTGTGAAAGGTTGCCTTTCCTTCTCTAAGTCAGTAATTAGATTCCTCAAAGTCACTAATGACAGTAAACTGTCTTATATTATCTGATGGGACCAAGAAAACTGCAACTCCAGTAGAAGATCTAGACACTATGTAGGAAGTAATATTTTTCAGGTTTCAATGCTGCAGAACTCTTCTTTTATTTCTGAAGCAATTACTTACTCAACAATTTTGACATTGAGTGTGGTTTCCCTCCATGGCCTTGGAATTGTCTTTTAGGATGTTACTTTCATCCTGTCCAGGATTGCCTCCTCTACTCATAAACCAGTGCCTACAGAGGACTTCCTCAACCTGCAGTTACAGAATACATAATTAATTGCTCTTAAAGGCAAAGCCATTAATCCTTCACATCTAAGTTTCATGTTATTGGAACACTTTCCTCCTGTACAATGTTTCCTACAGTTTCATAGCTTTCCCTTATTTATTTAATTTTCTTGTCATTTTATAGGAATTCGTGGTCATGAATACCCATTTTTAAAACACAAGTTTTAAGCCACACCTACTCATCTCCATTTTTCTATTAATAATAGTCTGTTAACTCTTGCTTAGGAAGCTCAATTAAAAAAATAAACACCTATTTTCCAAGTACTATGTGAAGTGCTAGGAGTATATATTACTCCTAGTCTCTTTCTTGGAGGGCATTGCCATTGAATTAGGAGAAAAATACACTCAAAAATGAAACCATAATGTGGCAAAGTGTACAGGATATGATATCACTGTGCTTAAAAATGTCAAGTTCTATATTTAGATTGGCACCTAGTGATCTTAAAATCTACATGAACATTTTATTGAAGAAAAAATGCTTCTTTTTTCTTAAAAAACAAAATCATTCAGTCAATATTCTAAGGAAACAAAATGGAAGATAAACTATTTCCTTAGACTGAGCATCTGTTGTTTTGGGTGCTTGTCACACTCTATACAATATTTCATTTTTATGTGAGAACCCTAGGCTGTCAAGATAAGTATAATAGTATGCATCTTGGTTTATAGATGAGGAAACAGAGATCAATATCAAATAGTCAGATTGATCAAGGCCACAAAACTATTAGGTGGCCTCTCAGATTTGCTTTTTTAACAGTATATCACATTTCAAACTAAATAGTTACCATTCTACTGCTTCGATTTTCTATTGTCAACAACTAGAAACCTTAATTATATTTATATATTCTGTTGTGACTGCTGCTTTTGTTACTCCTACTAACACTCTTTTGTTTCCATTGTTCTTCTCCCACTGCCACTGATTCTATTGTTATCACTACTTACTACCAACAGGACACTATCACCAATGCAAAGCAAACAACCACAGCTCTTTATTGAGCACTCAATGAATTTCAGGAATATGCTGTGTTTACACCCATCTCCTACAATCCATATAATACTGCTGTGTAAAATATAAATTAATAAACATGAGTCAGATAGACCTCTAAGTTAGAATCACAATTGTGCTGTGTACTCTGTTTTTGCTTTGCAAATTATTACTTTTAACTGACATAATATTATATAAGGAAATTTGCTTATAAAAATGAATATAATTTCATCACTTAGATACATTAATTTCAGCACTCATGTATTTATTAAGTTTTTCCTAATAAGTTTGTTTTACAAAATGAGGTCCTACTATAAATGTAAAGAAAATTCTTGTACTTGTACATATTTCTGATTATTTTCTCAGGATATGTTTGTGTAAGTATAAATATTGAATCAATAGTTATAGAAATATAAGATTCCTTTTAATATTTCCAAACTGCCTTGTAATATGATTTTACCTAAATTTATTTCTTAATAGTTCTTTATCCATACATACTTGTCTATGTAATCATTTACTTCATGTTATCAGGGTAATTAATAAAACTGTACTTGGTGTTTGTTTTATTTGCATTTCTTCAATTATCAGTAAGCTTCGATATGATTTAGTGAGTGTTGGTATCCTGAATGTTTTTTAAATTATGTTTTCATATTTTTATTGTTATAGTATATTATTTTCTAATTTTCAAATCTTAGTCTTATGAAATTATTAGTATCTTTATGACATTGACCCTTATTTTTCTAGTACCTTTAAGATAGATCCCAGAGAATATACTAGGTTAGAAAGAACACCACACTGAAATTTTTTTCACATTAATGGTTTGGCACTAATAATTTAAATAAAAAATAACCAACTCACAGAAACAACATTTACATTTTTAAGTTATGTTTCCTCATTAATAGTTCCTGTTTCATTATTACTGTCTTGATTACAGGTGTGAAATCAGATTAATCTTATTGTGTTTACAAGTAATAAAGTTATGTCTGCAATTAATATTTTATTAGGAAAAGAATAAAGAAAGAAAGAAAATGAAGTATCCTGTGAAGGTCACTATTTACACAAATGTATTCATCTGCAAGAACACATATAAAAAATCTGCTTATGAATTAACAAAATAATTTCATGGTTGAATAAATTTATATAATTAGCTATCATGGTATAGCATAACAGTGCCTTTATCCACTGTTGGAGTGATATTTAAACTGAGAATCCTGTTATGTAGTCTATGAATCACTGAGTAGCAAATGTTTCTTAATAATATTAAAATGATGTATAGCACACTACAGTTCACAAGACATTTTCACATGTTTTCTCTAATTTAATCTTCAATCAAACAGTTATCTACTAATGGTAGGAGTTTTATTTTGAGTGAATGGGTATAGAAAATGAAGTACAAGAATATTAAAGAGATATTTCCCCGAAGTCACTTGTTGCAGAGTTAAAACTACAGCATACTTCTTCTAGTTCTAAGTTGTTTATTTTCCTTACCAAGTATTTTTCCTTTTCATATCTGTGACACACACCTTATTAAATATATATATACACACACATATATACAATTTTCTAATTTTTAAATCTTATTTTTTGTGAAATTATTAGTATACTTATGACATTGACCCTTACATTTCTAATACCTTTAAGATAAATCCCAGAGAATATACTAGTTTACTAGGTTAGAAAGAACACTACACTAATATCTTCTTTTCACATTAATGGTTTGATACTAGTAATATATATATATTACTATTTATATCTGGCAATTGGACTATGACTTATTTTCTGTCTCATAACTAAATTGAATTCCTCTCACTCAGCTTCTTAGATACTTATTCTGACTTTTAAATTGTCCCACAGTTTTAAGTTCTACCCAACATTAGTAGCTCACACTGATTCCATTCAATAAAAGTGCTTAGTTAAGATAAATTTTGCTATCATTAGTAAATTACAGTCTATTGGAATTTGGATCGTAGACATCCAATTTTAATTACCTTTCCCTTAAATATCTACTTGACAGAGAGAAATATATCTTGCCATATTTATTGTCAATATACTATGTATTCCTGTATATTGTGTTTATAAAAACTCTCTAATATAGTGATGAGTATGTTCTACAATAAGAATTTTTCTCTAATTGCCATACAAACCTATAATTAGTTAATAAAATTCTGCCTTAAATTCAAAATATTACTTCATTAAGAAGATATTATTTTAAAAGATGGCGAAATTATTGCTACTTTTGGCATCATCTCACTTCTTATGAAAAATAATGTTTAGGCAGAAAAGTTAAATTATTTCCATCAGTACTAATAATATTATAGCTCTGATTTTACTAAAAACTTCAGCAGGTTTCTATTTGTTATCAAGAAATGAAGACTTCCGGCCAAGAGGGAGGCATAGACAGACACACTGCATCTCCCTTCACTACTAAGAATGAATGCAACTACCTCAAAACTAGAAACAACCAGAAGTTCCAGAAAGTCAAACTGCATGAAGTCCAACAAACAAAGATATAAAGAAGAAATACTCATCCAGACAGGTAGGAGGGGTGGAGCCGGGGTGGAAAGTACACAGTGTGGTGGCGGCAGCAGTGGTGGCAGCAGCAGCAGCAGCAGCAGGCTGGTAGAAAGTGCAGTCACATGATTTACAAAGTCAGGAGGGACACCTGGGCAGTGTTCCCAGCTCCTCACCAGACCTAGAAGCTCCTGGTCCCAGCACTGGGGAAAATCAAGCCTCATTGCTTCTGATTGTGCAGAGCAGTGGGGGTTGGGGTGGAGGCAGAAACTGCCTGTCTCAGCAGAGTCCACTTGTTTAAAGGGCCCCCACAGTCCTAGAACGTTCACAGACCCACGCACTATGGGAACGATGGCCTGGGCAGCAGCTAGAGGGGTGCCAGTCTGGTATGGAAGTGGGAGAGGTGCCTGGAAAAGAGGGGAGTGCTGGGAAGGTGACATTTTTCCCTCTCAGACCCCTCCCCCACATACAGTGCCACAACTTAGTGAAACAGGTGATCCTGTACTGATGAATTCCTAAGGCTTCACCTCTTACAACACAACAGGAGTGACAGCTCTACCTGGGATGCAGAGGCAAACACAGGAGCCTGACAGAATGAGGAGACAGAGAAGTATAGCCCAAAAAGGGGAATGGATCAAGATTCCACTGGGAGAACTAAGCGATGAGGAGATAGACAACCTAACAGACACAGAATTCAAGACACTGGTGATAAAGATGCTCACAGGATCAACAGATATGCTTGAGTATGGCAAACACATAAGAGAAGAAGTGAAGGTTATACTAAATAAAACAAAAAAAAATTCACACAAAACCAATGGTGAAGGGGAGAAAACTAGGGTTGAAATCAATGATTTAGAACATAAGGAAGAAAAACATAGTCAACCAGTGCAGAATGAGGAAGCAAGAATTGAAAAAAATGAGGAAAACTTCCCAAATGTTGCAAAGGAGGTGGACATACAGGTATGGGAAGCATGGAGGGTTCTGGGTGAGCTGGACCCAGAGGGGACCACATCAGGATGCATCATGATTGAGATGCCAAAGGTGAAAGATAAAGACAGAGTCCTGGGGGCATCAAGAGAGAGGTGGAGAGTTGCCAACAGAGGGGTGCCTAGAAGACTATCAGCTGATTTCTCGAAGGACACTTTGAAGGAGGAAGGGACTGGCAAGCAGTATTCAATGTGATGAAAAGCAACCTAGAACAAGATTACTCTATCCAGCAAAGCTATCATTTGGAATGGAAGGACAGAGGAAGTGCTTCCCAGACAAGGGGAAGCTAAAGGAGCTCATCATCACCAAGCCATTATATGAAATGTCAAAGGGACTTACTTAAGAAAAAGAAGATCAAAACTATGAACACTAAAATGACAACAAACTCACAACTACCAACAACTGAATCTAAAAAATAAAAACAAAATCCAACTAAGCAAACCAGAATAGGAACAGAATCATAGGTATGGGGATCATTTGGAGGGTTATCAGCTGGGAGGGGGAGAAATGGGGAAATGGTGTGGAGACTAAGAAGCGTAATTGGTTGGTGCAAAATATATTGGAGGATGTTAAGAATAATATAGGAAAGGGTGAAGCCAAAGAACTTATATGCATGACCCATGGACATGAACTAAGGGGTGTGGTACTGTTGGAGGGAAGGGGGGTACTGGGCAGAGGGGAGCAAAGGGGAAAAAATTGGAACTACTATAACAACATAATCAATAAAATATACTTAAGAAAAAGAAATGATAAGTAAGACTAACACTTTTCAATGAAATATTATAAATTGTGAATGGCCAAAAAATAAGATGAGGCATGTAAAAGTACACACTGTACAAAAACAGAGTTGTATTCAGAGCACCTGGATATTTCTGCTATTGTTTTAGTTTTACTTTATTTGGTTTATTGTACACTGTTGGTGTATAGCCACTATGAAAAACAGTATGAAGCTTCTTCAAGAAAAAAAAAAAAGAACTATTACATGATCCAGTATTCCCACTTCTGGGTACATATCTAAGGGAAATAAAACCATTATCTCAAAGATATACCTGCACTCCCATATTCATTGCATTATTAGCAGTAGCCAATGTTTGGAAACTATGGAACTACCTATCAACAGATGAATGGGAGAAAAAAAATGTGGTATATGCTTACAATAGAACATTATTTAGAATCAAAAAAGAAAAGCATGTCATTTGTGACAATATGGATGGAACTTGAGTGCATTGTGTTAAGAGAAATATGTCAGACAGAGAAAGATTCATACTGCAGAGGCTCTGATGTATAACATGGTGATTATAATTGATAACACTGTACTGTAGAGTTGAAATTTGATAAGAGAATAGAATGTAAATGGTCTCATCAAATGCAAAAGGAGAACGAAAAAGTAAAAGAAGATTTTTTAAAACCTTTCCCTGAAAAATATGTGATTCTCTACTAATTTGTTGGGTTGGGAATTCAATGCCTGAACTTAACTTTCTCTCTTTGTGTATCTATAGGAAGTCACAAATTGTCACATAACACAATTAAATTTTTATTTTATTTTTATTTTTTTTAAGAGAAGGGAAGGAAGGGAGAAAGAGATGGAAAGAAACATCCATTGGTTGCATAGCATACACGCCCCAACCAGGGACAAACTCACAGCTCAGGTATGTGCCCTGACTAGGAATCCATCCAGTGGCTCTTTGACTTGTGGGATGACACCCAACCAACTGAGTCACACTGGTCAGGGCTCACACAATTATTATCATTACTGTTGCCAGTTCAACTAATTATCACAGCTGCATTATCCTTCAACACCTTAACCTTCACAATCAGTCCATCTTAAGATACAATCAATAATTTGGAGGAAAGAAAAATACTATCACCGCATTTGCAAATTACAATGGTTCCCTTTCTACCCAACAAGTAGCCTATGAATACACTCTTCACATAACTAAGTAACCCACTTGAAGATCTACTCAATGACTGTACCAGTTGAGATCCATAAGAAAGCCAATAATAGTATGCTGAAATGTTAACTGAGGAGAGGTAGAGGAAAATATTATTTATAAGTGTGTTTGCTATTAATAGGGATGGTAAAATGCTCAAAACTAAAAGCAAGAAGTTATTATCACCCTGACCTGACAAGACAAAAACAAAGGACAGTGTTGCCAGAGCATGAAAACACCTTGAAACCTAGAAGAGAAGCCATTTAACAGGAGGTACAACCACAAAACATTGGCAATACCAATGAGGGAAATAACTACTCTAATTATTTGTTCCACAGTCACTTCTAATTTCTGATAACCTTTATTACTAGCAAAAGCTTACTGGATACTTAAATACGAAAAATGTACAGAGTTGCAGGATATAGAAGTCAAACTCCTACTAGCCTAGACAGGACATAAAAGGCAGAAAATGGATTTCTGGAAGGAGATGTGAATAGAGAATGATTAGCATAAAGAATAACCAGTATATGCTGTTCCACCTCATTAGTAATGAAGGTAATGTAAATTAAATGAGACAACACCAATAGATAATACTGGATATCAACCAGAAGGTCCAACATGTTTGTTAATTCCAAGTGTTGGTAAAGTTTCAAATTAGTGGGAACTGCCGGAAGATGAGTAAATTGTTATAATATTATACTTCATAAAAAGAGTTTTCAATCATCCATTATCACTGAAAATACCTATAATCTACAAGCATTAACCTACTTTCTTGGTACACATCCAACAGAATATATTCACAAATTTATCTAAAGACATGCATGCAGATATTCCCAACAGCATTGTTTTTAATAACCAAACAGCAAATAATGCAATTCATATGTAAACCAAGAGTAGAATGCACTTTGTACCTCAATATATGTGAAGAAAAGTAGAATGAATGCAACACCAAAGATAATGAAAATGAAAAAAATGCACTTACATACAAAAACATGGATAAATCTTACCAATATAACGATGAGTATAAAGTGTACATGAAAGAGCCCATGATGTATGATTTTGTTATATAAACATTTTTAAGAGGACAAAGTTGACTTTTACTATTTAGGGATTCATGCTTACTTGTTGTCTAATAATGGAAAGCAAGAAAGTGATTACCCTAAGAGTCAAGATAGTGATCACATTTTGGGGAAGATGTGAGTATACAGCAGTCAGGTTGTTATACAAAGGGCCTTTGGGGGTTCTGGCAATGTTCCACTTTTTAAATTATTTTGTTGCATGTTCGTATTCACTGTGTGATAAAAATATTGCACATGGCAAAAATAAAATCTTATAGGACACGTTTATATTTGCTTTTGGGAATGGATTTTAGATGTATAAAGGAAAACAAAAAGTTAGACTTAACTTATCCATGTGATCTACACCTAAATGGGCAGTTCTGCTTTCGATATCCTTGTGACCTTTACCTTCACAGCCAGACCACATCTTGAAGTTATTAGTTTTAGGTGGCAGTGTGATTTTTGGGAGAATGGATTTTGGAGTGGAAAAAATCTGGTTTTGATCACTAGTCTTACATTCAGTTAGCTAGCACTAGTTGATGATTGACAGTTTACTTAAGGACAAATGGAGCTTTCATTTCTTTATAAAATGGGGATAAAAATAACTTCCAGAGAAACTATGAGGAAACCAAGTGGGACAATCTAGTTGTAAAATAGCAGGTGAAATGGATTGTGAACAATTCTTGACTCCAATTTTTTTTCAAAATATGGAAAAATATTTTATAATACATTTCTTATATTATTCCATAAATCTTGTAAGTGATTTTTCCTCCCTGTCCTTCCCTAGTAACCGAATTCTTGTTCACAGATGTCTTACTTATGAGAATTGTTTCCTAATCCTCACAGCCAGAAAGAATAACTCCCACTTCATGCTTAGGTCTCTAGTCACTGCTTTAATACACCTTGCACTTATTTTTACTTTAGCATATAGTATGTAAAATCTTGAGGTTAGAAACCTTAAATTAGCTATATATATAAAATGTTGATTAAAAGTGTATATATTGTCCCTGGTCAGACCTGAATGGTGTAATCTTAACAGAGATTAAATTTTTATCTTCTCCCTCTCTTCTATTTACCCAGATTATATTTTATTTTCATTTGTTCATTCCCAGAACCAAGGGATCTGGAGAACAAGATCAGTGGAGGAAAAAAATCAAAACAAAAGGAAAGAATCCCTACTACTTTATGCTGAGATAGATGTATAATATAACTTCTCCAAAAATAAGGAAAAAATTTTGTTAACCAATCAATGTACAGAATTGGGAATGTAAAATTTATACTTTTGATCTTTAATCTCCTTTTTTTTTTACTGTCAGGTAAAAGTTTGGGGGTGGTAGATAATTTCGTGGATCATCAAGCCAAAAACAGTTTTAAATGAGTGGGCAAAAATAGAGAAATCAGAAGTTGCTGCATCCAATTATACACTCACTATGTATATCTACATGTATTTTCTTACTATACAGAGGAATTTAAACTTTTATCTAGTGCTGGATCTTTTCCACTTGTAGTAATTGTAAACAATAAATAAATAAGGCCTTTCTATTTTTGCAACTTTGTATATCAAATGCAAATGTACAATTTAATAAAGGTTTAAGATTGTCTGGATCTCATCCTGTGTTTTAATTTTATTTAACAACAGTTATCTGTCAGACAATTAGGCTCTGAACAAGAGCACTGAAGAGCTACAGTAATTAAAGTATTGTTTTGAATAAACCACAATAGAGAGATAATAAAAAACTCTTTTACCATGTTAGTAAATGGTTTCCTTAGAACAAATTGAATTTTTAAAAAGCTATTTGCATAGTTATCTCTTCAAAAATCTTCACAGAATATTTTAACTATATAATTTCTCATGAAGTATAATGATAACGCTAATTATTGTCCATTTTTCACAGTGACTTTTGTAATAGATAAAGAAATGATACCTAGCAGGAGGCATTTCTGACAAAAGTACAAGTGCTAGCTGGCTTCAAAGGCACTTTATATTTAAGAGCACGATTACCTTTCAAGTCTAGAAACTGTATATTGTCACCTCATCTAGCATCAATGAGAGTTTCCTGACTAAATCAAGATAATTAAGTTAACTGATAGCAACTGATTGTTTTCATTAACAATAAAACAGCCATGGGCCTTTTCAGTTATGAGAATGTGATCACCTCTATGAATTTACCTTTTTTACTGGTTGGGGAAAATAATAAAATATAAAAGCACTGCTTTGTACAATATATTAGAATAAGAAAATAAGTAGGCAATTGTTGAGTGACACTTTCTTTAGGATATGAGGAAGTGGATATGGTATTTAGGATTTACCATAAAACCTTGTCGAGATCACTGTTTTCTTTAGCCTGACATAATTTAATACCTTCATTAATTGTGCATTTTTTAGTTGATTACTATTATAATAGCAAACCTAAACAATTAATAATTGTTGATGTGTTTAAAATTGCTCAATTTCACTTAGGGGACAACCTTTTTAAAACATATATATTTCCAAGTTATCAATACGATTTCTAAACCATGCATATACGATAACTGGATTTGAGCATGAGTTTAACACTTACTGGACATATAATCACAGATGCTCTGTTTTCTCATCACAATAACTTTGAGAACATAAACTGTCATCATTGTCTTAAAATTAAGTTAAATGAAGCAGCAGATATTAAAGTAGATAACCTCAATATATTTTAGTTTTCTTTCCAATTAATAGTATGCATTTAAAAAAATTCTACACAGGAGAAATATTAACCCATGGTTAATATTCATTAAATCAAAGCTTGGGTCTGAAGAACCATGTTATTATCTATTTTGTTTACATTGCAATTTCATTTTCTATACAAATTGTGTTATTTTACATAGCAAAAATTTTATTTTTATCTATTCTTTATTATTTTTCTGGGAATAACATATAGAAATATATGTTAAAGATTGAAAAATGACCAATTCATTCCATAGAAGATCATTACGTAAGTTATGATACATCTGTTCCTTTAGTGCTGTAGTCATTAAAATGCTTGAGAAAAAAATCTCTCTTTCTCTCTCTCTCTTTCCATCATTCTCTCTTTCTCTCTCTCTAACACACACACTCACATACATACATACAAATGCACAAAAATGTATTCAGGCATATAAAAAAGCATAATGTTTAGAAGCATCTTCAATATAATGATATGAGTAGTTATCTTTAGAGATACAATTTCAAGTGACTTTCATTTTTTTCTGTTCACTTTGAATTTTATTTTATATGTGAGCCCACTCCATTTTAAAAAAAGTAAAGTTTCAATTATTTAGATATGGAGTAGAAATTCTACAAAAATAATCAGATAGTATGTAACAAGGTAAATGCAAAAAATGATAGACAAATTGATGTTGTCTTAAAACATAGGCACTAAACTGAAGGAATTCTTACAGCTTAAAGTGAAATACTTATTAAAGTAGAAATGCATTCACAGACCCCTCCTAGATATAAAAAAAATGAAGTTAACAATTTTTTAAAAAAGTATGAGGAGGATAATCTATAAGGCAGAAAACCAGAATGATATTTTAGTTTAAAAAAAAAAAAACACCTAGGGAAGAAACACACTGAATAAATGTAATTTCTAACGTATTCAGTTTAGCTCAGAATTTAAAAAAAAAATTAGAGATAAAAATATGGAATGAGAAGCGAACAAGTTCTGTGAGAAGAAAATGAAATACATTTAATATTGTAAAGTATAGCCAATGCAGATTATTTTCTGGACTTTGATGAAGAGGGAAATTCAGAGACAGGGTGAAAGCATTCTGACAGAGGTCATAATATTGTCATAGTATAAATCAACATAAAAAAAACATGAAGTTTGGTTATGGAAGGTGACTGCTTACAGTCTAGAATACATATAGGACTTTAAGAGATTAGACTGAACATTTAAGATGGAGTAACTTGAAAATAAACTTGAAAAACAAATCTCAAACTTAACTTGGTTGACAGTGATATACTATTGTATGTTAATGCTGAGATTTCAGACATTTACTCCAATTTTATGAAAATTTTAATGAGAAAACTGATGCTTTGAAAGGTTTAAATGGCTTGATCATAATGATGGTGTCATAACTGAACTCAAACCATATTCCCATTCACCACAGAAACTGTGGAATCTTGTAATATAAATTATTTAAGGGAACAGTAATCTTTAAATTATACTAAAAAATTTAGCAGGATTGAGTGGGAGTAGAAACCTAAAGTATAAAAATCAAAGAGCACTTCCAAAGGAATATATAAACACAAAAACAGAATACAGGTACACCTTGGAGATATTTCAGGTTCAATTCCAGACTACAGTAATAGAATGAATATTTCAATAAAGCTAGTCATGATTATTTTGCTGGTGGAGGGTCTTTCCTTCAATTTATAAAAAACATGATACCTATGAAGTGCAATGAAGTGAAGCACAATAAAAATAAAAATGCCTACATATTATATGGAATTAAAGTGAAGTGTGAGTCCTAATTATCAAAGTTATTCTGTTTTTTAAAGAAAGACGTGATGGAATTTAGTGAATATAAGAATTAAAAAGTGAAGAAAAAGCCATCAATCTCAGGTTTCTGAGCGAAAGGACTCTGATAAACTAGACAGAATTCAAAGCTAAAATGCCCAAAGGGGAATATATTATGCAAAAACTAATCTACAGGTTAGCTATTATGAAATAATGTCAGAGAGATATGTGGAATCAAAATATTAGATTTTGCACTGTTTCTGCAAAGAGATTTTATTTGTTTGTTTGTTTATTTTCCAGAAAAATCTCAAACCATGCACATAATCATGAAGAGGATTTTGGGCTTCAAGGAATGCATTTCCAAACAGTTTGTTTGTTTTTTGGAATTAGCATCTTTCTGAGAAAAACGATTAAATAAAATGACAATCATGTCATTGGGCCTTTCATAGGAGACCAAAAACCAGATTGGGATTTTCCACAAGATATAGATCAATCTCTTTTTTTTCTCTGTTTCTATCACTCTCTCTCCCCTTCTTCCCTCCTTCCCCCTCTCTGATACATATCTACCAGTACCAGGCGCTTGGTAGAAAAATAAATATATTACTCTGTAAATAAATACTGGATTGATATGCTATAGTTAAATAATTTACAAAATATAAATTATCAAAGTCAAATTGCTATTAAACTCAGGTTTTTGCCCTGTGTTTTCCTCTTCATCAACTCTTAATTCATCTTTGTTCCTCTAAATGTCCAAGACACAAAATTATCTGTTTTCTTTCATTTACCTTCATCTCTGGGGAAATCAAGTTTTCCTGTTCTGACTTCTTGAGGTCTTGTCCTTTCATTCAGGCTAACCCACATGCAAATCAGCCTTCAATAGTTCATGATGCCATCTCTCATCAACATTTCTCCTGAAAGGTATCTCCTTTTTCTGGCTTTGTTTTATACTTCACAGTTTCTCTTAAAACTTTTATAGCATATCTGCTTCTATTTCTCCTTTCTCAAACAAAGTCCTAATGATAAGCAACAAATGTGCCCTCTTTGATAGCAGAAAAAATGTTACACATGTGAGTGCATCTATGAAGGTATAGGCATTCAAATTATAATATATAATGTATAATGTAAAGTTAGATTTTCTGGAAGATGGTAGCTAAGTAGGTGGAAGTTGAGTCCACTTGCACTTGCCCCCAACTTGGATTTTCAGCTTATCTTCCAACAATTAACCTGAACAATCAATGCAATCTTAAGTGATATTAAGTTTTGAAGCCTAGTACAGAAGATGGTTTGTACCACCTGGTAAGGAGATTTTATAAGTTGAAGGGAAAATACCTTTTGTGTGGTGCCTGCAACAGCAGAGACCAGAGAGAAATTGTACCTTTGGGGCACTGTCCCCTCTTGGAGCAGGGGTCCCCAGTTCTGTACAGGGACCTCCACTGTAATTGGGAGTGACTTGGAAGGCTATATGGAGCCTGGGAGATTCAGGCTACACACACACACACATAGGGAGCAGCATGTCCATAGCTGTAGCGCCAACCTGGAGAGTTACAGACAGGGACTCAGCCTCCCAAATCAAGCAGGTTGCTGCACCTGGGTCTATCAGAGGCACCTGCAGGCTGCAGCCATATGTGACCTTGAGAGACATTTTGCTTTGGGGGAGGCCGTATCCACAGAGAACCAGACAGTGGCTCAGTACTGTGGTGTGGGTACTGCATAGAGACTTTTTTAAAAGGAGTTGAAATATGGCTGGGCAAGGACCTCTCACACAGCTGCTCTGCCAACAAAGAGGCCAGATGAAAAGTGCAGTTACTGAAAGAAATATAGCAGAAAGGGAAAAGTACTTCTTTTGGACCCATTCTGAACCTCTCTCAAAAATGCCTAGCCACATTGAATCTACAGGCTCCTTCTGAGACCAGCTGGACAGAGAGCTCAGAGATTGGCACAAAATGGGAGAAGGCCAGGAAAAAGAGATCTTGCTGAGTGGATTAGGGAAGAAAACAAGTTTCCCCAGCCTCAAGTCTGTGAGGGGTGTCCCACCCCGCCCCAGCATGAACTAATGAGCTGCTGCTGATGTAGCTGTGGAGAGGTGTCTGGCAGAATGGAAAAATTGCTTTTTGGCCAGTTCTGAACTTTCCTTAGCTGCACCAAGCCACAATAGAACTCCGAGTCTGTTCCCACTGAATCCAACTGGGCAAGGAGATCAGAAAGTTGTGCAATGAGGGGTTTTCTATGTTCCACCCAGCTTGGCTAGCAAGCAAGCTGGGGGCTGCACAGGACAGAGAGGTCCAGAATGTGTCTCATGCAAAGGCAGTGGGCTTGAGTTGACTGAGATTCTTTGCATCTAGGTAGACCCCGCCCCCACAGAGTACAAATCTCTTGGCAGGGAAAGGTGTACCCACCCCCTTCCTACAGAATCACAGACATCAATCCAATGGGAAAACTCTGTAGAACAGTTTTGCTAGGCTTAAAATTCCTTTGCGGGGCATATTTACTCGTGGGGAAAAAAAGAGAAACCCCAAAAGGGGTCTTTCTGAACTTCTTAGCCTGCCAAGCCAGCCTTGTTCCCCAGGTCCTCTTCCACTAAAACCATCTGGGCAGAGATTGGCATGACAAGGGATATTTAGGGACCCACACAGCTTCAGCTCACACACAGAGCTGCCCTCAGCACAAAGCAGGAAAGAGCTGAACCTTTCACACAGATGGATCCCTCACATGAAATGGACAGCTAATTCATCAGAAACTATACATTACTGGGAATAATTTGAGAGAGATGAAGACATGTGGTGTAGCGGCACAGGAACACACCCAAATTATTCCCTGAAGTATAAAGAGTGCCTCTCAGGGAAGATCCAGTGGTCCCATCCTCCTTATTGCATCAGAAGACTTCTCAAAAACAGATGGGTCAGCAGTGAGGCTAACACTAACAGCAGGAAACAGATAGAGGCAGCTGGATGTGGTACCTGTGGTGCTTTTGGACATTAGATGGCCCACCCCAGCCCTTGTAATGATAAAAAGCTAGCAGTGCAGAGCAGTGAGGTCCATCCTGGATGCAGCCAAGCCTGAAGGAGACAACCACAGACTGTGGAATGCTTGTAGCCTCTAACAAGCTTCCTAGAGCTAGATGAAGACAGCATCTGACATTATCAGAAATGTATCCAGAAGAAGCCAGCAAGCAAGCACTAAATTCTGTTGCGAATAGAGAGTGAAGAAATAAACCCATGTCTCTGTGGTCAATTAATATTTGATAAAGGTGGCAGGAGCATACAATGGAGTAAAAATAGCCTTTTCAACAAATGGTGGTGGGACAACAGGACAGGTACATGGAAAAAAATGAAACTAGACCACCATCTTACACCATATGTCAGAAGAAACTCAAGATGCATCAAAGACTTAAATGTAAGCTGTGACACCATAAAAGTCCTAGAGGAAAACACAGGCAGGAAAATTTCACATATCTCATGAAGCAGTATGTTTGCTGATATATCTCCTAGGGCAAGGGAGTAAAGAGAAAAAATGGGACTACATCAAATTAAAAAGCTTCTTCACCACTAAAGAAACCAACATCAAAATGAAAAGAGTACCAGTTGTATAAGAGAACACATTTGTCAATGATACATAGGACAGGGGTTTAATCTCCAAAATATATAAAGAGCTCATGTTATTCAACACCAGAAAGTTCAACAATCCAATTAAAAAATAAGCAAAGGGGAGAAACAAGATGGCGGAAGAGTAAGTGGAAGCTACACTAACCTCCCAGGACTAGTCTGGATTTACAACTTAATTTTGGAGAAATCATCTGGAATAACCAACCGAACACCAGCTGGAGAGAAGTCTTATAACCACGGAGAGACAGAAAAGGCCGCTACATCACAACGTGACTGGTAGGGAGTGCGGAGACATGGAAGGGCTGGCTGTATTCCCACAGGTGGCAGCTGAAGGGACTGAGAAACAGCTCAGCAGCCAGGGGTTCCCCCTAAGAAGGGCAAGGTCTAAACTCTCAGCTAAGCTTCCCAGCCTACAGCAGCAGAATGGAGGTGTGAAAAGCAAAAAGCCACAGGGTTTCTTGCTAGCCAGAGAGAAACAGCTAGAGAAAAAGAGCTCTTAAGCAGATTATATATGAAAATATTTTGGCCCCCACTTACCCTGAGCTCAAGCAGAGGGAAGGAAGAGAGGAATGGAGGTGCTTGGGGAGAGTTTGGTGTGGTGGCTTTGAGGGGAGAGCTGGGGAAGCGGCCGGCCAGGTCCCAGTGCTGACTCATCTCCATTACTGCAGGCAGACCATTCCCGGCCAAGTGGCGTCAGCCTGAGGGGAAGCAAAGGCCCTGCCTACAGCAATTAAGCTGCCACACCCACGGTCCTTAAGCCTGATGGCAAATCACAGACTGAATAGATTAAAAACTAAAGAAGTCAGACAAAGGCAGTAGATCCCTGGAAGTCTCCAACAGGCTGCCTAGGCCCAGACTGGTACAGGATCTGACACCACCAGGGGCAGATCCAGGAAGTGCAGATCATTCTAAGAAGCACCAAAAAACAATAGGAGTCACAAAAATGGGGAGACAGAGAAACAACCCCCCATCAAAAGGAAATGTAGAATCCCCTGAAATAGAGGGGAGCAAACTATCAGATATGGAATTCAAAACATGGATTATGGAGAAGCTCAATGAGCTCAGGAGAAACTACAAGGAACTCCAGAAAAACTACAAGGAACTTACTGAGAATTATACCACCACGAAAAAGGACATAGAAGCTATCAATAAGAGCCGGGAGGAAATAAAGAATACGATCTCTGAATTGAAGAACACAGTAGAAGGAATTAAAAGCAGGCTAGAGGAAGCAGAAGATCGGATCAGCGAGCTGGAAGACAACATAGACAAAAACTCCCAGACAGTGCAACAAAATGAAAACAGACTGAAAAAGACTGAAGAGGCTCTAAGACAGCTGCAGGACAACATGAAACGTAATAATATCCGTATCATAGGAATTCCAGAAGGAGAAGAAGAAGAGCAAGGGATAGAAAACCTATTTGAAAAACTAATCACAGAAAACTTTCCTAACATGAGGAGAGAAAGAGTCACGCAAGTCCAGGAAGCACAGAGGGGCCCAATGAAGATGAACCCCAACGGGCCCACTTCAAGAGACATCATAATTAAAATGACAACATTCAAAGACAAAGAGAGAATCCTAAAAGCAGCAAGAGAGAAAAAACTAATAGCATACAAGGGAGCTCCAATGAGGCTATCATCAGATTTCTCAGCAGAAACACTACAAGCCAGAAGGGAATGGCAGAAAATATTTCAAGCAATGAAAAACAAAAGTCTACAACCAAAAATACTCTGCCCAGCAAGACTCTGATTCAAAATGGAAGGTGAAATAAGGAGTTTCCAAGACAAAATAAGGCTAAAAGAATACATGTCCACCAAACCAACATTGCAAGAGATGCTAAAGGGTCTGCTTTAAGAAGATGAAGAAACAGAGACAGAGAGGAACATGAATACAAAGGGGGAAAATGACAATGAATAAGTACTGAAAGAAAAAAGGAACTTCTACCATTTGCAACAACATGGATGGAACTAGAGAGAATTATGCTTAGTGAAATAAGCCAGGCAATGAAAGAAAAATATTTTATGCTATCACCTATTATAGAAAACTAATGAACAACACAAAGAAATTAGCAAAATTGAACCAGAGGTATGTAAACAAGGAATAAACTAACAGTAACAAAGGGGGAGATGGGAGGGAGAGAAGGGAGTAAGAAGGGGAAGGGTCTAGTCAAAGAACATGTATAAATGACCCATGAACATGGACAACTGGGTGGGGACTGAATATGGGAGAAGGCGGGGCAGGATACAGGGAAGCAAGAGGGGGAAAAAAGTGGGACAACTGTAATGGATAAACAAACAAAAAAAATTTTTAATGGGGGAAAAATGAAAATATAAAAAATAGAAATGCAAGTTCAGTAAATATTAGAAGGACAAGGATTTTTCTTCACACTGTATATTTTTCTCCCTCTCTGATCCCTCCAGAGTTTGGCATTCTAAAGAAGTAAGTAATGACATGTTTATTTGCATAAAACTAATAAGACCAGTTGTTAATAGAGATTTTTTTGACTAAGACTTTGACTGGAATGTAATGCCTAAAGGAGGCAGGCTTGGGCTCTGGTTGTTACCAAAAAGCCCTGAGGAACTGGGATTGACTTTCAAAGGTAATAAAAGCCCACGAGATAAAAGGCCTGGTACCTTGGTTGGTTGTGCGGTCCACAGCAATCTTTCCAGGGAAGGAACGAAGGTTGTTTTCCTGAAAGATGGCTAGAAGGGACCATAAGGCACAATGGAAAACCAGAAGGTCTTGGAAAAGACAGGTGTTTACAGGCAAGGCTGAATGCCAGGTATGTGGCTCAGCTTTTGTGCCCTGAAGGACAGACTGAAGGTCACCCTAAATGTTCCTTGGGTAAGTTCCAGCAAAGCAGAACTGAAGATCATAAGTGATCATTTTCTGCTCTTGTTGTGTTTATGCAAATGAACAGGATAAATTAAAAATGGACTTAATGCAGTCCCTTTAATGACAAGGAGGGTAATCTTAGGGAGAGAATTTGGAAAATTACAATGCTCAGTGGTAGACAATAAAGTAGTGCAGCTAACCGTCTTTAAAGTTTCTTTTCATTTAAAATTTGTTTTCAGTTAAAAGTTAAACTATGTCTGTGATATTATCAAGGATGTTTAATTTACAGGCAAGAAGAATGTCAAATGCTTTGCAACTGGATGTCTTTCCGAAAAGACAGTCCTGCAGATTTAGAGACTTGTATGTGGGTTATGTTACATAAATTAACATGTGTTTTCTGTTTTAAAAGGGCATAAGCCTATGATCTCATTACCTGAGTGATTGTCTGTGCATATAGGCCTCACTTAATCCTGTCTGCATCACTGCCTCCTGAGACTCAATGGTTTGGTTGAACTTAGTGGCTGGGTTGGTTAAGAATGGAGTGGTCTGTGAGCTTCACTTTAAAACTGGTTTCTCTTTTCTGTCCTAATGGCTTGGACAGAAAGAGACCAGAGATCTGAGAGGGGAGAAACTTAAACTATTTCCCTCAGCCCAAACTAAATATAATGGGCAAAAGGGTTTTGAACAGGTGAGATGTACCTGGCACACCTTTCTCCAAAGAAGCCCTTATTTTCCCTAATGTGGGACATTGAAAAATTAATACCTGTCTTTTCTCATCTAGTGGTTATAGATTGAATGATGTCTTTTAACCCTTTTTCCAAATCTGTTGCCTCCAGAATACAACAAGGATGCCGGCCTGTTAAACCAAGCACGCCATTTTCTGGGGACAGCCAACCGACCTGGTGTCTGCACAATCCTTCCCCATGTGGAAAGGCCACCCTCCCCTCCACACCCCAACTCTTATTAGGGATTTCTGGACCCAAGGGTAGGTAGGACGACGACCATGTCCAGCTTGAAGCAGCTAGAGGAGCTTGAGACCTTGACCCATTGTCCTTTATAAGATTATAAAGGGTCTTAAGTCTGAGAGGGAGGGATTGTTAATTTTTATTGTTAAAATAATTCATTAAATAATTAATTAATTTTTTAAAAAAGAAGAAGAATATATGAAAGGGTGAGGCAGGAGAGCTTGTATGTACAACCCATGGGCATGGAGTTGGGGGAGGGATTGTTGGGGGAAGGGGGGTGCTGGGCGGAGGGGAGCAAAGAAAAAAAATTGGAACTATTGTAACAATATAATCAATAAAATATACTTAAAAAAAGGGGGGGGGCTAATGGTCTGAATAGACACTTCTCCAAGGAGGACATACAGATCACCTATAGACATGAAAAAATACTCCACACCACTAATCATCATAGAGATGCAAATTAAAACCACAATGTAAATGAACAAACAACAAGTGCCAGCGAGGATGTGGACAGAGTGGAACGCTAGTGCACTGTTGGTGGGGATGCAGGCTTGTTCAGCCACTGTGAAAAGTAGTATGGAATTTCTTCATAAAAATTGAAAATTGTACTACCTTTTGACCTAGCAATTCCACTGCTGAGAATATTTCCTAAGAATCCCAAACATCAATTCAAAAACTTATGCACCCCTATATTTATAGCAGTCCTATTTACAATAGCCAAGATTTGGAAACAGCCAAACTGTGCATCAGTAGGTGAGTGGATAAAAAACTCTTCTACATTTACATAATGAAATACTATGCAGTGATAAAAACTAAGGAATTCTTATATTTTAGGGCAGCATGGATAAAACTGAAGACTATTTTGCTAAGTGAAATAAGTCAGGCATTGAAAGACAAATACCGTATGATCTCACTTATAAGAGTAATCTAATGAACACAATTAATTAATCATCAAAATAGAACCAGAGGTGTTGAACCATGGAATAGGCTGACAGCTGTAAGAGGGGAGAAGGGAGTTGGGGCCTGCTTAAAAGAGGGTGAAGGGATTAGTTAAGGAACATACATGAAGGACCCATAGACATAGACAATGGTGTGGGGATTGGCTATGGGTGTCAGGGGTAGGCTGGGCAGAGTGGGGTGTAGGCAGATATGTTGGGACAACTGAAACAGCATAAAAAATAATAAATAAATATGTTATACTGTAAATGTTGATGGAGAAGCTAGAAAGCAATGAATAACCTATCAATGAAATATGCTCAAAGAAATATTTAGATGATTTTAAAATGTAATACATGAATACAGTATTTTGACCCAGATCATGTACCCGTATTTGTTAAACTTTACATTTACTTCTTTATTATTCATTCTTAAATACTATATCGGTTAGATATTTTTACTCTGAAAAAATCATTGATAATATAAAATTATTATATGAAAATATATAAATGGAATATATAATGACTTCTATAGGCCCAACAAAAATATTGATAAATACAAAATTTTCATAAGCAATGAGAATGATTAAAAAAATAAATGGAATAAAATTCATTTCTCTAATCATCAGAATGCCAGAAAAGGTAATGTTTTGACATGTAAAACAATTACCCCCTTTGTAAGACATGAAATACCCTCGTGATTAACTATATACCCAGCCAACTCTGTTGGTTATAGCGTCATCCTGATACACCATGTTTATGGGTTCAATCCCTGGTTGGATCACATACAAGAATCAACCAGTGAATACATAAATAAGTGGGGCAACAGAATTTATGTTTCTCTCTCCCTCTCTCTTACTCTCTCTGTCTGAAATCAATAAATAAAAATTGACATATATGTGATTTACTATAATTTGACAAAATATTAATTTCCTCTAGAATTCACTGAAGTAATGTTACTAAATCCCCAATCTATAGGCAGAATATTTTGTCAATAAAAATATATATTGCCGTGCATATCTTATCTTAATCACTGATTTAAATTGAACAGGAATACCCCAAGAAAAAAAATTTCTCCTTCCATTTGGTATTATTTACCCTGTTGTTTCTAGAAAATGCATGTGAAACAAAATTTTTGAGAACTGTATATACCTATATTATATAACTCAAAGATAAAATAAGAGACTTAGAGAATATTTTGCTAAAATATATAAATTGTACCTTTTTTGATTATTATTTCTTCTAGAAATCATATCACTCTGGTGTTTCCTATACCTTGTGGTACAGGTATAGATTTTCACTACTCTGTCTCATCCCAGGATAAGGCTGATGATTCATTTTGTTAAATGGGTAGTGGGCAGAGATGTTATGTGTGTCTATTCTATGTCAAGACATTGAAAGGCTAGAATGATGCCTCCAGACCATATTCAGAGTTTAACAACTAGCAGGGTACATGTCCCACATCATGAAGTTATTAGATGTTGGAGCTTATATGAGGCTTGATCTCTGAGTGAGTGCGTGGATAGGAAAAACAAAAACAAAACCCTAGAATACATAAATAAGCTTTTGCTTTTGTTAGGATACATACTTGGGGATTGTTATTGCCACAAAATCTAGCCTAACAAATATGTACTTTAGTATTATTACTTTCTACATACCACAAGCCAGATACTCTTATTTATTACTCTGTGTTAAGATTTGTCTGGAGTATGTTGTCAGTCTTATATCTAATTACACGCCTTTATTTCTTTTCAATTATTTAAATGCATAGAGTCAAAATTATAGTCCTGCTTTTACCCCCCTATCCTGTCAAATTAAAAATAAATTTTAGTCATAAGAATGTCTGTACCAAAAAAATTATGAATCCAAAACAGGTATAAAGTTACATAGAAGCAGAGTTATCATTCTGTTAAAATTTCTGAGGTTAAATTGGGTCAAGAAAAAATGTTCCAAGTGATTTTCTCTAGCTTCTTATGTAGAATGGTGTAAAAACCATTTATGTTTAAACCCCTTAAATTTTTGTAATTTGGATGTGTTTTATGTTTAAAATATATATTCTTAATTTCCAGCAATTTCAATAAAATAAACACATTTTAAAAAATGATCATAAACACTTCACAGAAAGATAGATGTATATAACCTCAAACCTTCAAATAATGTTCAACTCACCAGAAACAAAATACATATAAAATAAAACAACAATCAAATACATATTTGACTACCTTATTGGCAAACACTAAAATAGATGTACAGAAAAAAGTTGGCCAGATGTGAGGAAACTCACTATTTAGAGTTAGCTTCTGGAATAAAATGTGGTACAAATTTTCCCTCAAATCATGTCAAATACGATACATATTTTCTAAAAAGTTCTAATTATAATAGAAATAAATGGGAGCAGCTATGGACTCCAAAACAGGAAAGTAAAAAAATAAAATAAAATAAGAGGGATTCATATAAAATATAAGAAAATCAATTTATTGGTGGATTAGGAATACATTTAAAAACAGGAATTTTATTCATTTAAAAAAATATTTTTCCTCAATTAATTTTCCTATAATTGTGCACAGACATTCTAGTCACCAAGAATGCAGTGAACAGACAGATACATTTGAAAATATGTAGCATAAATTCAAACAGTGATAAGAGTTATGAAAATGGATACCTGGCTGGTGCAATAGTCATAGTGGGGGGACAGTAAGAGGCATTTAGAGTGGGCAGTAAGGTGAGACCATTTAACTTTAGATGTAAAAGACAAGAGGGAGCCTTATCTAGCTGAAGAAAAAGTCATTTTGACAAACAAATGCAAAACTCCTACAGTGGAAATGGAATCACTGTGCAAAGAACATAAAGGAAGCAAGAATTTTAGCATAGTCAGTCATGGAATAGTATTAAAAAGTAAGTTCAGAGTTAGATGGCCAACTCATTAGATGCTTATAGACCACACTAAGAAGAATGAATTTACGTCAAGTAATATGATAAAGAAGCAATAGACTTTTATTAAGAGAAGTAATCTAGATTTGTTGACATTTTTGAGATTATTCTAGCAGATGTGTGTAAAATGATCTGTAGTGGAGCTAGAGACAGAACAGTACAATAATGAAGTGAAATAAAGACAAAAAAAATATTGAAGTGATTTGAGCCAATACAGTAGCTGTGAAAGTGAAGAGAAGTAAAGTAACTCATTACATATGTGATTACTGAAATCTTAGATATGGGATTTGATGAAAGGAAGAATTCTGCAGATTTGGGATAGAGCTGCTGGGTGATTTTATTTGTTTTAATGGGAAAGACTTGGAGAATACATTAGGGTCTGTAGAGGGGAGAAATCATGAGTTCTGTCTTGGTCATTCTGAACATGACATGGAATTGATTAGTAGGCTACTGCATATACATTTGGGTCTCAGTCAGAGAGTACATTTGGGAGCCCTCTACACAGAAATGTTTTTATCAGTCAAAATAATAGACTAGAACCACTGAAGGGAATAGTGTAGGTAGAGAAAAGCTGAAAAATATTTTGAAAGACTTTTAATTAAGTTCGCACTTTTAATTAAGTTCGCACTTTTAAACCTAAACACCTTAACATTCACCATAAAATTCATCATGCTTTTCCTCTTTTCTGAAGAATACAGAATCAAATCTGTTATTTTATTTAATAAGTTTTAGAAAGTTATGCAGTGTAACATTTCATATAAAAATTATTTACTTTTTTTCTTTTTTTTTTAATTAGTAATTTAGAGTGAACACTTACTCTGTCTACTTTCCAATAGAGTGAAATAAATCTAACAGAATCCTATTCAAGTATTTATTTCCCAAGCTTTATGGAACATAAAGTTTTTTTCTAAGATTAAACTGACTAAATCATAAATGACTGCACCCTCCCTGTATGCAAAAATCACACCATTCTTAACTTTATTTTGAAAATTGGATGGTAGCATTGATTTGGGTACAACACAAATTTGAATTTTTATTTTGTGAAGTAATTTGAGTGACCATTTTTTAGAATTTTCATGATTTCTAGTGACTACTTTCCTTATCAGAACCCAGACATGAAAAGTACTGCTGTCTTTTGAGAAAAAGCAGTCCTACTTCTCTGAGAAGAACATAAAACCAGAACATGGAAAAGTATGTGAAGGGTCACAGCATCTCAGACCTGGACTCACACGTCTTACTAAGTGTGTCTCCTCTCAGACCTCATCCATCCTCTGCCTCTACAGAACACAGATGTTACTTTCTCTCTACAATCTGGTTGAATAATTAGGTTGTAAAATATTCTCTAGAAAAACTATATTATTCAAAAACTTATATAAGTGAGCATACCACCAAGGCAGAATAAATATTAGCTAACATCACAAAGTCAGAAATGGCATAATGTGTCTAGCTGTTGTACGTTTTTTTTGAATTTTTTGTTGTTTTGTATTTGACCTAATTTCTTAGATCCATTGTCTTTTACACTTGAATTTTCTAAAGAAGAAAAAACAAAGTGTCTTCATTGTAGGGACTGACCTGGAAGCAAGTGACTTCATCTTTCTATTTGCCATAACTACATTTAAATGTGATTTACTCTTTAAAAAAATAAGTAAAATTACAGAAGAAGAAAATAAAAATATTGCATCAAAATTACACATTATGATGTACTTTGGTCATAAAATCAAGTATTTTTTTCTGTATTTTCACTGAACATATCAATATGGAGATGAGCAAAGCTTTATTTTTAAACAGCCATAGTATCCTTATATCCTTAGATGTGGAACTCTGAAAACATAACTACTCATTTTTTGTTTTGTATGTTGCAAGGACTTGAACTCCTGTGTTTAATTCAATTTCAGTAGCACACAGAGCTGCAAGGATTATCACAGGTGCCACTGGAGTTAACATAAAAGGAAACAGCCTAGAAATATTAATGATCTGTCCAGACAGTAAATTCTAAAATTATTTTGTGTACTCACATATATCATGCATTGATGTTTATAATTACACATCTTTAATAGAAATTTAAAATTCAGACAGATCCTTGTTATTCTAGAACATAAATATAATTTTTAAAATCATTTTGTATTG
The DNA here is from genome assembly GCF_987537825.1 of Furipterus horrens. NCBI lineage: Eukaryota > Metazoa > Chordata > Mammalia > Chiroptera > Furipteridae > Furipterus > Furipterus horrens. Next base: position 125,844,689 of record NW_028327174.1, on the reverse strand, counting down.
GACACCAAGACATCCTCTCATCACTATAAGCCTAGTCTTTCTTCCTTAAGAAAAATACTGTTGAATGAAGCTAGCCAACCCACCTCTTTTCAAGTTTACATAGAATGAGAAAATAATTAACAGAAACTTTGAAAATCTAAATAACTTTCTTCTGTGGTTAGTTTAGCCATTCTACCAGAAATGGTTGCTTAGAAATGCTTTGTAATTGCAATTTGGCTCCCGCTCTCCACCTAGAACACTTTATGAACTCCAGCACTCACATAGAAGCCCATGTGCATAAATAACCTGAAGCTTCAGTTAATTAGTTCCACAGTAAATCCTCCGCCCTCTTCACTTTATGATATGATTTCTCTAAAGAGGAAGTTAAAGGAAGCACTATCAAAGTAAGACAATGTTTTAACAATTATTTTTTTCTGGGTCTCTCCATGGGTGATTTTTGGGTAAAAGCAATTAGGCAAAATCTCTGGGTTTATAAAACTGTCAGTTTTGTGATGGGAGCTATGTTGTTTGTTTTTCAGAAGGGCTGTAGAATACCAACTGAAGTGAAGACAGCTGTTCTTGCCATTCCATTTCTTTTGCTTTTCATATTCTTCGAAACTTCAGGACTTTTATCAGTTTTGCTTATTTAACAGAGAGCTCTATTTTACTGTGAATTTCAGCTACTATACTACTAAAGAGGGCCCTGGCTGGTTTAGCTCAGTGGATTGAGCGTCGGCCTGCGAGCTAAGTGTCGCTGGTTCGATCTTCCAGTCAGGGCACATCAGAGAAGGAAAACTCTGACTCCAAAAAACCTCCGCTGCCTTGCGGCATACCTCTTCAGGGGAAAGGCTAAGGGAGTAAACCCCGACAGAAAATCCGGAGCCGGAGTCCCTAAGGCGGTTTGACGTTGTAGTCAACACCGGCAACTCCTGCGGCGCACCTGAAGCCAAGCTGTATCGACTCCGTCTTTCCCTTGGACCCTTCAGCTGCGAAGAGAGGGGGGGTCTGCTGCATGGGCAACAGCAGACCCTCCATATTACCCTGCCCAGGCTCTGTAGCTTCAGCGTCATCACAAGATGTCGATTCAACACGGGAGGAGACAGATACCATGTCACTCCCGAGTCGGACTGCACAGCCATTCTCGGCGGTGCAGATAGACTCTTAAGAAGCTACACCATCGTCTCTCAAGACGGACGGCTGCCGACGACGACTACTAAAGACTTGCCAGGACCACTGAGAGGAACACCTTATTGGAACCCAACAGAGTGCTAAGTACTTATGATATTTACGTAAAAAGGAAATGGTGCTCATGTAATATCCAATGTATTTTGTTTTTACTGACTGCCTCTTTAATTGCAATTGTATATGTCAGTTGAAGTAGAATTAAATATTCAAGATACAGAGAACATTCTTTTGCTGAAAATGTCAAAATCATTAGCTTGATTTGCTGAGTGCTTATTGATTAGAATATCAATGATTTGGAGGTTGATTACTTATGTTTTGAATCTCTACATTTTTAAATTTGATTAAGTGAAACAAGTTTTGTGCAGTCTTTATTATAAAATTCTGCATTGTAATCTTTATTTTTCCTCGCATATAGTAGATACTTCTTATTAAAATGAATATATTTTGGAAATATGAAACAGAATATAAATGTGCCCAACATTCAAACTATCACACCATTCTGTTAACAACTAGAAACATGCTTAATTTATTAGTGTGTTGAAAACTTTAATGATTCTTACCTTTTGTCAGCACATGATTTAGTAAGATAGGCAATAGAAGTATTCATAGAATTATCTTGTAAATTTTTCAAAATATATTAAAATGGGTTATCTAATATGTATCTCAGATACTTTGGTGTTAATTAAAATGCTGATTTACTATTTAGTATTACTTTCCTGGTAAAACAAATCAACAATCAGTTACAGTCAACATTGTAAGAGTTATTTAGGTTATCCTGGTTCAACTTATTTTTATGTGTTTACAATTTTGAGTATGTTCTCTTACTTTGTAATGTATGTATACTTTTCACTTTTATTACTCTCAAGGAGGCTAATGTAAATATGAGCTAATTCATTCTGTGGTTAACAAGAACTCTCAGTGGATTTAACTAAAAATTGTCAATTTCTCTTTTATGCTACCTGTCCAGGACCAGTTTCAAGGAACATTGTTTTTCTTGCAGCTACTCAAGGACCTACATTGATGTTAATAAAAAGAGGGAAGGTAATATCAAGTTGAAAAACTTTAAAGATGTCTTATGTACAAAAGTTAAGTGTTCGGCTCAATCAAACCTGCTTAATAATGCAGTCTTTTCTAGTGGCATTTATATAGTCTCCTTATCATTGAATTATACTTGATCTCCTGAGTATCTTAACATTGATAAAATTGATAATGGGGTGGTCGAAAAAAGACAGAAAATCTCTGCCTAATGATACATAAATCAATCTATAATTTTTTAAAGAGGATAACAACAACTATTCTCTCATATGCTATTGTATTGTTCATGTGCTATAAGTTCATCATACTTTGCCAACAGTTTTTTTAAGGTTGTGGGCTTTAATAATCTGATTACGTTCAGGTAACAAATATTTTAGACTTTAACTATAGAAAACAGAAGCCAAAACAAAACTCTGGGTTCCAAGAATAAGGCAGAGGATTTGGTTCCAAGACAATTTAAGCATTATCAATGTGTGTTCCATTTTGGTAATGTGTAAATCAGCTCATTTTTTAATCAAATTATGACCAAAACCCTAAAAGAGATGAGGTTATTAGCCCTTGCTCCCAGGCCAGTTCCCAGTTAGATAATTGTACTGTGCTGCAGAGCTGGAGTCTTCAAGTAATTTCATTTTGAAAAATAAAATTAGACAGCAGATCCTGGCACCCTTTTCCAAATGTACTTTAGTTCTATAAGTGTACTGTTCAACAGCTGTTATGTTCCACCCCTTAAGTGGTTATTTCCAATTTTCCTAAATAATTCATTTTTGTAAAAATAATACATCTCATTTATATGAGCACTCTGTTTCATGATGTCAATGTTATTTTCATTCAACCCACATAAACAGTGTCAGTATGAGTCTGAGGATAATTTCACAGATAATGGAACAGATGTCTAGAAAAGAGAAAGTAAAGGGTACATGGTGAGTTATGGCTCTACTTCTTTTAAAAATAATCTTTTAAAGCTTCTATAGGATGATTGTATTTGCCAACAATGCTTCTCTCTATTAGGTCTCTATGTAAAATGACAAGGGAGTCGTTGACATCACATATAAAGATGAAATTAGAAATACAGAATGCCTAATAAATTAAAACAAATATGTATGCAAGTCCTTGAATATTAACTTGTATTCTAACATGCCCAATACCCATGATTAATTTGGCAATTTTAAAAGATATAAATGACATGTTTTTTAAGTTAATGATACCAAGTAAAAATCAACTTGATAACAGCAAGAAAACCATCGATTGTGCAAGTTAGGCACATTAATGGGTTGAGGAACAAGGCTGCTCTATAAATAGAGCATGTGCCCTAAATGTGATGTTCTCTTATTTTCTTTCCCTTTCAACTCCCTCAAGGCACTGTACCCAAATGTTATCAAGACTAATGTTCACTTTATCAAAGAGAAAAATGAGTACAGTACTCTAGGGTATCTCTCTCTCCCTAATAAAGTAAGTGCAGTTTTTTTCTTCCTTTTCAGTATTTATAACTCTGTTTTTCCTTTGCCTGTTTCATTGGCTAATACTTCTACAAACATATTAAATAGTAGCAAAACACAGTCAATTTTCTTGAAATTATGGATAAGCACCTAATAATATTTATGAAGATGTGAGCTACCATTGGTATTTTATCAGGTAAAAATCCATCTGTTCCTATTTTCTTCAGTAGCATTATTTAAGAAATGGGACTTAAATTTCTTGGTCAAAAATCACATGATTTTTTCTATCATATCAATTAATACAAGACATATTAAAGGTTTACTAATAATCAATTACCATAGCACTTCTAGAATAAACCCCACTTGGTCATAATGTGTTATAATTTAATTCACTCTTGGGTTTTCTCTGATTAAATAATTCAGATTTTTTGCTCTTCTCTTAATAAGTGAGGTTGCTCAACAATTTTTTTCTTGTATTTAACATTTTTCAAGTTTTGTTATAATTCTTAAACTTACTATATAAAATTTTTAGGAATTTTATTTTTCAATGCCTTCAGATAATTTAAGTATTGTTTAAATTGTAATATATCTTTAAAAGTGTTTGAGAATACCCATGGCTATTTGGTCCTGGTACTTTTGAGCATGAGAGTTCTTTGCTGCATTCTTTTCTTTTCTTTTTCTATGAAATTGTTCTGTTTGAACTTTCTGTCTCTACTGAGTATATATATCTCTGTTTAAGTATATTTTCTTTTCTAGAAAGTCATGCATTTAATCTAGATTTTCAAATTTATTTTTGTACAATTGTACACAGCTGTCTCTTTGTGATTTTTGGAACATCCTCTCTTTTGATGGTCTTTTCTTCCTTTTCATGACTTACTTTGCACATATCTGTTTCTCCCTTTTGTTTTACTTAATTGGTTCATTATTTGATTATTTGATTATTTTAAAAAATTGTTCAGCTCATCTGTTTGTTAGTGCTACAATTCTGTCAATAATAACATTAAATTCTGCTTTTCCAACTATTATATTTCTTTCATCTATTTTTTTGCTTCAAATTTTCTGAGTATCTGAGTTCTTGATTTTTGAGATTAATTCCTCTATTTTAAAATATTTGTAATGCATGAGTATTTTCTTTGCTTTTGATAATAGATTCTACTGCTTTATTTTCAGAGGTGTTTACCTCATCTCTGTATTTTGTAATTTATACAGATTTTCTTTATGGCTTAATATAGTACCAGTCTTTGTAAATGTTCCATGTGCTGATGCATTTTTTATCTCTAATATCTACCTTGCTGATTATGTTTTTACTGTCTCTTGCATTTCTAATATTATTTTATTTCTGAATCTGTATTGACCTAAAAGATATGTGCTAATATTTCTCCTAATTCTCCTTGCATCTTATAACATTCTCTTTAATTGTTATATTATTGGGTACACAGATATTAACAAATTTCTTCATTGTGAATTTTTGCCTTAAGCTTTATAAAGTCTTCTTTATATTAAAGAATATGTTTTGGCTTGATCTATATCATGTCCAATTATATTATGGCCTTTGTATTTTTTGTGTGCATTTCATTTTTAACATTTACTAAACTCTTTATTTTAGTTATGCTCCTTTGTATGGGGCATAGAGATGGTTCCTGCTATCCAGTCTTCTCTTTCAATACAGCTTTTTCCTTCTAACTTTTCATTTAGAAAGTTTCATATCTTTTCTAAAATTTGCTTCTACATAATTTCATATTTATGTGTGCAGCTGTACTTAAAAACAAATATTAAGCTAAATGCATATAATTAATACATTAGCTCAGCAATTTTCAACCTTCTTCATCTCACAGGACACATAAACTAATTACTAAAATTCTAAAAAATAAAATAAAATTCTGCGGCATACCATAAAAACATATTTTTTGATGCTCTGAAAAAATGTGTATAATTTTAATTAATTTACCAAAAAAAAATCTTCCAAAACTATTTTTTCAAATATCAGATGACTATACTTGTATATAAGACCTCTGATACCAAAAATTAACCAATCAGATGCAAACTTATTATACAATGTGACCAATAAGATGCAACTCTATTACATGACCTATATATTTATGGTTCAAGACAGGGCATTCATACTGGACAACTATTGTTGTGTTGACAGTTGTCATTTTTCTATTTGACAGTCTAAGAGAAAAGAGATCAGTGCGCATTATTAAATAGTCAATTATTTCTTGTTTTAAAAAATTCTTGTGACACACTGGTTAAAAATTGCTGCATTAGTTTAATGAATGAGAAGAAATAATCCCCATTTAGAAACTCATTTATCAAGTAGAGACTAAAATCTCTCTCTCTGCTTTTTGTCAGTCAACATTTTTTGCTTATTAAATCATTTTTATTGTTCTTCTTTTACAGTTGTCCCAATTTTCCCCCATGCCTTCCTCTGCCCAGCCCAGACCCTGCACAGTCAATTCCCACACTGTTGTCCAAGTCTGGGAGTCATTCATAAAATGCTTTTTGTATAGTCCTTTCCCCTTATTTCCGCTATTATCCCCCTCACCCCTCCCCTCCAGTCACTTTCAATTTTTCCACGCTTCCATGCCTGTGGTTCTATTTTGTTCACTAGATTCCTCTTATAGGTGGGATTATATGGTATTTTTCTTTCACTGCCTGGTTTATTTCACTTAGCATAATATTCTCCAATTCCATCCATGCTGCTGCAAAAGGTAGGAGTTCCTTCTTTATTTCTGCTGCATAGTATTCCATTGTGTAAATGTACCACAGATTTCTGATCCACTCATTTGCTGATGGGCACTTAGGCTGTTTCACCCTTTGAGTGCCATGTGTAATTCAAAATTTGGATCAACGTGGCTTCAGAGTAGCTGGAAGCTCTGTCCACTTGATCCCAGACCTGGACCAATCTTGCAGCTAAACTACAGAGCAACTCAAAAATTCAGCTGAGAATTAGTGAGACTGTGTGTGAGTGTGTACATGGATGAGTGTGCGGTGCTTGTATGTGAATTGGCAAAAGCCTGCCTGCCCGCAGGGGACTCAAAAGCAGCTGCCCAGCCTGACCATTCTGGCTGCACAGATTTGAGGTGGGAGCCATTTTAGGAATTTAAAATATCCTCCTCAGGAAGAAGCCTCCGGAATGCCCAAACCTTGGGTGCCCAGACATGTCTCCACGCCATCAACCTTGGGCAGGGCTGTGCACCCTGCCATCACCAGAAACCAGGAACTTCCTGCGGAGGGAGCTGTGGCCTCTCCATCCCTAGGTGTCATGGCAACCATGGACAGGACTGTCTGACTGAGGAGCCTTAGTGTCTGCAGCCTCTGGGCGCAGAGACAGATGGACGGGGCGGTGCTGGCTTCAGAGACAGCACAGTGGGAGCAGGTCCAATGAAGGCTGAGTATCATTGGAGGGCGCAGTGAGAGCACCCCGCCTTCACCCTGTGCTGTAATATTGCTGCTGGACTCTTCCCAGTGCCACCCAGGAGAGATCCAAAGAGAAACTTTATCTAAAAATGTTGGAAGCTCTAGCAGGCTGTGATCAGCCCTGACCAAAAGAGACTTTGTACTTTTTGGGGAAGGGGAGCGAGTGCAAAACAGGCCCCTCAGGGATCAGTGCTCCAGTGTGAGGGCCACACAGAAACTCTTTTAAAGAGGAGCTAAGGCAAGACTCGAGACTAGACAGCAATCCTGAGTTTGCCTGCGCATGCACAGCGGCTCTGCCAAAAAAAGAAACCAGAGTGATAGTGTCACGCTGAAGGGACTATAGGACCCAACACAGTGTGCAGCTGGTGAGTGAGAAACTGGAGTGGAGAGTTTGGGCCCAGGTCTCCTGCAAGGGCAGCAGGCTGTGGACTGGACAGCCAGGAGCTGAACACCTCAGATTTGTTGCACCCAGGCAGGTCCACTCACAGGCAGTTGCACCCAACCCCCACCTTCAGGATTACAGGCTTTGCAGATCAGTGAGGCCAGGCTCAGGAGTCCCCTGTTGGCCACATTTCTGCAGGGGAAAGAAAGAGAAGTTACAAAAGGGCCCTTTCTATCTGACACTACGAGCTAATACTGTTCCTCAGGCCCTCATCCACTGAAACCAACAGAGCAGAGAAATTAGAGACAGGAGCAACAAGGGGTGTTCAGGGCCCCCACAACCAGCCTTGGTGTTTAGAGCTGCTGTCTGCACCAAGCATAAAAGAGTTGCTCCTTTTACACTGATTGTCCCCTGACAGGAAACAGGCAGTTAATTTACGAGATACCATACATTATTGGAAAGCATCTGAGACAGATCAAGATGTGTGGCAAGGAGGCAGGGAAACACTCCTACCATCTTCCCTGAAGACTGAACAGTGCCACCGGCAGGTGACCCTGTGATCCCACTTTCCTGATCACACCAGAAGTCTCCTCTGGAGGCAGGTGGAGGAGGTGCTGGCAGTCCTGGCAGTCCTCTCAGGTCACTAAATGAACCGTTCCTGGGCCCTGTGCTGATGGAAACTTGGCAGGGCAGAACAGTGGGGGCCAGCCAAGTCTGAAGGAGACAGCCACAGACTGCAGATCACTCGTAGTCTCGAACGGTCTGCCTAGGGCCAGACTGGGACCCCATCTGACATTACCAGGGGCAAATCCAGAAAGAGAAAACTGTGGCAAACACTGGACTCTGCTGAGATGAATCCCACCATGATCTTCCTCATTATTTATGTCATTTTCCCTCCTGCATAGCTTTTTAACATTCATTTCTTTTCCTCCAAGTCTGTTCCTATTATTTCACTAGGTTTTTATTTTTAGTTTGTTTCAAACCTCATATTTTACTCCTTCCTTGTATTACCCCATTTTGCCATTTTCCTTCTTATCTTTGTTTCAATTTTTATTTTTTCTGTTACTTGTTTCTATTCCACACTCTTACTTTTTCTTCCCCTCCATCCACTCAAAACCATTTTTCTTGTCATTAGTCATCTCACATTATTTTTCTTGTTTTTAAAATAGCCCTGTTCTCTCTACACCTTTATTAATATTTGCTTGTTGATTGTTGATATGGTAGTTGTTGTTGAATTTCTTCAATTCTATTCCTATATCTTCACTATTTTTGTATTTCAAATCTCAAATTTTACTGTTCCCCTCTCACACTCCATTTTGCCTTCCTCCTGCCCTTTTTGTTTTTTGTTTTAAATTTTACACTTTCTGTCTCTTAGCCTGTTTTTCATTCCTCACTTTTATTACTTCTCTCTCTATTCTCTCAAAAATCACCTTTCCTTTAGACATCTCATAAGCTTTTTCTTTCTTTCTCTTTTTCCTTCTTCTTCCTATTTTACCCATATTAGTCTTCACTCATTTTTTGGATATTGCTGTGGTGGATCTTCTCTTCAATTCGTTCCTATATTTTTCACTATTAAAAACAGTTTTTTTAACCTCATATAATATTATTCCCTTTTCATACTCCATTTTTCCTTATTCTTCCCCTTCTTCATTTACATGGAAGTTCTATTTTCCTTCCTTCTTCGCCTTGTTTCTATTCCCTACTCTTATTGTCTTTCATCCTACACTCTCAAAACAATTTTTCTTTTAGTTGTCCCATATTCCTATTTCCTTTCTTATAATACATTTAATCTCTTTGCACCTTTATTAATATTTGCTCATTAGCAGTGATAGTGTTGTTGTGGTTGTGGGTGTGGGTTATTTTTGTGGGTGTGGGTTTTGTTTCCCGAGTTGTTTTATTTTGTTCTGGCAGCACTTGTACAATGGCATATAAGATTTGGTAGGCAGTTTGACTCTTAGTCAGCCAGCTGGAGGGAAGAGCCCACCAAAGTACAACCCAGCAATAACCAAAACCCAGTTACAACAAAGCAGCCCACATAAATGGCAAAAAGGGTATCTCAGTTCAGGAGATTAAGGAGACCATCCCACTGAGTCCCACAGGTTTTCTACCACAAAAAGATATCCTATAAAGACAGAGAGTCAAAGCATATCAATCTAGTATGCAGAAACAAACAAAAAGTGTCACTTAAAATAGGGAGACAACGAAACAAACACCAATCAAAAGGAAAGGAGGAATATCACCAAGAGTGCTAAATGAAATTGAGGCAAGCAATTTATCAGACATAGAATACAAAATAATGGTTATAAGGATGTTCAAGGAACTCAGTGAGAACTACAAGGAACACTGTGGAAGCTACTGGGAATTACACAAGCATGAAAAAGGGCATAGAAACTATTAATAAGAGCCAGGAGTAAATGAAGAATGCAATAACTGAAATGAAGAGCACACTAAAAGGAATTAAAAGCATGATAGAGGAAGCAAAGGAATGAATCTGCAAGTTGGAGGACAAGGTAGAAAAAAAAAATCCCAAACAGAGCAACAAAATGAAAAAAGACTATAAAGAATGAAGATAGTTTAAAGGAGCTACAGGACAACATAAAATATAATATGTGTATCATAGGAATACTGAGAGAGACTCTGGGTCCTTCAGAGTGGGTGAAGAAACTACTCAGACACTTCATCTGAGGAAGGAAGGGAGGGCATTTTCTCTAGTAGAAAATCGCCCCCGTCTTTTTATTAGCCAAGGTTTTTATCCACTTTCCACATTCGAAAGTAATTAAGGAAAATATGCAGCACTTCCCCAAATGGTAGGGGGTGAAGGGGAAGTGCAGATCAATACAGGGTTGAAACACTCAGGTATTTTACACAAGGTCAAAAGCACTTCCTCTTACTTAATTGTTCTGTTCTTCACATTTTACTGACAAGGATTTGAGGCTTTACAGAGAAAAACAGAGCAGGTTCCCTTTTCCTTAAAAGCCACTTTGGATTTGTATTTTATTGTTAAAGTCCCCCGGAGGGTGGGATTCAGAACAGGCCTGGAAGACAACCTGTGGCTAAGGGCCCAGCTGGGGGCAGCTCCACACAGTGGTCAGAGTCTCTTAAACAAAGCCTGTCTGCTTCCCACATCTTCCCATGTCTGTCTGCCCCCCACAGAATACCATAAAAAGAAGACGAGGGGCAAGGGATAGAAAAGCTTTTTGAAAAGGTAATAACTGAAAACCTCCCTAACTTAGGGAAAAAGTCACACAAATCCAGGAAGCACACAAGGTCCTAATCAAGATGAACCCAAAGGGGCCCACTCTAAGTCACATCATAATTAACATGGCAAAATTTAAAGACAAAGAGAGAATCTTAAAGGCAGAAAGAAAGAAATAGCTAGCGGCATACAATGGAGCTCCAATAATGCTAACAGATGATTTCTCAACAGAAAAACTACAAACCAAAAGGTAATGGCAAGAAGTATTCCAAGTAATGAAAAGAAAAGGCTTGCAAACAAGATTACTCTACCTAGCAAGGGTCTGATTTAAAATGGTAGGCAAAATAAGAAGCTTCCCAGACCAAAAAAAAAGAGGCTAAAAAGATACATTGCCAACAAACCAGCAATGCAAGAGATACTAAAGGGACTGCTTTAACAATATAAAGACAGAGGGACGGGGGGAACACAGGTACAAAGGTAAAAATAGCCATGAATAAGTACCTACCTGTCAAGAATAAATTTAAATGTAAATGGATTAAATGCTCCAATCAAAAAACATAGAGTAGCTGAACAGATAAGAAAACATGACCCACATATGTGCTGTTTACAAGATTCCCAATGAAAGCAAAAGATCTACGTAGACTGAAAGTGAATGTATAGAAAAATTATACCAAGCAAATGAACATGAAAAAAAACCCGGTAGCAATACTTGTATCAGGCAAATTAAGCTTCATATCAAAACCATAAAAAGGGGCAAAAAATGTCATTACATAATACTTAAAAGAACAATCCAAAAGCAGTATATAACATTTGTAAACATAAATGCACTCAACATAGGAGCACCTAAATATATAAGAAACATCTTAGAGGACAACAAGAAAGATACTGATAGCAATACAGTCTTTATAGGGGATTTTTAACATGCCTCTATTAACAATAAATAGATGTTCAAAAAAAAGATCATAAAGGAAACTGAGGCATTCAATGACACTCTAGACCAAATGAATTTAATTTATATATGCAGAAACTTTCAACCCCAAAGAAGCAAAATATACATTCATTCAAATACACATGGAACATTTTCAAAGAAAGATCAAATGGTAGGACATGAAAGAAACCTCAGAAAATTCAAAAATTTTGAAATCATATCAAGCATCTTCATATCAATGGCTTGAAACTAGAAACCAATCTAAAGAAAAAGATTCAAACATATTCAAATACGTGGAGACTGAATAACAGGTTATTAAATAACGAATGGGTCAACAATGATATCAAGTAAAAAATTTAAAAGTATCTGTAAACAAAAGAAAATGAACACATAACAACCCAAAATATATGGAACACAGTGAAGGCAGTACCGAGAGTGAAGTTTATAGCAATACAGGACTACCTAAAGAAGATAGAAAAATCAAAAATAAACGACTTAACCATACATCTACAAGAACTACAGGAACAACAACAACGAACCCAGGGAGAGTAAAAGGAAGGATATAATCAAAATCAGGGGAAAATTAAATGACATAGAGAATAAAAAATAATTCAAAAGAACAATGAATCCAGGAGCTGGTTCTCTGAAAAGATAAAACAAAATTGACAAACTGTTAGCCAGACTCATCAAGAAAAAGAGAGAGGATGCAAACAAATAAAATCAGAAATGAAAGAGGAGAAGTTACAACTAAGACCACAGAAATAAAAAGAATTGCAAGAAATTACTGTGAACAAATATATGCCAAAAAAAAAAAAAAAAAAAAAAGAAAGAAAGAAAAAAGACAACTTGGGTGAAATGAACAAATTTCTAGAAACATACAATTTGTCAGAACTGAACCAAGAAGAAACAGAAAGCCTAAATAGAATATACAACTAGAGAAATAAATGCAAAAATTAAAAAGCTCCTGGCACACAGAAGCCCTGAACCAGATGGCTTCACAGGTAAAATCTACCAAACATTTAAAGAACTAACTCCTATCCTTCCCAACTATTCCAAAAATTTCAAGAAGAAGGAAGACTCCCAAACTCTTTTTACAAGAGCAATGTTATCCTAACCCCAAAATTTGGTAAAGACACAACAAAGAAAGAAAACTACAGGCCAATATCACTGATGAACATAGATGCTAGAGCCATAAACAAAATATTGGCACTCTGGATCCAGCAATATGTTAAAAAGATCATACATCTTGATCAAATGGGATTATCCCAGGAATGCAAGGATTGTACAATATTCACAAATCAATAAATGTAATAGACCACAGAAACAAAGTGAAAGACAATAATCACATCATCGTATCAATATATTCTAAAAATATTTTTGATAAAATCCTGCACCCATTTATGATAAAACACTCAGCAAAGTAGGAATAAGGGGGAGCATACCTCAATATAATAAAGGCCATATATAAAAAATCTAGAGCCAACATCATTTTCAATAGGCAAAAACTGAAAGTTTTCCCCTTAAGATCAGGAATAAGACAAGGGTGTCTGCTTTCACCATCCTTATTCAAAATAGTACTGGAAAGTCTAGCCACAGCAATCAGACAAGAAAAGAAATAAAAGGCATCCAAATTGGAAAAGAGGAAGTAAAACTGTAACTATTTGCAGATAACATGATAGTGTACATAGAAAATCCTACAGTCTCCACCAAAAACTACTTGACCTAATAAGTGAATTTGACAAAATAGCAGGATACAAAGTCAATATTCAAAAATCAATAGTCTTCTGTTACCAAAAATAAAATATCAGAAAAAGAAACAAGGAAAACAATCCCATTTCTATACAAACAAGAAAAATAAAGTACTTAGGAATAAACTTAACCAAGAAGGTAAAAAATTTGTACTCAGAAAACTACAAAACACTGAAGAAAGAAATTAAGGATGTTACAAATAAATGGAAGCATGTACGGTGTTCATGAATTGGAACTATACCCATACTACCCAAAGCAATCTATCGATTTAGTGAAATTCTTATTAAAATACCAAGGGCATATTCTGCAGATCTAAAACAAATACTTCAAAAAATTTATATGGAACCAAAAAAGACCCTTAATAGATTCAGCAGTCTTGAAAAAGAAGAATAAAGTAAGAGGGATCACAATATCAGCTATTAAGCTATATTCAAAGCCACTGTAATCAAAAAAGTCTGGTACTGGCATAAGAAAAGACACATAAATCAATGGAACAGAATAGGGAGCCTAGATATAAGCCCGTATCTCTATGGTCATTTAATATTTGACAAAAGGGGCAGGAGTATATAACAGAGTAAAAATGGCCTCTTCAATAAATGGTGTTGGGAAAACTGAACTGGTATATGCAAAAAAATGAAACTGGACTATCAACTTACAGAATAAACTCAAAATGAAAAAAAGACTTAAATATAATTTGTGACACCATAAAATTCCTAGAGGAGGAGGTGCAACAGCTCTACCTAAGACACAAAGGCAAACAAACACAGGAGCCTGTCAAGATGAGGAGACAGAGAAGTATGGCCCAAAAGAGGGAATGGGTCAAGGTTCCAGTGGGAGAACTAAGCGACGAGGAGATAGTCAACTTAACAAAACAAGAAGATAGCCAACCTAACAGATGAAGAGTTCAAAACACTGTTGATAAAGATCCTCACAGGCTTGACAGATATGCTTAAGTATGGCAAATGCATAAGGGAAGAAGTGAAGACTATGCTAAAAGAAACAAAGGAAAATCCACACAAAACCAATGATGAAGGAAAGGAAACTGGGGTTCACATAAATGATTTGGAATATAAGGAAGAAAAAGCAGTCAACCAGTACTGAATGAGAAAACAAGAATTGAAAAATATGAGAAGAGGCTTAGGAACCTCTGGGACAACTTTAAAAATGCCAACATCTGAATCATAGGGGTTCCAGAAGGAGAAGAGGGAGAGCAAGAAATTGAAAGCTTATGTGAAAAATAATGAAGAAAAACTTCCCAAATTGGGTGAAGGAAATAGACATACAAGCCCAGGAAGCACAGAGAGTCTCAAACAAGCTAGACTCAAGGAGGATCACAACAAGACACATCATAATTAAAATGCCAAAGGTTCAAGATAAAGAGATAACCTTAAAAGCAGCAAGAGAGAAGCGGAGAGTTGCCTACAAAGGGGTGCCTATAAGACTATCAGCTGATTTCTCAAAAGAAACTTTGCAGGCAAGAAGGGACTGCCAAGAAGTATTCAATGGGATGAAAAGCAAGGACCTACAATGAAGATTACTCTATCCAGCAAAGCTATCATTTAGAACAAAGGGCAGATAAAGTGCTTACCAGATAAGGTAAAGCTAAAGGAGTTCATCATCACTAAGCCATTATTACATAAAATGTAAAAAGGACTTATTTAAGAAAGAGAAGATTGAAATTGAACATTAAAATGACAACAAACTCACAACTATCAACAACCGAATTGAAAAAAATAAAAACAAAATTCAACTAAGCAAACCAGAATAGGAATAGAATCATAGGTATGGGGATCATTTGGAGGGTTATCAGCTGGAGGGGGAAGGGGGAGAAATGGTACAGGGATTAAGAAGCATAATTGGTTGGCATAAAATAGACAGGAATAACATAGGAAAGGGTGAAGCCAAAGAACTTATATGTACCACCCATGGACATGAACTAAGGGAGGTACTGGGCAGAAGGGAGCAAAGGGAAACAAATTGGGACTACTGTAACATCATAGTCAATAAAATATACTTAAAAATAAAAGTTAAAAAAAGATTGAAATAATGGGTAAGGAACATATGGAAAGCCCTCTTTCTTCATAGTCATGATATCTACTTGCAAAGTATGTCACAAACTGTCAGCTCTTCAAGTGGTGGAATGCTCTGAACAGAACGTTGGCAAAGTTACTACAGTTAACCTGTTTTCCTGGTGATCTACACAGAGATGTAATTCTCAAAAATGTCCACAAGAAAAAAAAAAAAAAACCTAGAGGACAACATAGGAAAATTTCAGATATCCCATATAGCAATATTTTTGTTGATATATCTCCTAGGGCAAGGGAAATAAAGGAATAAATAAACAAATAAGACTACATCAAAATAAAAACATCTACAAGGCTAAAGAAACCATCATCAAAATGAAAAGGAACTGACTGTATGGGAGAACATATTTGCCAATGAAACCTTGGACAAGCATTTGACCTCCAAAATATATAAAGAACTCATACAACTCAACACCAAGAAATCAAACAATATAATTAAAAAATTGGCCAAGGACCTGAATGACACTTCTCCAAGGAAGATATACAGATTCCTCATACACATATGGAAGGATGTTCAACATTACTAGCTTTTAGAAAGATACAACTTAAAATCACAATGTGATACCTCACACCAGTCAAGAATGGCCATCATTAATAATTCACAGACAACAAGTGCTGACCCTTGTGGAGAACAGGGAAACCTAGTGCACCGTTGGTATGAATGCAGACTGATGCACTGTGAAAAACAGTCTAAAATCTCCTTAAAAAATTAAAATTGAAAATACCTTTTGACCCAGCAATTCCACTGCTGGGAATATACACTAAGAATCCCGAGTCACCATTTCAAAAGAACTTATTCACCCCTATTTTCATAGCAGTATGTTATTTACAACAGCCAAGTACTAGAAACAGCTGAAGTGCCCATCCATAAATGAATCGATCAAAAAACTGGTACATTTACACAATGGAATACTACATAGCAGGATGAAAGAAGGAAATCCTACCTTTTATGACAGCATGGACGGAAATGGAGAATATTCTATTTAGTGAAATAAGCTAGGTGGTGTAAGACAAATACCATATGATCTCACCTAAAAGAGGGACCTTTTTTTTTTCTTCTTTTTTTTGAAGGTGTGACCTGTGTTTATTTCAGGGGAACTTGATGGAAAGGGGTCTTTTTTAATGGGGGAGGGTTCTGTGATGTGTCTCAGGACTGTTCTGCTATGGGGCATTATATGGAGAAGGTCACCATTTGGAGTGATGTGGAAATCTGTTATTGGGGGCTCTACTCTGAGGGGTTGAGGATAGGGACTATCCTGAAGGAGCTGCACTCAGGGAATCTCTTTCTGGGTAACATGGGGTCTGTATTTGGGGGGGTTATCATGGGGGAGTCTGTTAATGGGACCTCAGTGATCAAGGGCTAATGGGGGGGTCTCTATTCTCAATGTGTAACTGGGAATATCTACTTCAGGGTGACTTGGGGGCTCCTTGTGTCAGGAGACTCTTTAGGGGGCTGTCTCTGTCAGGTGTGCAGGGCCTCTAAGACTGCATCTCCGCCCTCAGCATCCAGGGAAACCAGCAGCAGAAGAGCAATCTGGAGATCGAGTTCTCTGATGCAATGTCCTTTGGGGTCCGGATTGTCGTGAAGGTGCGTTTGGGCTGCATCATTGTCACTTAATGTACTTTTTTGGCTCCCACATTGTCCCCAGGGGGGGGTCGGTGGATCCACCAATTCTCTGCATTCGGGATGCTGGTGCAAAGACTCCATGCTTTGAGGGGCAGGTGAAGTACCGGACACCAAAGACAGAGCCATCGTGCTTGCCTATGGGCTGGTCTAGCTCAATGCCATACCAGTAACCTGGGGCAAAGTCTGTCTTCCCATAGAAGCGTACGACCCCTTGCTTCTGTCCTGCTACAAGGACTTGGTCTCCAAACTCAGCCTTGGGTCCTTCATGCTGCTGCAAGCTTCCCAGAGACGGTGATAATGGGGGCTTCTTCTTGACTTTGTGTTCTCTGCGGTTTTTGCCAGTGACATGGGAGAAGTCCATCCGAGGAGTGCGAGGTGTGGAGGTGACGGATGAAGAGGGTGCATCCACTGCTTTGGAGATCTTGGACACAGAGGCAAAGAGACCCTGCTTGGGAGGGCATATGAAATACCAGACACCACCAACACTGCCATCGTTCTTGCCCTCAGGTTCGTCCAGCTCCATGCCCACCCACTGGCCACTAGCGAACTCCGTGGTCCCGCTGAACCACAATGTGCCCGTCTTCTGTCCATCCAGCAGCACGCGGTCTCCCAGGCGCAGGCCCAATGTGCTGAGCATGAGATTGCCTGGGACGTTGTCATAGTTGGGTAGCGTGACCTTGCGGAGGGCGCAGGAGA